>NC_091156.1:36287225-36629725 GCF_040958095.1 Procambarus clarkii | reverse complement strand
GGAGAACATCTCAGAAAGTAGGTCAACTTAGGGAGAGACAGGCATCTTGTAAGGAGAAAGAGAGCATCATGGGCATCAATCTTGTCAATCCTGTCCAGCATTCTCTTTAGGTCAGTGATTTTTGCAGCCAGGACCTCTTCGATTGCTCGTGGGCCAATGGGGGCACCCAGGAGAGTGCAGTCCGGTGGCTCGACAACGAGAATGTCTGGAAGAACATTTTGTATTTGCCCAGTGATGTCTGGGTTGCGGGAGATTATTTCACATTTGGATGCATTGAGAATGAGGCCTAAGGCTGCTCCCTGCTCCTGGATTTTCCTTATATCCTCCAAAATGGTTTCCGGAGTTCCAGCTAGAGTGCCATCATCCAGGTACCAGATGTTTAGCTCGCTTGTCAGACTATCAGTGACCTCTTTGATAGCTAGGCAGAAAAGGAGGGGGGCTAAGGGGTCACCTTGTTGGACACCTTCACAGGAGTTTATTTCATGCTCCCCAAAAAGAAGCTTAGAGTCCCCACTGTAGCACGATCGGATGAATGGGTAAAGGGGGCGGAAATGGTTGTGTACAGCCATAAGGACAGCGTCTCGTCTGACTTGATTGAAGGCATTTTTGAAGTCGAGCTTTACTAGTGCCTTCTGGTCCGGGAGATCAGCAATGTAAGCCCGCGCTGCATGTGCTGCAGCTTCACAACCTAGGGGAATCCCAAACCCGAGCTGATGAGGTTTCAGCAAGGTGGCTGCTTCCTGGCTGATAGATCTCACTGCAGCCTTAGCTACAAGGCGTCGGAGGGTGTTGCCAACGGCAATGGGCCTGATACCCCTATCCTTCTTCTTTAGAGCACAGAGTGCTGCTCCATAAAAGACAGGCCTGATGTCCTCAGGGATGCCGCCAGCCAAACACATGTTGGAGAATCTGGTAAGTTCCACTAGAAGGTCCTTTGCAGCATCTCCAAGCACCGGGTTCAGCATTTGTTTGATGTGCTGGGGTCTTAGGCATGTAAAGCCCCCTGCTGAACCTGTTGGGAAAGACATGGCTGCTTTGTACACCTCAGATTCTCGAACAGTCAAGGGTTCTATGCCAGCATTGTTTTCCTGGGGATCCCTGCTGCTGTCGGGGGCTCTGGGTGGGTGTTTGTCTTGAAGAGCCTCTGCTGTCGTGGTGTTCCTGGGGGCAATAGTGTCATCGCTGGTCATGATTCTGATGGCACCTGTGGTATTGCCCTCTTCTATTTTCCTGGTGATCTGTGCTCTCATTTTGTGGTTCTCAGATGAGTTATTGTTGGTCGTCCTGCGGCTGGTGTTCTTGGCACGAGGGGGGAGGCGGACCAGGTTGTCTGCTCTGGAGAATTCATTAAGTGCCCTGATTACTGAGATATATATATATATATATATATATATATATATATATATATATATATATATATATATATATATATATATATATATATATATATATATATATATATATATAAATTTATATTTTGAGATGAACTTAAAATTATTTTTAAATTTTATACTTGACATGAACTTTGTATTGTGACATGAACTTTCATGTTGGACTTCAAGACTATAGACATTTAAGCAATTAAAGTCAACTAACTGAACACTAGTTTTTTTTTCAAAATTCTCATGCTAGCCTCTCTGGACTCTCAATATCCCAGTCCCCGTTTATATAATACTCATGTTATTGAATATAATTATTTTGAATTGGGTTTTTAAATTGTATTTCTAATAATATAAAACTATTTTTACAGTGTTAATATTTTCATTATTATTATATTGTTATTTTTTCTTACCTTCTCTTTTTTGTATGACATTTGTTCACCCTATATCTTATTCCTACCTTTGTTTTTATTCTCACCTTCCTCTTTTTCTCATCTTCCTCTTATTTTTACCTTCCTCTTTTTCTTACCCTCCTCGTATTCTTACCTTCCTCTTATTCTTACCTTCCTCTTATTCTTACCCTCCTCTTATTCTTACCTTCTTCTTATTCTTACCTTCCTCTTATTCTTACCTTCCTCGTATTCTTACCTTCCTCTTATTCTTACCCTCCTCGTATTCTTACCTTCCTCTTATTCTTACCTTCCTCTTATTCTTACCTTCCTCTTATTCTTACCTTCCTCTTATTCTTACCTTCCTCTTATTCTTACCCTCCTCGTATTCTTACCTTCCTCTTATTCTTACCTTCCTCTTATTCTTACCTTCCTCTTATTCTTACCTTCCTCGTATTCTTACCTTCCTCTTATTCTTACCTTCTTCTTATTCTTACCCTCCTCTTTTTCTTACCCTCTTATTCTTACCCTCCTCTTATTCTTACCTTCTTCTTATTCTTACCTTCCTCTTATTCTTACCCTCCTCTTATTCTTACCCTCCTCTTATTCTTACCTTCTTCTTATTCTTACCTTCCTCTTATTCTTACCCTCCTCTTATTCTTACCCTCCTCTTATTCTTACCCTCCTCTTATTCTTACCTTCTTATTCTTACCCTCCTCTTATTCTTACCTTCCTCTTATTCTTACCCTCCTCTTATTCTTACCCTCCTCTTATTCTTACCCTCCTCTTATTCTTACCTTCTTCTTATTCTTACCCTCCTCTTATTCTTACCTTCCTCTTATTGTTACCCTCCTCTTATTCTTACCCTCCTCTTATTCTTACCTTCTTCTTATTCTTACCCTCCTCTTTTTCTTACCCTCTTATTCTTACCCTCCTCTTATTCTTACCATCTTCTTATTCTTACCTTCCTCTTATTCTTACCCTCCTCTTATTCTTACCCTCCTCTTATTCTTACCCTCCTCTTATTCTTACCTTCTTCTTATTCTTACCCTCCTCTTATTCTTACCTTCCTCTTATTCTTACCCTCCTCTTATTCTTACCTTCTTCTTATTCTTACCCTCCTCTTATTCTTACCTTCCTCTTATTCTTACCCTCCTCTTATTCTTACCCTCCTCTTATTCATACCCTCCTCTTATTCTTACCTTCCTCTTATTCTTACCCTCCTCTTATTCTTACCCTCCTCTTATTCTTACCCTCCTCTTATTCTTACCCTCCTCTAATTCTTACCCTCCTCTAATTCTTACCCTCCTCTTATTCTTACCCTCCTCCTATTCTATTCTCATTCTTACCTGTTGTTGTTGTTGTTTTAGATTTAGCTACTCAGAATAATTTTTTTTATTCAAATATGAGGTACATCTGCATTAGTGCAGCTACCCTAGACTATATGAAGTGGAGTACAGTGTGTCAAAAAAAAAAAAACTAACTAGGTGATGCTAAAAAATCCCCATCACGCAGGATGGTTTGTCATACAGAGGCATGTGATAAGCAGTCTGCACTGGCAGACTCCGGATGCATTTTGAGGATATCATCAACACAAGATTGAATAAGATAGCAGTGGTAATAAAAGTACCCATCTCGCAGGATGGTTAGTCATACAGGGCTATATGTTTAGTAGCCGGCACTGGCAAATTTTGGGTACGCTGTGAGGATATCTTCAAGAATAGGAGAGTGAATAAAGTAATTGCAGCGCTCCAGGTACCACATGCCAACTGGTCTGAAAGGTCTAATAACTGGGCATTCAGTGATGTAGTACGGGAGATCGTGCTGTAGTTCCTGCTCACAGAGTTTGCAACTGGAGTGCTCAGGATTGGGAGACCCGTCACCTGCCACAGGTAACGGTAACCCAACCTGATCCTTGCAACCACTGTGTCGCACAGTCTAGTGGACGTTTTGTGCTGCCCATAGATATAGGTTTCAGAATAAAGAATAAAGCGTCCATGTAGCACGGGCTATGGTGAGCCCATAATTGAGCTCGGTTATTCGTGATAACCTTGTTACTCTGATATTTGGGTAAAAGTTTTAAATGGAGATGGGGTTTCCTCACTTTTCCCGGTTTATTTTTTCGCTTCTCTTTTAGTCTTGTTTTAATAACATTATCTTGGTCGGGGATGTAGGTGCAGAATGTTCACTAGTGAGTCCCATTCTTTAATGGCTTTTCTATTCATTGTAGTCGCTGAGGAATGTGCATCTAATGCAGCTGCTGTCGTTGGATTAATGTTGAGTTTGATGCGTAGGGTTTCAGTAGCTTCACATTCCAGTAAGTAGTGCAATTGTGGCGCCTCTGCTTCTATTCCACAGATTTGACACTCTTTAACTATTGGATTTATTACCTCCCAGCAGCACTTGTAACCAAGTCTGAGTCTGTGTATGGCTACTGCAATGTCTCTGGATATATTTTTGTCAGGCTTGAAAGAGTAGTACCCAGTGGCTTAATCGTACCATATCACAGTGGATCTTCCTTCCGCTACTTTGGCTCTGTGGCGACTTTTGATAGTTGGGAGTATTTTCTTCTTGATTTGCTCCTTAACCTGTGAAAAACTTGGAGATATTTGAACCAGTACAACAGGTAAAGCAGTGGCAGTTTTTGCTAGTGAGTCTGCATTTTCATTGCCATCTATGCCAATGTGACTTGGTATCCAATTTAGGGTGATTTACAGCACTAGATTATGTGCTTCTTTTCCCATATGTTGGATTTCTGTGAAGTTGTATATTATCTCTGTGTTGACTGGATAATAATGCCTGGAGCGAAGATTAGAAGTCGGTATGAATGTTGACATGATGTAAATTATTTTCAATTGTATAGTTTATGACTTCCTTCAGGGCATATCATTCTATTTGCAATATTGAGCACCCACTATTCATGCTCAAGTAGGCTTCATGGTTGGTAGTGTAAACTGCTGCCCCAGCAGAACTTCTTTCTTGATCAACTGATCCATCTGTGAAGATGTGAGTCGTTGTAGGTCTTGAGGTGGTTCCCATTTGTCGTTCTTCAGCTGCTTTGAGCCTCTGCGGGTCACATGCTGATTTTTTAACTGGCAATCCTTCAATGATAAAATTTAGACTCGATTCTTTTCATGGATCATTCTTACCATTTTGTCGTCACCTCATTTGCTCCTCATCTCTCACCTCACTCTCTTACCTAATTCACATACCTGAACCTTCCTCTCTTCTATCACAAGTCTTGATAATAGTTCAGGACGTCGTCTTGTCTCGGTTGGTTTGGTTTGGTTTGGTCATCATATTAGGTTCTTATTAGATAACTTTTGAAGAGTTATTGTTTATACTTTAATTTATACAGAATATTATTTTGTACTTTAAGCATCAATAGTTAATTTAATTTAGTTGCTGGAATCTAGAATTTCACTTTTCTTCTCAGTTATCTGTAATATATAGCTTCCTGCCTTCACCTGCAAACAATAATGTTACTGTGGTTAAAATTTAGTTGAATATCATTCTGATATCAGTTGGTCATTTAGATGATATTGTTATATTCTTAGGGAGGGAGCTGGTCGGACGAGCTGGACTTGTGATCCTGTGGTCCTGGGTTCGATCCCAGGCGCCTGCGAGAAACAATTGGCAGAGTTTCTTTCACCCTATGCCCCTGTTACCTAGCAGTAAAATAGGTACCTGGGTGTTAGTCAGCTGTCACGGGCTGCTTCCGCGGGGACACTAAAAAAAAAAAAAGCCCCGAAATCATCTCAAGATAACCTCAAGATAAGATACATATGAATCACCTGCCGGATAGCAACCTGTCATGGCTGTTGTGCGTGTTAGTAGCTTTGAGAGAATTTCAAAGCATGGGGTTGACGAGTTCTGCAAATGTAGAGACATGTGCTGCTTCCAGCCATTTCATGAAATATCTTTTCTTTGTATTGGCAAATTCTAGAAAGGTGGTGGTACTTGCCTTTAGATGGTCACGGAATTTTCGTCTGTAGCTTTCGGTGGAGAGAAGGTAGGCGTCCAAAACTGCTTGCTTCAGGGTCTGGTAGTCATTCTCAGAAGCTAAGGTACTGAGAGTAACTGCAGGTCTACCTGTAAGTTGCACTCTGAGAAGGGTAGACCATTGATCTGCAGGCCAGCTAAGTTTATTAGCTAGGGTCTCAAAGGTGGTAAAAAAGACATCAATCTCTGTCTCAACGAATGGTGGCATTAACTTACTTGCATGGGAGACATTGAAACTTACTAGAAGACTAGCGGTAGCTTGTTGGCGCTGAGTGTGGTGTGAAGTCTCCAACGTGAGTTATCGTTGACGACATTCTATAACCATATCCGCTTGCTGTTTGTCATGCTCGCGTTGTATCTCCAGGTGGCGTTGTTTTGCTTCAAGTTGTACTCGCTCACGCTCACGGAGTATTGCAGTCTTACGTTCCTTGAGGGCCACCTCTCGTTCTTGTTCTTCTTTCCTGATTGCAGCTTCCTCTTTCCTCAGGGCCGCCTCTCATCCTTGTTCTTCTTTCCTCATTGCAGCCTCTCTTTCCTGCTCTTCTTTCCTCATTGCAGCTCATTGTTTAGAATGGTAAATGATTAGTCAATCAAAATCGCAGGAAATCTTGTACCCGGTGCTCAATGTAAGAGAATAAGGGCAAGAAAATCCTACTAAATAAATGAAACTGAGTTTCTAAAATAAATGTAGCATTTAATTGCTCCAAAAGTGAATTAGGTTGTCCAAGAATGTAGGCATACCTAGCCGAGTCTCGATAGGACATAAGCAAGGGTCTCCCACTAAATGAAATGATACTTACAGAATTAGCGAACTTTGTGCTCTGAAATAAGAAAGCTAATTCCCTACCTAAGTAAATATCATCATCTCTGACCGACGTGTAGGGGTGCGAGTGTCAACTGGTGACGAGAACTGCTGCTGAGGTCTCAACTCAGCAACGTAGTCCGTGCTAGAGGAACTATGGCCCTCTGTATCCTGCTTCGGTCGGATTGCAGAAGATAGGGTGCATTGACCCGGAGACAAACCAAAGTACCAGGGTACCACAATGATGATCTGCCGATAATATGAGAAATATTCTAGGGACAAAAGGTGGTAAACACGAGTAATAACTCTGAGGGAGAGATGACCAATTAAGATAATGAATGAGGCCTCCAGTTACCACGTAATACAAAGTTATCCCACACTCACCATATACTACTCTCGGAACGCACAATACACACAGCACCATATAAATATGAAAAGTAATAATAATATTGAGAAGCAACTTTAGCAAAGCCAAGTACGCTTACCACAAATTGATGTTCTAGTACTAGTACCTGAGTGAAGATCCTGGACAGGCCCCCATTAAATGTGACGGGAAAGTGTTGGAGTGTAGATGTTCGGCAGTCCTCCAATGGCAGGTGTCAATGCCTGGTCACACTTACAAAAAAAAAAATAGACTGCTTGCCTGTTGTCTGTGGTAAGTGAGAGGGAGGAACACGTAAAACACAAAGTATGAACAATGAAACTTTAATATAAACTTTAAACATAAATAAAAATTAAGACAAATCTCGGACAATTAAAAGTGCAATTTAAATAACAAAGATAAATGCAAAACCACAATAGATCAAATAGTATAATGGTGAAATGGTGCTGAGAATATTGGCTATGGCTGAGACCTCCCTTAGTATACAAAAGCCAGAGAGCTTAGTATGCCTGAGAGAGATGTCAACTCTTAGAGCACAAAGAATATTCTGAAGTTGATGGCTGGTCTCGGCTCAGACATCGACTCAGGTAGATGGCGCTGGCGTGCAGTGTGCAGGTGTGCAGTTGGCGAGTCACCAATCAGGAGCAGGCAGGCTGGGATGGGTAGTTGGCTGGTTGACGACGAGCTGGCATGGAGGGTGTGTGGAGTTGGGGGTTTCGGGTACGTTTTGCCTCCTGGTCAAAACGTTTTGCGCTACCGGTGGACGTATCTTGAATGTAGCATCTTATACTCGTAGACTTAACGTAACTTTAGGTAGGAAAGAGCAGGCTCAATCTCTCTTGAAAGAGATTATCGTCACAATATATATATATATATATATATATATATATATATATATATATATATATATATATATATATATATATATATATATATATATATATATATATATATATATATATATATATATATATATATATATATATATATTCATGTTTCATTTAATATGACTGCATATACAATATTGATTATTCCCTTGTTTAGGGCTTCTATCTCTCTTAATAGTGATTTTGCATCTTGGTTTAATTGGAAGAGGATTTCTTCAAGAGTCGTCTTCGTTCGAGGTGAAGAAAAAGAAATAAAGAACTGTTGAATATATTACACTTATTATAAAATTACACAACGTTTCGAACCTATATGGTTCGAAATGATGACGCAAGTGATCGGACAGTACAGGGCATATTAGATATATACTATTAGAAATTGAGGTGTAGACAAATAGTTAATTACATAATTACAAATGGGTCAAGAATAAGGCAAAAAAGGGGAGTAGAGTAAGGCATTAGAGTAGGGAAAATAAGGCGAAAATAGGGTTCAAAGCACATACAAAGATTAATCAGGTGTAGTGGGCGTAGCATGTTGAGCAGCGTCTTCTGCATTGGCATCTTCACGTTCCGGTCTTGTTCTTACTCTTATGGTGGGCAGAGTGAATAGTTCTGTAATTTAGGGATTTGTGGTAGGTTGTTTTATTTTTATATGGATTACTACAAGGATTTGTAATTATTTTACATCTTGGGTTTTATCTATTATACAAGTGTTTTTATTCAACATTTCTCATGTTACGGTGATGTCATGGGCTTGCCTCATGTGATTGTTATTTTTGAGGGGAGGGGAGGTAAGGGGGCACCTGATTGAAGATGACAGGTAAAAAACATCTTGGTCGACGTCAGACCTATGTACTTAGATTGAGGGATACATCCATCGTGTGGGCAGGTGCACAAATATACTACGTTTGGCTGCTGTAAAGGGTTCTCCGTCTTGTTTCGGGCTGTTTTTAATAAGGTCAGTAGTTTTCTTTGTTTTAAAGAATATGATTAGCTCTATTTTTGGTTAGTTGTGCTTTTTACTCCATTACGGATTATTTCTTTCATTATTCATTCTACTTTTTTATGTGCACTGTGCATGATTGATTTGTATTATAATATGATTGCAGGTGTTCTGGTTTCCGTTCTAGGTTCAGAGTTTTACCATCGGTCCAGGTGACGTCTTATAGTAGTGCTTATTTCTGTGTTACTGTATCCATTTTTCACCAACACCTCAGTTATTCTTTCAAACTCTCTACTCGCGTTGTTCCATTCAGAGCTCCATTCCGTTCGACGATATAAGCGTTGAGAACACTGGCTTTGTATCTTTGAGTGAACTCACTCCTACCGTTTAGGCATAACCCTATGTTTGTAGGCTTAGTATATACACTGGTGCCTAGAGATGCTCCTGTTTTTGTTACTAGTACATCCAGGAATGGCAGACTATATATATCTATATAAATAAAAATTAAAATGTTCGATTATTCAAAATCGCTAATCTCCGAAAGTTCTTCACCGATTGCTTTAAAATTTTCACACAATGTTCCATTCGCATCCGGCCAGGTATTTATATACATATTATATAGATGTGAAGTGTGTGACTGGAAAAAAACATGCTTTTTCTGAAAAAAAATCATGTGAGGGAAATCTTCGAAACCTCTCTACCGATTGCTTTGAAATTTTGATACAATGTTGCCTTCGAATAGGCGCATCTTTTTATATATCTACTATATACATGCCTCAACTGTGATAGGAAAAAACATGCTTTTTTTTAACAACAGCGCCATCTGTTGGACGTAAGAGCAACACACGCTGTAATCTCCAAAAGTTCTTCACCGATTGCTTTGAAATTTTGACACAACGTTGCATTCAAATAGGCGCGTCTTTTTATATACCTACTATATAGATGCCTCCCCTGTCACAGGTAAAAACGTGCGTTTTTGAAAAACAGCGCAATCTGTTGCACATAATAGCAACATTCACGCTATACTAAATATGTCACGAATTCCATTTCAATGTTTCCGATTGCACTGAAAAATGTTATTTTCATAGATTTTTATTTTTTTTACTGAACTATTTTGTGTTGAAATTGAGCTGTGTTGTTTAGCATTCCGTTCATTGAGCTGTATTATTTACCATACCATTCATTTCGTAAGTATAAGTATAGATCCCACACTTGTGACCGGTAAAACTATTCTTTCCCTTACAAACAGCGCCATCTGTTGCATGTAAGAGCAACACACATGGTTTACTAAATATGTTACAATTCCATTTCAATGTTTCAGATTGCATTGATAAATTGAATTTTCATATATTTTGATTTATTTTCATTTTGATTTTATTATTTTGTGTGAATTGCGATGGAATTGAGCTCTGTTGTTTACCATACTGTTCATTTTGTGAGTATAGTTTTTTTTTTATTTGTTCATATTTTCATTTCATTTTTTTACTGTTTTTCACATATTTCAGTGATGGGAACATCAAATCACTTGATGTTCCCAATTTTCTGATCGGAACATCGGACCACTTGGGAAAGCATGGGATGAGGGAGTGGGGAATTGTGGGGATGATGAGAGGACGGAAGTCAGAGATGGCGGGAAGGACAAGGGGACAAGGGAGGGGGTAATGGTGGGGAAGGACGAGGGGACTGGGGAGTTTGAGATGGTGGGGACGAGGAGATGGGGGAATGGAGAATGATGGGGAGGACAAAGGGACAGGAGGAGTGAGGCATGGTGGGAAGGAAAAGGGGATGGTGGAGTGCGGAATGGTGGGGAGGTCCAACCTTCTCACTGGGCGACAGGCAAAGTTGCTGTGGCTCAGCAACGCATGGCCGGGTACTGCTAGAATATATATATATATATATATATATATATATATATATATATATATATATATATATATATATATATATATATATATATATATATATATATATATGTCGTACCTAGTAGCCAGAACGCACTTCTCAGCCTACTATGCAAGGCCCGATTTGCATAATAAGCCAAGTTTTCCCGAATTAATATATTTTCTCTAATTTTTTTCTTATGAAATGATAAAGCTACCCATTTCATTATGTATGAGATCAATTTTTTTTTATTGGAGTTAAAATTAACGTAGATATATGACCGAACCTAACCAACCCTACCTAACCTAACCTAACCTATCTTTATAGGTTAGGTTTGGTTAGGTAGCCGAAAAAGTTAGGTTAGGTAAGGTTAGGTAGGTTAGGTAGTCGAAAAACAATTAATTCATGAAAACTTAGCTTATTAGGCAAATCGGGCCATGCATAGTAGGCTGAGAAGTGCGTTCTGGCTACTAGGTACGACATATATATATATATATATATATATATATATATATATATATATATATATATATATATATATATATATATATATATATATATATGCGAACAAGCCTGAATGGTTCCCAGGACAATATGCAACTGAAAACTCACACCCCAGAAGTGACTCGAACCCATACTCCCAGAAGCAACGCAACTGGTATGTACAAGACGCCTTAATCCACTTGACCATCACGACCGGACAAAATGAGGTGATAGCCGAGGCTATATGAACCACCCCACCGCCGGCACTTGGATAGTAATCTTGGGCATAGCATTTTACCAAATCACCTCATTCTTTGGGGCACACGTGAGGAACACAAATGCGAACAAGCCTGAATGGTTCCCAGGACAATATGCAACTGAAAACTCACACCCCAGAAGTGACTCGAACCCATACTCCCAGAAGCAACGCAACTGGTATGTACAAGACGCCTTAATCCACTTGACCATCACGACCGGACAAAATGAGGTGATAGCCGAGGCTATATGAACCACCCCACCGCCGGCACTTGGATAGTAATCTTGGGCATAGCATTTTACCAAATCACCTCATTCTTTGGGGCACACGTGAGGAACACAAATGCGAACAAGCCTGAATGGTTCCCAGGACAATATGCAACTGAAAACTCACACCCCAGAAGTGACTCGAACCCATACTCCCAGAAGCAACGCAACTGGTATGTACAAGACGCCTTAATCCACTTGAAGTGGATTAGTGAAGTGAAGTGTTCACTTCATTCTCAAGTGAAGAGATCTTACAATGCTGGTTGATTTTATACCCGCACTGGGTCAAGTGATAAAGACAATAAAGGTGAAAACATGGGGGGATACATAAGGGATAAATGGGGGGAAAACATAAGAACAGAGGCAACTGCAGAAGGCCCATTGGCCCATACGAGGCAGCTCCTGTCTACATACAAAGATTAATCCAGTGCAATTGGCCTTATATGGTACTTATACATATATATATATATATATATATATATATATATATATATATATATATATATATATATATATATATATATATATATATATATATATATATATATATATATATATATATATATATATATATATATATATATATATATATATATATATATATTTGTCGTACCTAGTAGCCAGAACGCACTTCTCAGCCTGCTATGCAAGCCTCGATTTGCCTAATAAGCCAAGTTTTCCTGAATTAATATATTTTCTCTAATTTTTTTCTTATGAAATGATAAAGCTATCCATTTCATTATGTATGAGGTCAATTTTTTTTATTGGAGTTAAAATTAACGTAGATATATGACCGAACCTAACCAACCCTACCTAACCTAACCTAACCTATCTTTATAGGTTAGGTTGGGTTAGGTAGCCGAAAAAGTTAGGTTAGGTTAGGTTAGGTAGTCGAAAAAACATTAATTCAGGAAAACTTGGCTTATTAAGCAAATCGAGCCTTGCATAGTAGGCTGAGAAGTGCGTTCTGGCTACTAGGTACGACATATATATATATATATATATATATATATATATATATATATATATATATATATATATATATATATATATATATATATATATATATATATATATATATATATATATATATATTGCAGTGAAATCACAATGACATGATATATCAATGAAAACCAGCTTGAGATAATGGAGTGACTTAAACTCGCAACCTAGTGATTCCCAGACGCCTGCCTTAACCGCTTGGCCATGGTGATACAAAAGTTGACCAACCCAGATCTCTTCTGAGTCCTCTGGGAGATTTCGAGGACTCCTCCTGGTCATACTACGATTTTTTGGCTACTGCTCACCGGCTACATGGCTGAATATTTTCGTAAGAAGTTCTCAAAACAATTTTTCTAATAGTAATATACACAATTGTTCACTGATGTCGGCCAAATTAATTAAAAGTAGCCGTAATTTTGCCCGTACTCACATATAACAGAGAATGCTTCGAGAGCTTCAAAGGTTTCTCAAAGCATGTCCCTTTTCAAGCAAAAGGGGTAACTATATTATAATATTTCACACTAACCAACTCCTCTCACCGGCGACCAACCAAACACCCAAAAAAATTTTTTTGTATAAGAGAGAGAGACAAAGACAGAGAGAGAGAGAGACAAAAACAGAGAGAGAGGAAGACTAAGACGGAGAAAAACAAAGACATAAACAAGGACAGAGATTGACAGACTGACAGAAACAGAAAAAAGTATAAAGATATCGAGACAGAGATAGACTAAGACAGTGAGAGCCCGACAGAAAAATAAAGAGAATGACACAGGCAGAGAATAGATAGACAGATTGATTGATATATGGGTAGATTAATAAATATATGATAAATTGAGAGATAGATGATGGATAGATTGAGGGGTACATGAATGGATAGATGAATAGATGGATGTATAGATGGGTAGAGAGTTAGATAGCTAGAAGGATCGATGAATGAATAGATGAATGGATCGAGGGATAGATGGGTGGATACATAGATGGATAAATAGAGTGATATGTGGATGGACAGAAAGATCGTTGGATAGATTGATGGATGGATTGTTTGATGTTGAAATAGATGGTTAGATACCAGGCGGAAAATACCATGAATAGATGGATGGACAGATGTGTATATAGATGCATAGATAGATAGATAGATAGATAGATAGATAGATAGATAGATAGATAGATAGATAGATAGATAGATAGATAGATAGATAGATAGATAGATAGATAGATAAAGCCATGATAATTCAACCTGCACACTGGATACACATCCTTATGGCCCCGACTGATTTTCTTATTAATATATCACATTAATGTGATTTCTTTGTGCATTTGAAGAGAAGTGTTCGGCTAGAAGTGAACCACAGCCAGACTGTGTGTGGGTGATGTGTGAATCCCTGAGCTGGCTTCATTGGAAGCCTAGGACCCCTTAGAGGATACAGTTGAATCCCAGATTTTATTGTTTCTGTGCATATTGGAGTTATTTGGTATAAGGTATGTGTTTGGGAGTACCCAATGTGTCGGTTCGAGTCCTCCTCCTGGCTCCTACTGATTATCTCATTCATACATCACGTTAATGTATCTCCATGTGCATTATTAATAGTAATAGTAGTTGTCGTAGTCGAGTAGTAGTAGTGAAAGTAGCAATAGAAATAGTAGTGGTAGAAATAGTAGTATTGTTATCACATTAGACTCAAGTGTTATCATATTAGACTCAAGTGTGTGTGTGACTCAGTAGCCGCCCAGCCAGCCCTGGTGCCTTTCATCGAGGCCTGGACACGTTGACCACACTGCCAGTCTCATGCATACATGCCAGTGTTGACTTTTGTCAGCACGGTCGGTGGGTCTTCGGTATTACCAGAGAACATGTTCTGGCGCAACATCCTGGCACACAGAAGTATGGTATTCAGGAAGACTGACATCCCTGCACATTACCTCCCACAGTGACACGGGTTCCTCCCCACCCACGAGCTGCTCTGAGCGACGCTACCCTACATTTTCTTAGTTTCAGAAGTACAAAATTAGTCTGAAACTGCCAGTGACATTTTGTTTGCTTGCAGAGCGTAGCGGCAGCGGTGGCAGGAAATGATAATATTTGATAACAAGGAAAAATGTGTCGCAAGTGGCTAGTTTAATGCTAATTACAGAGGATACATAAAGGGCAGAGTAACTATAAAGGTGAGAGCGACGGTCAGGTTGGAAAACTTTCTTTATATTGATCAGTAAATGCACCCACACAATATATTCACATTAGCTACTAAATACATAAATATTAAATATTTAAAGATAAGTTTTATACTGAATTTGTAATCGATTTGTCTAACATAATACATTTGGGAAGTGTATTCTTTCATTGGAAGAGTAATATAAAATTTGTACTAAAAGTAAATATTTTATAATAAGAATTAAAATAATTTGCATATAAAAAATTTAAATAAATATTGTACAACCAAAAAATAATTGCAAACTTTTTATAATGTTCACATAATTATTGGTGCAAAGAACAGATTCATTTGTGATCAAGTATTAAAGTTTAATTCTATGATGAATTAAATATTTATTTGTTAACATTGATTTCCTTTAGGAAGATTGGGAGTTTTTCAGTGTCCAGTGTGGGTATTCTCATGTACCTCACCCAATACTCACCTCACCCAAAACCAATAAAAAGCAAGAGTTATGCATAAGAGGGGAGTTATGAGGGGTCATTTAGACGTTATTTTCATCAAGTCCCTGTTAATATGAAGAAGTGAAGTTAATACTTCACTCTCGTGTTTAGGAGAGTTGTGCCTTAAGCATAGACACTGTATCTTCCCATATTAACAGGGACTTGATGAAATTAACGTCTAAATGACCCCTCACTTGCTCTAGTGCTCTTGGGAGGTGGTGATCTTTGGTGTATTTAAATACTCCGAAATTACCATCTCTTTTAAGGGTCTGAGCGGGTGGTGGAGCGGGTTAAGGCGTACCTGTTATGCCAGTTGCTGGAAGGCTTCTGTGCTGGCTAGGGTTCGAGTCTCCTGGTGGGAAAGTGTTCTAAAGTTCTATACTTCACTCTCGTGTTTAGGAGAGTTGTGCCTTAAGCATAGACACTGTGTCTTCCCATATTAACAGGGACTTGATGAAATTAACGTCTAAATGACCCCTCACTTGCTCTAGTGCTCTTGGGAGGTGGTGATCTTTGGTGTATTTAAATACTCCGAAATTACCATCTCTTTTAAGGGTCTGAGCGGGTGGTGGAGCGGGTTAAGGCGTGCCTGTTATGCCAGTTGCTGGAAGGCTTCTGTGCTGGCTAGGGTTCGAGTCTCCTGGTGGGAAAGTGTTCTAAAGTTCTATACTTCACTCTCGTGTTTAGGAGAGTTGTGCCTTAAGCATAGACACTGTGTCTTCCCATATTAACAGGGACTTGATGAAATTAACGTCTAAATGACCCCTCACTTGCTCTAGTGCTCTTGGGAGGTGGTGATCTTTGGTGTATTTAAATACTCCGAAATTACCATCTCTTTTAAGGGTCTGAGCGGGTGGTGGAGCGGGTTAAGGCGTACCTGTTATGCCAGTTGCTGGAAGGCTTCTGTGCTGGCTAGGGTTCGAGTCTCCTGGTGGGAAAGTGTTCTAAAGTTCTATACTTCACTCTCGTGTTTAGGAGAGTTGTGCCTTAAGCATAGACACTGTGTCTTCCCATATTAACAGGGACTTGATGAAATTAACGTCTAAATGACCCCTCACTTGCTCTAGTGCTCTTGGGAGGTGGTGATCTTTGGTGTATTTAAATACTCCGAAATTACCATCTCTTTTAAGGGTCTGAGCGGATGGTGGAGCGGGTTAAGGCGTACCTGTTATGCCAGTTGCTGGAAGGCTTCTCTGCTGGCTAGGGTTCGAGTCTCCTGGTGGGAAAGTGTTCTAAAGTTATATATATATATATATATATATATATATATATATATATATATATATATATATATATATATATATACATATATATATATATATATATATATATATATATATATATATATATATATATATATATATATATATATATATATATATATATTAGTATATTTTGGTAGCAGTCTTTCCTGTAGACATATATTATTAAATATGACCGTAAAAGTAAGATTAATAATTCTAACACGAATTTTCTCAATCTTTCGTACATTTCTTTTCACTGTTGGTGGTAATTCAAAAATCAATTCTCCAAAAGTCATTTTTATTTCTAGTCTGACGCGACACTTGAGCGCGTTTCGTAAAACTTATTACATTTTCAAACACTTTAGTTAACACATACACAACTGAATAGAACTTACACATCTCCGATTTGTTTATATCTACATTTGAGTGAGGTGGATGGGGTGAGGTGGTATTAATAGGGTATTAATTTCATCAACACAAGACAGAACACGAAACAATGGGTATTGAATGGAAGTGATTGTAGAAGGCCTATTGGCCCATATTTCTTGATGCTTCTATATTGGAGCAGAGTCTTGAGGTGGGTAGAATATAGTTGTGCATTAGTTGGCTGTTGATTGCTGGTGTTGACTTTTTAATGTGTAGTGCCTCGCAAACGTAAAGCCGTCTGCTATCGCTGTATCTATCGATGATTTCTGTGTTGTTTACAAGGATTTCTCTGGCGATGGTTTGGTTGTGGGAAGAGATTATATGTTCCTTAATGGAGCCCTGTTGTTTATGCATCGTTAAACGCCTAGAAAGAGATGTTGTTATATTGCCTATATACTGGGTTTTTTGGAGCTTACAATCCCCAAGAGGGCATTTGAAGGCATAGACGACGTTGGTCTCTTTTAAAGCGTTCTGCTTTGTGTCTGGAGAGTTTCTCATGAGTAGGCTGGCCGTTTTTCTGGTTTTATAGTAAATCGTCAGTTGTATCCTCTGATTTTTGTCTGTAGGGACAACGTTTCTATTAAAAATATATTTCAGGACCCTTTCTTCCGTTTTATGAGCTGTGGAAAAGAAGTTCCTGTAAAATAGTCTAATAGGGGGTATAGGTGTTGTGTTAGTTGTCTCTTCAGAGGTTGCATGGCGTTTCACTTTCCTTCTTATGATGTCTTCGACGAAACCATTGGAGAAGCCGTTGTTGACTAGGACCTGCCTTACCCTACAGAGTTCTTCGTCGACTTGCTTCCATTCTGAGCTGTGGCTGAGAGCACGGTCGACATATGCGTTAACAACATTCCTCTTGTACCTGTCTGGGCAGTCGCTGTTGGCATTTAGGCACATTCCTATGCAGTGTAGACTGCAGTGTGGAAACCTCCGCTCTTTTCCATGACTGTTACATCTAGAAAGGGCAGCTTCCCATCCTTTTCCATCTCGTAAGTGAAACGCAGCATGGAACTCTGCTCAAACGCCTCCTTCAGCTACTGCAGATGTCTGACATCAGGTACCTGTGTAAAAATGTCGTCAACATACCTGCAGTATATGGCCGTTTTCAAGTTCATGTCGACTAAGACTTTTTGCTCGATGGTACCCATGTAGAAGTTTGCAAACAGGACACCTAGGGGAGAACCCATGGCGACCCCATCTACTTGCTTATACATGTGCCCATCCGGGCTCAAGAAGGGTGCCTCTTTAGTACAAGCTTGAAGTAGTTTCCTTAGAATATTCTCTGGTATGTCAAGAGGCGTACAGGCTGGATCACGATACACTCTGTCGGCTATCACCCCGATTGTCTCGTCCACAGGTACGTTGGTGAACAGTGATTCTACGTCCAACGAGGCTCTTATCCCTGTGGCCTGTGCGCCCCGCAGTAAGTCAACAAATTCTTTTGGAGACTTCAGGCTGAAGGCGCAAGGGACATAAGGAGTCAGCAGGCCGTTGAGTCGCTTCGCCAGTCTGTACGTGGGTGTTGGGGTCTGGCTAATGATTGGCCGAAGTGGGTTTCCAGGCTTGTGTGTCTTGACATTTCCATACGCATATCCAGGTTTATATTCCCCAATAATCTTTGGCAGGTGGAGTCCAGATTTCTTGGCGTTCACAGTTTCAATCTGTTTGTTGACCTTTGCTTTCAATTCGGCTGTAGTGTTCTTCGTTACCCTTTGGAATTTAGTTTGGTCAGAGAGTATGAGGTTCATTTTCGCGAGATATTCGTCTTTTTTAAGAATGACATATATTGGCGACTTGTCACCTCTCCTGACAACTATCTCCTTGTTCTCATGAAGGCTTTTAGCTGCCGCTTTGAGCTCGGGGGACAGTATGGTGCTTCTCTAATTGCCTCGATTCTTTCCTCCTTCCGCAATAAGTTCTGCTTGCAAGGTATCTTTGGTAGTGACCTTCTTTTGTGTCTCGAGGTCGATTATGTCGTCCAACAGAATTTCCAACTCCACTTTCCGGGCCATCTCACTCGGTCTGGACATAACGTGACAGTTTATGCCCAGATTTAGGAGAGTGACTTGGTCCTCAGTGAGGTTAATTCCTGCAAGGTTCAGGAAGCCATCTCTTGGTCGTGGAATTGCCATTGGTCCTCCATATAACGTTGTTAGTTTCTTGATAATCCTTGTTTCAGTGCTGAGGTGATGTCGGTCTGTGAGGATGTCGAGGTGTTGTTCAATGCGGGTACGGATACTTTCGTCGATGTTGCTATTTCTCCACTCGTTTGTAGCATGAAGTAGTTGCGTTTTGTTGTCTTTGATTTCATTCTCTGCCTTGTATATCTGATCACGAATCAGATCCTGGCGATATTTTATCGTGAAGGCTTGATTCCTTGCTGCTGGGTCGTGCGTTTTAATATTAGTATATTTTGATAGCAGTCTTTCCTGTAGACATATATTATTAAATATGACCAAAAAAGTAAGATTAATAATTCTAACACGAATTTTCTCAATCTTTCGTACATTTCTTTTCACTGTTGGTGGTAATTCAAAAATCAATTCTCCAAAATTTATTTTTATTTCTAGCTCATAAAACGGAGGAAAGGGTCCTGAAAGATATTGTTAATAGAAACGTTATCCCTACAGACAAAAATCAAAGGATACAACTGACGATTTACTATAAAACCAGAAAAACGGCCAGCCTACTCTTGAGAAACTCTCCAGACACAAAGCAGAACGCTTTAAAAGAGACCAACGTCGTAAATGCCTTCAAATGCCCACTTGGGGATTGTAAGCTCCAAAAAACCCAGTATATAGGCAAGACAACAACATCTCTTTCTAGGCGTTTAACGATGCATAAACAACAGGGCTCCATTAAGGAACATATAATCTCTTCCCACAACCAAACCATCGCCAGAGAAATCCTTGTAAACAACACAGAAATCATCGAATGATACAGCGATAGCAAACGGCTTGACGTTTGCGAGGCACTACACATTAAAAAGTCAACACCAGCAATCAACAGCCAATTAATGCACAACTATATTCTACCCACCTCAAGACTCCGCTCTGAGGACATTATCAGGTGGGGAGTTTGACTGGGGCGGTACATCTGTCAAATGATAATGCAGGTGTCCTAAGGCCAGCTCAGCGTGGACAGAAAACTCGCGTAGAGCAAAAAGGCATCAAGAAATATGGACCAATAGGCTTTCTACAGTCACTTCCATTCAATACCCATTGTTTCGTGTTCTGTCTTGTGTTGATGAAATTAATACCGTATAAATATCACCTCACCCCATCCACCTCACTCAAATGTAGATATAAACAAATCAGAGATGTGTAAGTTCTATTCAGTTGTGTATGTGTAAACTAAAGTCTTTGAAAATGTAATAAGTTTTACGAAATGCGCTCAAGTGTCGCGTCAGACTAGAAATAAAAATGAATTTTGGAGAATTGATTTTTGAATTACCACCAACAGTGAAAAGAAATGTACGAAAGATAGAGAAAATTCGTGTTAGAATTATTAATCTTACTTTTTCGGTCATATTTAATAATATATATATATATATATACATATATATATATATATGTATATATATATATATATATATATATATATATATATATATATATATATACATATATATATATATATGTATATATATATATATATATATATATATATATATATATATATATATATATATATATATATATATATATATATATATATATATATATTATTAAATATGACCAAAAAAGTAAGATTAATAATTCTAACACAAATTTTCTCAATATTTCTTGTTTCTTATCACTGTCGATGGTAATTGAAAAATCAATTCTCCAAAATTCATTTTTATTTCTAGTCTGACGTGACACTTGAACGTGTTTCGTAATAACTTATTACCTTTTCAAAGACTTTAGTTTACACACACACAACTATAACCTGCAAACACTAAACAGAGTTTAAACAGCGTTCATTTTATGCCTGCATTTGTGGTGAAGTGATATGTTACAACAGTTTTGGATGAGGTGAAAACAAACTTTCAACACAAGACAGAACACGAAACAATGGTTATAATATTGGGTAAGTTAAAGGAAAGAATGAAAGTAACTGCAAAGGGCCTATTGGCCCATATTTCTTGATGCTTCTATATTGGTGCTGAGTCTTGAAGTGGGTAAAATATAGTTGTGCATTAAATGGCTGTTGATTGCTGGTGTTGACTTCTTAATGTGTAGTGCCTCGCAGATATCAAGCTGCATGCTATCGCTATATCTATCGATAATTTCCGTCTTTTTTCTTAAGACTTCTCTGATGATGGTCTGGTTGTGGGAAGAGATTATATGTTCCTTAATGAAGCCCTGCTGCTTATGCATCGTTAATTGCCTGGAAAGAGATGTTGTTGTCTTGCCTATATACTGAGTTCTTTGAGGCTTACAGTCCCCAAGTGGGCATTTGAAGGCATACACGACATTGGTCTCTTTCAAAGTGTTCTGCCTTGTGTCTGGAGAGTTTCTCATGAGTAGGTTGGCCGTTTTCTTGGTTTTATAATAAATCGTCAATTGTATCTTCTGATTTTTGTCTATAGGGATAACATTTTCATTAACAATATCTTTCAGGACCCTTTCCTCCGTTTTTTGAGCTGTGGAAAAGAAGTTCCTGTAAAATAGTCTAATAGGGGGGTACAGGTGTTGTGTTAGTTGTCTCTTCAGAGGCAGGTCCCTCTGAAGAGGGACCTGCCTCTGTCTACAGGAAAGACTGCTACCAAAATATACTAATATATATATATATATATATATATATATATATATATATATATATATATATATATATATATATATATATATATATATATATATATATATATGTCGTACCTAGTAGCCAGAACGCACTTCTCAGCCTACTATGCAAGGCCCGATTTGCCTAATAAGCCAAGTTTTCATGAATTAATTGTTTTTCGACTACCTAACCTACCTAACCTAACCTAACCTAACTTTTTCGGCTACCTAACCTAACCTAACCTATAAAGATAGGTTAGGTTAGGTTAGGTAGGGTTGGTTAGGTTCGGTCATATATCTACGTTAATTTTAACTCCAATAAAAAAAAATTGACCTCATACATAATGAAATGGGTAGCTTTATCATTTCATAAGAAAAAAATTAGAGAAAATATATTAATTCAGGAAAACTTGGCTTATTAGGCAAATCGGGCCTTGCATAGTAGGCTGAGAAGTGCGTTCTGGCTACTAGGTACGACATATATATACATATATATATATATATATATATATATATATATATATATATATATATATATATATATATATATATATATATATATATATATATATATATACTGTGACGATAATCTCTTTCAAGAGACATTGAGCCTGTTCTTCTCTACATAAACTTACGTATATTATACAACAATAAGATGCTACCTTCAAGATACATCTACCAGTAGCACAAAACGGTTTGACCAGGAGGCAAACGTACCTAAGACTCACCTCCTACTCCACACTCCCATCACGCCGGCTCGTCATTAACCAGCCAACTACCCTTCTCAGCCTGCCTGCTCCTGATTGGTGACTCGCCGACTGAACACCTGCACTTCTGCACCTCAGTGCCCTCTACTTGAGTCGATGTCTGGGCTTGAACCAGCCATTGAAGTCAGAATATCCTTGTGCTCTCAAGCAGTGAACAACTAACTGATAAACGCTGTGTATCAGGTGGATGTTTCTCAGCTAGCGCCATATTCTCAGCACCGGAATTTTTTTTCACTGTGTATTAATATTATTGTAGAGTAACTTCATCCCTATTATTCATTTATGTTATATGTTTTTGACTTGTTTGTTTGCACTGTACATAGCCAAGGGATTGTCTTTGTTTATAATTTGTTTTCTATATTAATTAAAGTTTCATTGTACATACTATGTGTTTTGTGTGTCTTCCCTTACTTTACCACAGACAGACAAACAGGCAAGCAGTCTATCTTTTTTTTTGTAAGTGTGACTAGGCATTGACACCTGCCATTGGAGGACTGCTGAATATCTACACTCCTACACTTTCCCGTCACATATAATGGGGGCCTGTCCTAGGAGCTTCACTCAGGTACTAGTACCAGAACGTCAATTTGTGGTAAGCGTACATGGCTTTGATACAGTTGCTTTTCAATATTTTCATTACTTTTAATATTTATATGGTGCTGAGTGTATTGTGCATTCCGAGAGTAGCATATTGTGAGTGTTGTATAACTTTGGATTACGTGGTGACTGAAGTCCTCAGTCATTCTCTTAATTGGTCATCCCTCCCTCCGTGTTATAACTCGTGTTTACCACCTTTTGTCCCTAGGATATTTCTCATATTATCGGCAGATCATCATTGTGGTACCCTGGTACTTTGGTTTGTCTTCGGGTCAAAGCACCCTATACCTGGTTGATTCTGGGAGTTCGTCTACTCCCCAAGCCCGGCCCGAGGCCAGGCTCGACTTGTGAGAGTTTGGTCCACCAGGCTGTTGCTTGGAGCGGCCCGCAGGCCCACATACCCACCACAGCCCGGTTGGTCCGGCACTCCTTGGAGGAATAAATCTAGTTTCCTCTTGAAAATGTCCACGGTTGTTCCGGCAATATTTCTTATGCTTGCTGGGAGGACGTTGAACAACCGCGGACCTCTGATGTTTATACAGTGTTCTCTGATTGTGCCTATGGCACCTCTGCTCTTCATTGGTTCTATTCTACATTTTCTTCCATGTCGTTCACTCCAGTACGTTGTTATTTTACTGTGTAGATTTGGTACTTGGCCCTCCAGTATCTTCCAGGTGTATATTATTTGATATCTCTCTCGTCTTCTTTCTAGTGAGTACATTTGGAGGGCTTTGAGACGATCCCAATAATTTAGGTGCTTTATTGCGTCTATGCGTGCCGTATATGTTCTCTGTATTCCCTCTATTTCAGCAATCTCTCCTGCTTTGAAGGGGGAAGTGAGTACTGAGCAGTACTCAAGACGGGACAACACAAGTGCCTTGAAGAGTACAACCATTGTGATGGGATCCCTGGATTTGAAAGTTCTCGTAATCCATCCTATCATTTTTCTGGCTGTCGCAATATTTGCTTGGTTATGCTCCTTAAACGTTAGGTCGTCAGACATTATTATTCCCAAATCCTTTACATGCTGTTTTCCTACTATGGGTACATTTGATTGTGTTTTGTACTCTGTATTATGTTTAAGGTCCTCATTTTTACCGTACCTGAGTACCTGGAATTTATCACTGTTAAACATCATGTTATTTTCTGATGCCCAGTCGAAAACTTTATTAATATCAGCTTGAAGTTTTTCAATGTCCTCAGCCGAGGTAATTTTCATACTGATTTTTGTGTCATCTGCAAAGGATGATACGAAGCTGTGACTTGTATTTTTGTCTATATCTGATATGAGAATAAGGAAAAGCAGTGGTGCAAGGACTGTACCCTGAGGTACAGAGCTTTTCACTGCACTTGGACTAGATTTTATATGGTTGACAGTTACTCGCTGAGTCCTGTTTGACAGAAAACTGAGTATCCAGCGTCCTACTTTACCGGTTATTCCCATTGACTTCATTTTGTGTGCTATCACGCCATGGTCACATTTATCGAAGGCCTTTGCGAAGTCCGTGTATATCACATCAGCATTCTGTTTCTCTTCTAATGCCTCAGTGACTTTGTCGTAGTGCTCAAGTAGCTGTGAGAGGCACGATCTTCCCGCTCGAAATCCATGTTGGCCTGGGTTATGAAGGTCATTGGTCTCCATGAAATTGGTGACCTGACTCCTAATCACTCTCTCAAATACTTCTATGATGTGCGATGTTAGTGCAACTGGTCTATAATTTTTTGCCAATGCTTTGCTCCCTCCCTTGTGTAGAGGGGCTATGTCTGCTACTTTAAGTGCATCTGGTATCTCCCCCGTGTCCAAGCTCTTCCTCCACACTATACTGAGTGCCTGTGCTACCGGCACTTTGCATTTCTTTATAAATATTGAATTCCATGAGTCTGGACCTGGGGCCGAGTGCATGGGCATGTTTTCAATTTCTTTTTCAAAATTTAGTGCGCTCGTGTTTATATCAGTTATATTTACCGGGGTTTGAATATCCCGCATAAAGAAATTGTCTGGATCTTCCACCTTCATGTTGTTTATTGGAGTGCTAAACATGTCCTCATACTGCTTTTTTAGGATTTCACTAATTTCTTTGTCATCCTCCGTGTATGAACCTTCACTTGTACGAATAGGTCCAATACTGGCAGTGGTTTTTGCTTTTGATTTCGCATATGAGAAAAAATATTTTGGATTTTTCTTTATTTCCTGAATTGCTTTCTGTTCTAACTGCCTTTCTTCAGTTTCATATGAGTGTTTCAATTTCCGCTCGATTTCTTCAATCTCCCTATTTAAATTATTCCTTCTTTGACGGGAAATTCGTGTCTGCATAAGCAGTTCCGTTATTTTTTTCCTGCGTTTATAGTGTCGTCTGCGTTCTCTTTCTACGTTAGATCTCTTTCTGGCTTTCCTCAAAGGAACATGTTTCAGACAGACTTGATACGCTTCTGAAGTAAGTTTTTCTATTCCTTCTGTAGGACTTGTATTATTTAGAACAGTTCCCCATGGAATGTTTGTAAGTTCCCTGTTTATTATCTCCCAGTCTATCCTTTTATTATTAAAATTGAATTTACTGAATAGCCCCTCTCGCTTTATCAACGTTTTAGGTCTATTCTGAGTATTGATGGTCGTTTGCACTTCAATGAGT
The DNA here is from genome assembly GCF_040958095.1 of Procambarus clarkii. Lineage (NCBI taxonomy): Eukaryota > Metazoa > Arthropoda > Malacostraca > Decapoda > Cambaridae > Procambarus > Procambarus clarkii. Next base: position 36,603,979 of record NC_091156.1, on the reverse strand, counting down.
TTGTGATCTGAGTATGTGGTATCTGATATCGTAATGTCTCTGATAATGTCTTCATTGTTCGTAAAGACCAGATCTAGAATATTTTCATTTCTCGATTTCCTATCTTCTGCAATCCGACCGAAGGAGGATACAGAGGGCCATAGTTCCTCTAGCACGGACTACGTTGCTGAGTTGGGACCTCAGCAGCAGTTCTCGTCACCAGTTGACACTCGCACCCCTACACGTCGGTCAGAGATGATGATATTTACTTAGGTAGGGAATTAGCTTTCTGTTGGGACTGAGTACTACAGATGTCTAGGTAGCATGTTTGGAGCAGATGCTCTTTTGTTTATGATCTTGTTAATAATATTTCATGTACCTGATAATTGTTTTGTTGTTGTTACTGGCGGAGAATAAAACCATGTGGACGAAGATTGTTTGTCTGACCAAAACCATAACAGTGGGGACGAGAATTAAGCATTGCTGGCAGAGAGCCTGGGTACGAGACGTGGTGTGAGGATCAAGCCAGTGCAGGGTACGTCGTGTGAACGAGTGGACGCTTCGCATATAACAGTGGATTGTGTTACACCGTGGCCATGGCTACCATGTCTATCGAGCCGTTAAACACTGCCAAGATCTCGTTGGACCTGTGGCTCAGCCTGCTGGAAGCAAACTTTCAGTACCGGGAGATTAAGGAGGATGCCACCAAGAAAGCGGTACTCTTAGTTTCATTGGGTTCTGAAGCATATAGTGTTCTCGGAAATTTGTGTGCACCTGAGCTACCGCACACGAAGACCTATGTAGACTTGACTGCTTTGCTTAAACGTCAGTATGTGGTGAAACCATCATATCACAGGAGTTTGATGGATTTCCAGAAGAGGACGAAAAAGCAGCAGGAGTCAGTACAGGATTTATTTGCGGAATTGAAGGCTTTGGCTAACCACTGCAACTTCGGAGCACAGTTGAACGGCAGTGTTAGGGACCAGTTGTTCATGGCAGTGGAAAAGGAGAATTATTTCCCTAACCTGGTGGCAGAAAATTTGGATCTACAATCGATGACTTCATGGACAGTGCTCGAGAAGATATTGAACCTGGAAAGGGCTTTTGGAAGTAAGACTTCTACTCAGGAAATTATGGTCGTACAGGGCCAGACCAGATGTACACACTGTGGATACAAGCACATAAGTAGCAAGTGCAAGTTTCGTGCATATATATGCAACTTTTGTAACAAGGAGGAACACTTGCAGAGAGTGTGTAGGGAATATCTGAACAGGAACAACAAGGCCTGGGAGAGGAGACGACCAGGGAATGCAGGAAGAAGAGGTAGTGGTACTGTGGTCAAGGCAGTAGAGGAAGGTAACCAGTCTGAAGAAGCTGCAGGTGAGGAAAATCGACTATATTCGGTGAAAGAAAAGGTATGTTCAGTGAAGTCACAAGTGGTGAATTTTGTAATTAATGGGAAGTTAGTTCCCTTGGAACTGGACACTGGTGCTGCAGTGTCAACATTGTCTAGAGATTGGGCAGATACCTTGCAATTGAATGTAAAACCAGGTAAAAAATCTTTAAGTGCTTATGATAATGTACCGATTAAGGTCTATGGCAAGGTGTCGGCAAAAGTAGGTTATAATGGATAAGAAATTGTCCAGGATTTTTATGTAGTGGATTCACATAATCCTAGCCTATGTGGTAAGGATCTCATGGAAAAAGTGGGAATTTTCTTGGCGGGCCTAGATGAATTGTCGATAGTTAAAACAATTAAAAGTGCCGAACAAATGTTAGACAAATATTCAGTGGAGGCAGATAAGCCAATTAATAACATGGTGGCAAAAATTCACCTGAAAAGTGGGGCTTCACCTAAATTTTTCAAGGCAAGAACAATGCCGTTTCATTACAAGCAATTGGTAGAATCAGCCTTGGAAAAGCATGTGGCAGAAGACATCTTAGAGCCAATTACACATAGTGAGTGGGCAGCCCCAATTGTACAAGTGTTGAAGGCAGATCGGAAATCCATGAGAATCTGTGCAGACTTCAAGGAACTGAACAACCGCATACACTGTGAGAAGTACCCTTTACCTAAGATAGATGAGTTGTTGTCAGTGGTCTGCAAGGGAGCAATTTTTTCTAAGATTGACCTGAAAGATGCTTACTTGCAAATTCCTGTAGAGGAGGAGAGCCAGAAATTGTTAGTGATTAATACCCACAAGGGGTTATTTAAGTATAAAAGACTTCCTTTTGGACTCTCCTCGTCTCCAGCAATTTTTCAGAGATTCATGTCCCAGTTGTTAGTTAACATTGAAGGTGTGGCTAGTTTTTTAGATGACATTAGTAGTAGTGTAAAGTGCGACTACGACCATCCCAAACCCGAGGAGAACCTCCGGGATTGAACTCGGCCATAGTCAAAAGTGGTGTGGGAGTCCGTAGAATGGGACGGGTTGCGTCGTGGGGGACGGGTAGCGTCGCAGGGGTAAAATGTAAGGGATGTTGTGGGTCATGTAGGTAAGAGGGGAAGATAAGTATGTGGGCATGTGTACATCATCTCAAAGGTTTCTCCGGATGTTATGATGCATGGCGTCCGGCCAGGCATCGCTTGAGAGCGTCATGTTGGGTAGGGGCTGGAAGCTAAGTGGATGGTATGCAGTCATGTAGGGAGGAAGAGGAGGAGTATGTAGGTTATGTTGTGTAGGGAGAGGGGAGCCCCCATTCCTGAGAGGATAACATTGACGTCCATTAGCTTCCCCTACAGGAAGCCGTAAGTGTTGACGGGTGTATGAGAGAGCAGCCTCTTGCGGATGTGGTCCATTTGCTTTAATGGTTTTTCGATGTCTTCAGAGTTGTCTGGAGATGTTCACTCCAGCATGGCCCTCCCTCCACTGCGGATTTGTTAAGGAGGGGCGAGGTTCATACTCCCACCAGCAGGCCCTCACCTGCCAACCATCAATCATATACCTACCACATAGCTATGAAGAGTGACACCACATGTCCACATGGGTTACCTCTTCAAAGGCTGAGGCCTAACTGTTGCGAATGTCATCATCAACCTCTAACATAGTCAGTCACCCCCCCCCCCCTCCATCCACATAGCAGGACATACCACATACCAACACCACCACCACACTGCTGGGAGTGACAGCAATACGGCATACCATACTCTCTCCTGACACAGCTCACACCGGCACATAGCATTGAGTGTGACAATGTTCTTTCTCAAAGGTGAGCCATGAGCGCAACATACAAGTTCCAAAATGCAGTCCTGGGAGTTTGACACACATTGATTAACAAGCTATCTGATTATTTATACATCTCTCTCTCTCTCTCTCTCTCTCTCTACATTATATGCGGGGTTACATAGTGTGTCAAGAACTACCTACGTGATGCTAAACAGTTCAATCTCACACAAGGCAGTCATATGGGCAGTAAAGGCTTGCAGAGACGCATAAAGGAGTCCAGGACTGAACCCCAACAATTCATTTTTAGCTAAGCAAGTTACAATCATGACGAGCTAGTTACAAATTCCAATATAAGTCAACACATCGTCACGGAGACGCGATCTCTACCTACAAATTGTTCTTGTTAACTGTGATTATTGAAATGTATGCATGTTTACTCAATCTCCATCACCTCTTCTTCCTACACCCATTACTGCTGTCAAACCTTGTAACACACAACGGCGTTATCATAGCAAGACAATGTCACAGAATGTTCAAGACTCCTGAATGAATGAAACAGCAATCCGTCTCGTTAAGGTCTAACCCTCATGGCGGTTTGAGGCGTTGTGAGATGGACGAGGTAGTGGGATGGCCTTACCCTCTCCCCATCCACCCCCACCAAACCCCTACCCCCCTCCCCCTTCCAAGCCCAAACCATCAAGCATCACTACACCCTTCCCAGACCGGATGTTCTGAGCAAAGCCTTTAGCATTATTTCTGATCATATGTGTAACCTTGTATCGCAATGTGACCAACATGGTATCATCATTCTTTGCTCAAATAGCATTTTTTAAGAATATCCAGTCATAAGCTGGTTTTCAATCTTATTATTATAACAAATCATAATTTGTTGTTAACACAACTGCATGGGATATACATAGCAGTCAGTGGTTTTTCTCTCTCTCTCCAGATCATTTAATAGTTGGGGAAAGTAACATCAATTCCTTTCTCCTGCCACCGCTGTTCACGTATCTTTTTTTCATTTCACTTAGACTGACAGCGCACCAGAGGATGGACGACTAATGTCAATTTTCGAGCCCCCATCACTCTCACCCTTATAACCTTGTAAGGTAACACGATAAACATGATGACATCGTTCTTTGCCCAAATATCATTAATGTAACGTGACCAAAATGGTAACTTCGTTCTTTGCCCAAATATCATTTTAAGAGTAACGAGCAACTTTCTGTCCGATGTCTGAATAATGAAATGTAAACCATGTTTAGCCATTACAACCAAACACAATAAAAGGTTACCACAAGCTTGTTTAGTTCTTGTATCACATAACGTAACATAACATTTATTCAACAACTGGTAGACATAACATAATGTAGCTTCATATTCACTGTGGTAAAACAAACAAACATACACATCACGGTCAGTCCTCGCTATACCTCAAACGCGTCCTTCATTCGCACTCCCTTAGGTGAGCAATGTTCCACACATACAAATTCCAAGCAAAGTAAACATATATAAGACAATGTGGAAAAACATAGTCTTGATACAATTATTAAATTGACTTGTTCATTATCCCCGAGTTCAAGGCTGTCTCTTAAGACCTACATATCTTGAGGTTATCTTGAGATGATTTCAGGGCTTTTAGTGTCCCCGCGGCCCGGTCCTCGACCAGGCCTCCACCCCCAGGAATCAGCCCGTGACAGCTGACCAACTCCCAGGTACCTATTTACTGCTAGGTAACAGGGGCATTCAGGGTGAAAGAAACTTTGCCCATTTGTTTCTGCCTCGTGCGGGAATCGAACCCGCGCCACAGAATTACGAGTCATGCACGCTATCCACCAGGCTACGAGGCCGCTACATCATCCAAATGTAAACACCAATCGATGAGAATAAGACCGGATGAGTCGATAGTGAAATAGCTCTGGGCTATGTCTATTTTCAGTTCTTGTAACACAGTCAATGTAGCGTAATGGGGAAAACAGACTTTCTACTGCATACATAAATAGCATTTGAAAATGTATGCAAGTCTAGACAATCTCCTATAGCCCCTACATTCGAAACACAAATAAAATATTAGCACACGCTTGCATCGCATTATATCATCATTAAGTAACGTGGAAAACTTCTTTCTGTCTTATGATCAAATATCATTTTTTAATAAATAACCTCAGCTTGGTCTTATGCCATCAGGACTGTATTACACTGCGCAACAGTAGACTTGTAATATCATAGCAAGACAATGTCGCAGAATGTTCAACGTTCAATTCTGAAGATGTGAGCGAGACACTTAGTAACGTAACGTGGAGATCAACTTTCTGGCTGTTGTCCGAATATCATTATTGAAATGTGAACCCCATTTAGCCAAACACAATATCTCCATTAGATCTCATACCATATAAATATTACGGTCTGCAAGTTTTAGCCCTCTGTAACACATTGTAACGTAACGTAACGTAACGAAAATGAACTTTTTGCAGTACAAAATGTCATTTTGAAACGAAAAGTGAGGCTTAGTCCATCTCCATTACATCTCTTACCATATAAATATTGGTGTCTACCAGTTTAGACCCTGTAACACATTGTAACGTAACGTGGAAATCATCAAATTTCTACAGACTAAATATCATTTTTAAATGAAAGTATGACTTAGTCCATCTCCATTATATCTCTTACCATATAAATATTACGGTCTGCAAGTTTTAGCTCTCTGTAACACAATGTAACGTAACGTAACGTAACGCAAATCAACTTTTTGCAGTCCAAAATATCATTTTGAAATGAAAAGTGAGGCTTAGTCCATCTCCATTACATCTCTTACCATATAAATATTGGTGTCTACCAGTTTTAGACCCTTTAACACATTGTAACGTAACGTGGAAAATCAACTTCGTCTGATGACCAAATAACATTATTGAAAATGTCAACCATGTTTAGCCATTACATCCAAACATAAAGAAAAATAATACCGCTTTTCTTTGAGAAACTTATGTGGAGATCATATCTCCAGAGTCCACACAATAAGCCACACATCACCCATCTTCTGTTTTCAAATCACAGCTCGCATCTAATTTAATGTTATTTTTTTTTGCAGAAACTATGTTTTGAGAATATGCTCAATGTCAGCAATTACTATTCATATCATCAAACTCCTTTCAGTCATCAAAACAAGCAGAGGTGCTGCATAAACCACTAAAGATTTGATGTGTGCAAGGTACATCATTTTGACAATTCTGTCACCGACCTGCCTTAGCGAGATGACTGTGCGCAACAGTACCCTAGCACTCTTAATAATTTTAATAATTTCACTTACTGAGTTGTTAACTGAATGCCTGAGCTATCCAATACATAGTTGGTGATAGTAGTATTAATTCAAGATGGAAAACTTTAAACTAAACTTAAATGAGCGCACATGAAGTGATTCTCACGTTCATTAAACACTTACTAAGTTGTTAACTGAATGTCTGAGACATCCAATACATGGTTGATGATAGCAGTATTAATGACATTGATAATAAGAGGTCTTGAACTAGATACTGGCAGGGGGGCAACAATGCTGTGATATTGAAAAGAAACTGAACTGAATTTGTAAATTGATTAATATATGTAATGTGAAGCCAATCTACTGGAAAACAGTAAGCAAACTTTATTTGAAAAGAATATGAGAAGACTGAAAAGCTGGGGGCAAGAAAAATGTTAAAAATAAGAAGTAATGATCTTCATAAACATAACATAACATATCCATGACCATAATTAATACAGTGTGAACTCTCTTAAACTATGCTCACCGTGAAATCTCGTCACTAGGCATAACTTGTCACTCTGCGAAACAAATTATTGACTATAGTGCGACAGTGAGAATAAAAATTACCACTTATGTTTTGGAGTGCTATTTTTGTCAAGAAATACTGTAAAGGATGATTATTGACTAAAGGGAATTTCGCGGACTGTTGGTGTTTGATGTGTTGAACTGCTTAAAGGAAGCATATTTGCTAGAAAAAATTCCTGTGAAATAATGCTTGTTATATGTTTTGACTATCTAGCTAATAGCGTATTGCCTGGCTAATAATGAAATGCCACATTTTGTCTGACTCACTTAGCACAAGTGAAGAGAAAACATTGAAAAACTGGCAAAGGTTAAAAACTCTGTGAAATTATATCTGTTATGTTAAGTTTTGACTAGCTGCAAGCTATGTTTGCCTTCTCTCTCTCTCTCTTTCTCAATATGGAAGTGGGTTGGTGTGGGTTATTTGTGTGGACTCGGGAGATATGATCACTACTTATAAGTTTCTCAAAGAAAATGATAAGCTATGTAAGGACCTATTATTTAACACACACACACACACACACACACACACACACACACACACACACACACACACACACACACACACGACATCTGTGCAATAGTGAGATTCCCCTTTGATGGCTGTGCACGTGACAATGTAAAATTAAAATGTGCAAAGATGATTCGGAGTGCTATTTAGTAGAGAAATGATACAAAATTGTGTTTATTGACTAGTGAGAGCCCGTAGCATGTATGGTGTGGGATATTGCGGTCCTTAACCTAGTCAAGCGATAGACAGACAGACAGACAGACTAGTAGTCCCTGTATTTTAAGATGAAAAACTTTTAACTATAAAAATGTTTGACTGAGTGACTGACTGCTTTTCTGGACAGGTCTGCAGGTCTGCAAGAAATAATAGTAATGTAGGTAGGGAACATGTCTCCTCGGCTCTTTTATCTTCCACAAAGCCTTTCCCCCTATCTCAACCCTATTAGTTCATGCTCTCGTGTTTCACTTTTGTTAAAACTAAATCTACACACGCGATATGAAATATGAAAAAAAATCTTACATTATGCTATGTTAACAGTGCTTGAATAAAATTATTAAGAGTGCTAGGGTACTGCTGCGCACAGTCATCTCGCTAAGGCAGGTCGGTGACAGAATTGTCAAAATAATGTACCTTGCATACATCAAATCTTTAGTGGTTTATGCAGCACCTCTGCTTGTTTTGATGACTGAAAGGAGTTTGATGATACGAATAGTAATTGCTGACATTGAGCATATTCTCAAAACATAGTTTCTGCAAAAAAAAAAATAACATTAAATTAGATGCGAGCTGTGATTTGAAAACAGAAGATGGGTGATGTGTGGCTTATTGTGTGGACTCTGGAGATATGATCTCCACATATAAGTTTCTCAAATAAAAGCGGTATTATTTTTCTTTGTGTTTGGATGTAATGGCTAAACATGGTTGACATTTTCAATAATGTTATTTGGTCATCAGACGAAGTTGATTTTCCACGTTACGTTACAATGTGTTACAGGGCCTAAAACTGGTAGACACCAATATTTATATAGTAAGAGATATAATGGAGATGGACAAAGCCTCACTTTTCATTTCAAAATGATATTTTGGACTGCAAAAAGTTGATTTGCGTTACGTTACGTTACATTGTGTTACAGAGAGCTAAAACTTGCAGACCGTAATATTTATATGGTAAGAGATGTAATGGAGATGGACTAAGTCATACTTTCATTTAAAAATGATATTTAGTCTGTAGAAATTTGATGATTTCCACGTTACGTTACAATGTGTTACAGGGTCTAAACTGGTAGACACCAATATTTATATGGTAAGAGATGTAATGGAGATGGACTAAGCCTCACTTTTCGTTTCAAAATGACATTTTGGACTGCAAAAAGTTCATTTGCGTTACGTTACGTTACAATGTGTTACAGAGGGCTAAAACTGGCAGACCGTAATATTTATATGGTATGAGATCTAATGGAGATATTGTGTTTGGCTAAATGGGGTTCACATTTCAATAATGATATTCGGACAACAGCCAGAAAGTTGATCTCCACGTTACGTTACTAAGTGTCTCGCTCACATCTTCAGAATTGAACGTTGAACATTCTGCGACATTGTCTTGCTATGATATTACAAGTCTACTGTTGCGCAGTGTAATACAGTCCTGATGGCATAAGACCAAGCTGAGGTTATTTATTAAAAAATGATATTTGATCATAAGACAGAAAGAAGTTTTCCACGTTACTTAATGATGATATAATGCGATGCAAGCGTGTGCTAATATTTTATTTGTGTTTCGAATGTAGGGGCTATAGGAGATTGTCTAGACTTGCATACATTTTCAAATGCTATTTATGTATGCAGTAGAAAGTCTGTTTTCCCCATTACGCTACATTGACTGTGTTACAAGAACTGAAAATAGACATAGCCCAGAGCTATTTCACTATCGACTCATCCGGTCTTATTCTCATCGATTGGTGTTTACATTTGGATGGTGTAGGTCTTAAGAGACAGCCTTGAACTCGGGGATAATGAACAAGTCAATTTAATAATAGTATCAAGACTATGTTTTTCCACATTGTCTTATATATGTTTACTTTGCTTGGAATTTGTATGTGTGGAACATTGCTCACCTAAGGGAGTGAGAATGAAGGACGCGTTTGAGGTATAGCGAGGACTGACCGTGATGTTTATGTTTGTTTGTTTTACCACAGTGAATATGAAGCTACATTATGTTATGTCTACCAGTTGTTGAATAAACGTTACGTTACGTTATGTGATACAAGAACTAAACAAGCTTGTGGTAACCTTTTATTGTGTTTGGATGTAATGGCTAAACATGGTTTACATTTCATTATTCAGACATTGGACAGAAAGTTGCTCATTACTCTTAAAATGATATTTGGGCAAAGGACGAAGTTACCATGTTGGTCACGTTACATTAATGATATTTGGACAAAGAACGATGTCATCATGTTGATCGTGTTACCTTACAAGGTTATAAGGGTGAGAGTGATGGGGGCTCGAAAATTGACATTAGTCGTCCATCCTATGGTGCGCTGCCAGTCTAAGTGAAATGAAAAAAAGATACGTGAACAGCGGCGGCAGGAGAAAGGAATTGATGTTACTTTCCCCAACTATTAAATGATCTGGAGAGAGAGAGAGAAACCACTGACTGCTATGTATATCCCATGCAGTTGTGTTTACAACAAATTATGATTTGTTATAATAATAAGATTGAAGACCAGCTTATTACTGGATATTCTTAAAAAATGCTATTTGAGCAAAGAATGATGATACCATGTTGGTCACATTGCGATACAAGGTTACACATATGATCAGAAATAATACTAAAGGCTTTGCTCAGAACATCCGGTTTGGAGGTAGAAAATGGAGGTAGATGCTTCCCCAGTAGGAGTGGGTTGTGTATTATTACAGGAAGTAGATGGTCAGGATAAAGTAGTATATTTTGCTAGCAAGAAATTATCTCCTGCGGAACAGAATTATTCTCAGTTAGATAAAGAAGCCTTAGCTTTGGTATATGCTGTAAAAAAGCTGAGGTATTTTCTGCTGGGGAGGAAATTTCTTGCTAGAACAGATCATAAACCCCTGCTAGGATTGTTTGGCAGAGGTAAGCAGATTCCAGTTAATGCCAATGCTAGAATTCAAAGATGGGCATTACTACTCTCTCAGTTTGAGTATGATTTAGAGTTTAAGCCAGGCAAGGATAATGTAGTAGCTGATGCATTAAGTAGATTGCCTGTGACAGAAGAATTAAATTCCAGTATTCCAGTGGAGTATGTTAACCTGGTGGAATCTATGTCTTTTGAGGATATTTCATTCCAGACTATTAGGAAGGCAACTGGTAGAGATCCTAAATTAAGTCTGTTGTTGAAAAATGTCAAATATGGTTGGAATGATAATTTGTTATTGTCAGAGTATGCTGCAGTGAAGGCTGACCTTAGTATTCACCAGGATGTACTCTTGTATAGGAATAGAGTGGTGGTGCCTGGGGAACTGAGATGTAAGATTTTGGAACAGCTGCATGTAGGCCATAATGGCATAAATGCTATGAAAGCAGAAGCTAGAATTTGGGTTTGGTGGCCAAAAATAGACCAGGATATTGCTGAGGTAACAAAAAATTGTCATATTTGCTTTAAGAATAATCAGAAACCCCAGGCCCCAGTACTTTCTTGGCCATGCACTGGAAAACCCTGGTCTAGACTTCATGTAGATTATGCGGGACCTATAGATAATAAATATTACCTAGTGGTGGTGGATTCATACACCAAATTTCTGGATGTGCATGTGTGTAATTCCACCACATCTGTAACTTGTGAATTACTAAGCAAAACATTTTGTAATTTTGGATTGCCAGACATAATTGTCTCAGACAATGCTCCTTATTTTGTTTCTATGGAAATGGAGGATTTTTTTCGGAAAAATGGTATTAAACATGTAACACCTGCCCCCTATAATCCTTCTTCAAATGGTCTAGCAGAGAGAGCAGTGAGATCCTTGAAAGAAGGGTTAAAGCGGTTTACGGAAGGTACTATTAATACAAGGCTTTGTAGATTTTTATATAATCAAAGGAAAACTGTTCATTCTACTACTGGTAAATCTCCTTCTGAATTACTGTTTAATAGACACTTTAAAGTGCACATGGAGGCAGTAAAGACAGATCCCAATAAAGAGAAATTGGTAACTAGCTTGGCCAGTCAGTTGGCTCAGGGAGAGGAATTGTTGTTTAATGAGGAGGATGCAGTATATGCAAGGAATTTTGGAAGTGGAAAGCCCTGGGTGGAAGGGAAAATTAGGGAGGTCCTGGGCCACAGGAACTTCACTGTGCAAGTGCAGAGTTTTGGAAACAATAATTGGAAAAGGCATGCCGATCAGCTCATGCCAAGGTTCACAGGGAATTTTGAAGACCCTTCAGGTGGCGTTGGGGCAACTAGTGATATCCATCCTTATAATGAAGGGATAGCAGCACCTGCAGGAGACCGGGAGGCAGAGCAAGGGGCAGTAGAGGGTAATGGGGATACAGTTAACCCTATGGACTCTACAAGGAGTAATTCAGAAGAATGTTTCCCAGAAGTAACAGGTCAGGACTCCCAGTTGAGAAAATCAGGAAGAGTCATACGACCACCTGATAGACTTAACCTGTAGGGATATAGTTTATTTAAAAGGGGAGGAATGTTGGGATTGAGTACTACAGATGTTGGAGGTAGCATGTTTGGAGCAGATGCTCTTTTGTTTATGATCTTGTTAATAATATTTCATGTACCTGATAATTGTTTTGTTGTTGTTACTGGCAGAGAATAAAACCATGTGGACGAAGATTGTTTGTCTGACCAAAACCATAACACTTTCTTTTTTCAGAGCACAAAGTTCGCTAATTCTGTAAGTATCGTATTTCATTTAGTGGGAAAACCCCTTGCTTCTGTCCTATAGAGACTCGGCAAGGTATGCCTACATTCTTGGACTACCTTATTCACTTTTGGAACAATTAAATGTTTCATTTGTTTTAGAAACTATCAGTTTCATTTATTTAGTAGGATTTTCTTGCCCTTATTCTCTTACATTGAGTACCGGGTACAAGATTTCCTGCGCTTTTGATTGATTAATCATTTACCATTCTAAAATTAACATTAATTGTTAAATCTTAAATTCCACAGGATAGTTACCAGTTGCCACGTTATCCTGTTACTGACACTTACCCTATCACAAGTATTCGTTGTACATTTATTTGCTATTTTTAACCATGTTTCGTCTCCAAGCTTTTCGTAACGATCCAGCAGGTGAAATCGGGAACTTAAGTCGTGCCAAGAAGACCGAATTACAAACTCTTGCACACGAGTATCAACTAGATGTTCCCCCTATAGCCAACAAAAATGAATTGCACAATTTAATGAGATACAAGAGTTGTTACATTCTTGTACAGCCACTAGTACGCGTAGCGTTTCGGGCAAGTCCTTAATCCTATGGTCCCTGGAATACGATCCCCTGCCGCGAAGAATCGTTTTTTCATCCAAGTACACATTTTACTGTTGCGTTAAACAGAGGCTACAGTTAAGGAATTGCGCCCAGTAAATCCTCCCCGGCCAGGATACGAACCCATGACATAGCGCTCGCGGAACGCCAGGCGAGTTCCGCGATGGATGGATAATAATGGATCACCTCTTAGATGAAGGGAAGATTGACTCTGAAACTCACGAAAATTATTCTTTTGCAGATAGACATGCTCTGACAACTATGAAACTCAAGCTCGAACTTGCAAAGCTCGAGCGGGAGCAACAGAAAGAAGCTCTACAAATGAGGAAAGAAGAAGCTGCAATCAGGAAAGAAGAGCAAGAAAGAGAGGCGGCCCTAAGGAAAGAACAAATAGAACGAGAGATGGCCCTCAAAGAACGAGAGACTGCACTACTCCGTGAGCGTGAGCGAGTACAGCTTGATGCAAAACAACGTCACCTGGAGATGCAACACGAGTATGATAAAAAGCAAGCGGAGATGGCTATAGCATGTCGTCAACAAGAACTCACGTTGGAAACTACACACCACACTCAGTGCCAACAAGCTACAGCTAATCTTCCTGTAAGTTTCTATGTCTCCCATGCAAGTAAGTTAATGCCACCATTCGTTGAGACAGAGAGTGATGTCTTTTTCACCACTTTTGAAACACTAGCTAAAAAACTTAGCTGGCCTGCAGATCAATGGTCTACCCTTCTCAGAGTGTGAGAGTTTTAGTATGAGAATTTGTGGAATAAATTGAAATTGGTATAAGGAATCTTAGCTCGGAAAATTTCTAAGAATTTTCTTTAACCTTTATTCCTGTCGTGATATTCAACTAGGTCGCCTGAGGAAGGACTTGCTTAGCTAACACACCAGTGTAGTAAACAGCTCATTCCTCACTTTGGGACCATGTATGAACAATTGACTAGGCGCGAGCAAACGCCGGGACCCCAATGAAAATTGAAATCCCCTCTCTTAGGCCGCCGACCTTCGCCAATCGCCGAAGCGAATCTAACGAGTAGGTCACGGGCTCTCACAACAATAATTTATTGTTGTGTGGTGCCGTATATTTGATCCAAAGCTCAGAAAATTAGTCTCAATTTTATTAGTCGAGTGTGAAGAACATTTGCATAACAATAATAATGTGTTGGGGTGTAACGAAAAGACAGTGTTAACCATAACAACTTAGTTTATTCATTAAAGTACTAACTACTACAACAAAACAAAAAGAAATGTCAATGACGTTACTCGAAATCCTTCCTGTGACACTATCAATGACAGCTAGACACCAGCCCCTCGGACTGCATAATGAACTAACTCGAACATAAGCGTGACCACAGAGGAATAAACAAGAGACAAGAACTAACAGATCTATAATCACAATTACAACAAATGACACAGTAGGTTCTGAAATACGTCTCCAGTAACCTCCTAACTGTTCTACGCCTCAGTGCAGTCTACACCTGCAACAGCGGTTGCAATGCAATCAAATCAGTAGTCTTTCAATGACAACAATAACTAATGGGTTCACTGGCAACTCCAGCACCCTTCCTCAAATTAATCCTTACGTTAACACTCCGTCCCACGGACGATCAACAATCAATAACAATTGATTTACGTTAATAACACAATAGCATTTACGTTAATAACAATGTAACATTTACGTTAAATTAATAACTCTTACAACTGTCACTAGTAACGCGGAAATTACACAACACTCTACCCGTCGAGCATTCAGTGAGAAAATCCCATTAATCCCTGTACTTCCAGACAGCTGATTAATCTCTTTACTAGTTACGTTAATTTACGTTAATCGGTTACTAATCACTCTGCGATGGTAAACTCTGATTTACAATGTCCAAAGTGCTAAGAGAACGGTAATCACTCGTGATTACCTTTAGAGTAATTAATTACTATCCTCAAGATCAATAATTAAACAATTAAAATACGCAACCTTTCACACTGGCTCAACAATTTACATTAAGGTATGAATTCCGTCTAAGCCTTCCATACTCAGACCAATTCAGGCGACTAATAACAGTAATTAGCCCCACGTTTACGTTATTCTAAAATGACGCTACTCCTCCCACGAGTCAATCAAGTGCCGGTACTTCCGGGCAGATAACGACGTTACGTTAATGGAACAATGTAGCCTTCGTGTGAGTCGATCAAACAAGGATTGAGGTTAATTACTTTGACTTCCTGAAACACGTCAATTACCCGGCCCACTGACCGTTAATTACGACAGACAATACTCTAATTCTTATCTGGCTGATTGCTAGACTCCTTGAGACTACCGTAGCTGCTTACAGGAATGTAAATTAACCCAAACGCATTCTACGTTACTCAAATTGTCAAAGAACAAATTCTCTTAAAGCAATGGGCGTTCCCTTGGTTACGTTATATTAATTGCCTTGCAATCACCTCACTGAATACTGGACTTCGATGTCCTACCAGATAACCAGGAGAATATATGTGTATCCAAGTACTCGTCTACAGCCGAGTTCCCCCACGACAATGACAAATCACACTAACAAATCACAGTGATTTACGTTACAATCCGGTTGCAATGACAATAGTGCAGAACCTAGCAAAATAACATACAGGACATGAACCCTCTAGAACACTGCCCCACAATGGCTTTACTGAACTGCAATCACATGCGGTGATGCTCAACACTAGCAACAATCACCATCAAATAACAACCCCCTTTGCAATAACACACACGGCAAGTACTCTAATTTCCAAATATTAAAATACTGCACACCGCTTACTTACTTACTGTTGCAAATGACCCCTAGAACATAGGTCAATATATTGCAATCACCACACAGTAAATAACACAATAACACTGGGCACCGTGACACTACGATTATATATATATATATATATATATATATATATATATATATATATATATATATATGTATATATATATATATATATATATATATATATATATATATATATATATATATATATATATATATATATATATATATATATATATATATATATATATATATAATTACTGCTGACACATGTAGCCTACAGCTATCAAACGTTATTGGGAACACTAAGGAGAATCTCACACTCCTTAAATCACATGGGTGAGTGATTTATCGATCACGCATGTCGATAAACATTCAAGAGTTACGTTACTCGACAGAGCGGTGGCGGTCTCTCTAGACAGCCACGTCACTCACCAAAACTCACCAAAATTACGTTAATTAATACTGTAACCACAATATATATTTATATAAATCACACTTGTCACGGCCCTGGGAACAATACAAGAAATTAAAGCCACACTGTGGCACACTCCACAATAATCATTGCCAGGAATCACTGGCGTTACACATACCTTAGCGCTCAGTGTTGGAATTCCACACCTGCAAAACCACACATGGAAATGATATCACTCCAACCCTCGGACGATCAAAAATGATTACCACAATGAAATAATATACTTATTACATGTACATCCTCTCAGTCCTTGGCTAATCTATGTATCCTCTGTTCCCGTGTGTACCCACACACACACACACACACTGTACGTCTGTGTACACCAGACTTAAGTCCCTCTGGACTGACAAGATGACAACACAGGTGATTAATCTCCTCGCCCACAATTCACTCCACCTGAACAGGTGCTGCGTGACAATGTGACGGAACACTTGACCTCGAATTCAAGCTTTAGAGACTACTAATCACCAGAAATACACACATAGGTACTTACTCATTCACACTGCCGGCTTTACACACCATTCCCATACATCAGGCACCCCGCTATAGGTGGCTGGCTCGTCCCAAGTGGCATAAGCGGCGGTAGTATTTATTCGAAAAAATTGGCGCACACTCGAACCCCTCCCACTCAACACGGCTGAGTTCGCATCCTCGACTCCCCGGTGAAGTGAAGCGTTCATACCCAGGTGACGCGCACAACGATAGCGTCTCACACAACATTGCAAATTAGCCTTAACACTGACACGAATTTCCCCGTTCCCATCGACTGCTACAGAGCACTAGCAAGTCTAATCAGCACTGGTATGGGATCTACGAGTCTGTTGCTGCTCGTATGCACATTCCCCACGATCCCAGATCACTGTACCTCTACCCCCTGCACAAAAATGTCATACCACCCCGGCCAGGGTAACATTTATGGACTGCTGATGACTGGGGCTCTCACATGAGCCCAAACACTAGATGTTTCGGTTGCTGGTTACCAAACTTCAGTCCGCCCACTTAACAAGTGCACTTAACAAGTGTACTGGCTCCCACAGGCATAAGAACACTATTGTAAGTGAGCTGGTGAACCATCTCCTCACACAGAGTTCATCTTACAGGTAGAGCTGCAGTTACTCTCAGTACCTTAGCGTCTGAGAATGACTACCAGACCCTGAAGCAAGCAGTTTTCGATGCCTACCTTCTTTCCACCGAAAGCTACAGACGAAAATACTGTGACTATCTAAAGGCAAGTACCATCACCTTTCTAGAATTTGCCAATACCAAGAAAAGATATTTCATGAAATGGCTGGAAGCAGCACATATCTCTACATTTTCAGAACTCGTCAACCTCATGCTAGTTGAGGAATTCTTGAGACGTGTTCCCCCTTCCGTCCGTTTATATTTAGCAGATAAAGAAGAAACCGACTACATCAAATGTGCGAAGTCAGCTGACACCTACAGCCTCATCCATCGGCTTTCACCAGAACCACCTTCCAGTAAGAAGTCTTGGTACAGTTCTGATAAAGTGAGTGCCGATCAAGCGAGCTCTCAATTGTATTGTAAGTATTGCAAACTCTATGGACATACCATAGATAGATGTAGGAAAGCTTAATACAAAGGCAATGAAACAACTAAACCCAAACCGACTCCTCCTAAGTCCGGTAAGCTTGGGATGAATGTTGGTGTTCCTGTTAATGATCTTTCTCTCTTCAGCAAACACCTGTATCCTGTAACTATCTCTGCCAGCAGTGCAGATTCGGAGGGACGTTTCAAATTGAAGATCTTGAGGGACACAGCGGCTCTTCAGTCAATAATATTGAAATCAGCTGTGCCTAACATCACCTACACCGGGAAAACCGTCCTTATCACTGACCTCGCTGCTACCACTCCGTATCCACTTGCCAGAGTCCACCTGGATTGTCCTTTTGTGACTGGTGAAGTCCAAGTCGCCATCAGGGAGAAGCCTTTTCCCTTGTCAGGAGTGCAACTTCTCCTGGGCAACGACTTGGCAGAAGATCTGCAACCGTCCAACCTGATCATCATGGACAAACCCCAGGTGTGTAACTCTGTAGTGGACAATCCCATCTTTAAGTATGTTTCAGCAGAGGTCCAAGAAAGTGATGAAGTTTCTCCTCCGGTTTTGGTGACCCCCCGTGCACAAGCTGCACGCCCGCAACCAGCTGACTCTACTGTTACCGCTGTCCCTCAAGACCCTCAGAATCTACCAACGAATCTTACTAGCTTGGAGTTCCGTAAGTTACAGAGGGAAGATCTATCATTAACACCATTATTCTTCCAGGCTGAGGCTCAACCTCACAGTATCCCTGGGTTCTTCCTAGAGAATCAGTTGCTCTACCGCAGGTACAGACCCAGTAAGCTGAAGGAGGACGACGATTGGGCAAATGTCGAACAACTAGTGGTTCCCACCAGCCTACGGCCCGATATTCTACACCTGGCCCACGGAGCTCTTTCTCCCTATGGTTTTAACAAAATCTACCACAGAATCAGACAAGACTACTACTGGCCAGGTATGGTTAAGGACGTTAAAAGTTACGTGCAACAGTGTCATACATGTCAGATGGCAGGTAAACCAAACATCTCTATTTCCCAGGCCCCATTGACTCCTATTCAGGTGCCTGCGGAACCTTTCCACAGACTCATCATAGACTGTGTTGGTCCTTTACCCAGGACCAGTTCTGGCAACGCCTATATACTAACTATCCTGTGTCCTACCACCAGATTCTCCATAGCAGTTCCAGTAAAGAACATTACGGCTGCTACTGTGGTGAAACAGCTATTGAAGATCTTCACCCAGTATGGATTTCCCAGAGAGGTTCAAAGTGACTGTGGCACCAACTTGACCAGTGATCTCTTCAAGAAGACACTGGAAGAGTCCAACATCACACAGGTAATGTCCAGCCCCTATCATCCTGCTTCACAGGGTTCTCTTGAACGTAGTCATCAGACTATTAAAGCACTCCTAAAGAAATTTTGCAATGAAACCTTGAAGGACTGGGATAAACACCTTGACCTCATTATGTGCATTTTCAGAAGTCTCCCCAATGAGTCTCTAGGAGTATCTCCTTATGAGATGCTCTACAGACGTAAGTGCCGTACTCATCTCAAAGCTTTCAAAGACTCTCTACGTAATGCCACCTTCAGTGATCCTCAGAATGTGCCCCAGTTTCTTCAAAACTTAAAACACATTCTAGAGAGAGTACGTAAATTTGCTAATGACAATTTATTAAAAGTTCAGGAGAGGATGAAGACTCATTTTGACCAACACAGCAAACTAAAGAAATTTAAACCAGGAGACTTCGTGTTGGCATATTTTCCTATCCCAGGTTCTCCATTGCAAAACAAGTTTTCAGGACCTTACCGCATCAAGGAGTGCAGAAACACTCACAACTACGTTCTTGAGACTCCTGATAGGCGGCGGAAGACCCAGTTGTGCCACGTCAACCTCCTGAAGCAGTATCAAGGTACTCCCCCTACTGTGTTGGTATCATTATCCACTTTTAAAGGTCAATACCTCCACAGTGAGACTTTTCCTGCTTCTCCTCCCGAAAGCACTAACACTGAGTCGGTGCCTTCCAACTCGGAAATCCTTAATGATCTTCATACCTATTTGCAGGACAGTAATAGTGCTCCTCTCATCAGAATCTTCAAGGAACATCAGAAGTTGTTCAGCGATGATCCACAGGAGTGTAATGTGGTTCAGTACGACATCCAGCTACTCCCTGACACCCGGCCGATTCGTCAACCTTTCTACAGAATCAGACCGAGCAAAAAGGAAGTCATGCGTGCTGAGGTACAGTACCTCTTGGTTCATGGGCTGGCCACCCCTTGTGAGTCCCCATGGTCCTCACCCTGCATCTTGGTGCCGAAACCGCAAGGTAAAGTGAGGTTGTGTACTGATTACCGGAAATTGAATCTTGTGACTATCAAGGATGCTTATCCATTACCTAGAATAGATGACATCCTTGACGCCATTGGTAATGCTCGGTATCTATCAAAGTTAAACTTACTCAAGGGATACTACCAAGTGTGTTTGATAGAGCGAGCTAAGGAAATATCTGCCTTTACCACTCCCTTTGGCCTTTACAGATATGAACGCCTTCCATTTGGACTATGTAATGTCCCGGCCACCTTCTAGCGAGCTGTCAACCGCGTCATCCAGGGCTTAGATAACACCTACGCCTACTTGGATGACATCGTTGTGGCAACCAACACCTGCAGCGAACATCTGCTCCAGCTACAACGATTGTTTGCCAAGCGCCTGACAGCCGGGCTCACTATCAACTTGGGCAAGTCCACCTTTGCTAAAGGTAAAGTGCGTTATCTTGGTCATGTGATAGGGTGTGGCAACATAGCTCCGTTAAACATACATACCCAAGCCATCCAGCATTACCCACAGCCTACCACCAGGAAGGAGCTCCTGCGCTTCCTTGGTCTTGCCTCCAACTACTTGTTATGATCTCAGCCTGCAGGAGAAACGAGTCTCCCTCCTTGAGAGTTATTCATCAAGCCTGACCTGATTAGAAGGTCTAGCAAATATTGAGGTGATAACACATATGTAAAATAGTTGCTTGGATATAAATAACAATTTGAGATTATGGGCAATGAAGAAGAAAACAGATAAATGACTGGCTAGGAGATGTGGACATTTTGCCAGAGGCGTGAGGCTCGCTTCTGGAGGGCTTTGACCTCACTTGAGGCCAGACATCGCAGGGGGAAAGCCGCGCTCCATTGAGCTCCCGTCAGAAGGGAACCCCTAGTGATATATCTCGAAGAGAAGAGAAGTGTGCAGACGTACCAGCTGTGGAATCGAGCTGGGGATGTGTGGTCTCAAGTCGTGGGCGACGAGGAGTGTTTATTAAACCGCCCAGAGGCATTATTGTGGGCCGTGGAAGTGCCCTGACCAAGCTTCGTCAGAGGGAGGAGCGCCCTCGACTAGACAATCTGTGGTAAGCACGATATAAGCCAGTTCATAGTGATTGCTTGTAGTTGGTCGTGTGCCCAGCGACAGTAGCAATGTTTATTGATAAGTTAGACATGTTTTGGTGAGGCAGAAAGCCTAAAATAAGAGAGTGGAGAGGGAGGAACACGGAGCGACGTCCGTCCCCTCTGAGCGCTGGCAGGTAACTGAGGGAGCTCGGCGCTCCTGACGGCGGAGGACCCTCCCAGTGTGACTCACACCCGCCAGGCGATGTGGAGCATGGACCCGCCCAACGGAGGAGTCCACTCTCACTGTATGTAGAGGACAGATAGAGGTTTGAGGCAAACATATTGTGTGATTATTTTTGTTTATGTGTTAAAGGGGAAACATTTTTATTGGGGTGTCGATGGGTTGCAGGTTTGTCTTTGGGGAAGAAGTTGCTGAGAACTTCGAAGCCTGCACAGATGAAGTAGTTGATGAGACTCCAAGGTAGTGGAGGCGAGGGCCCTCGAGCTGTGAGGAGAAGCAGTGAAGAGGAGTGTCACGTGCTTCTGTAGAGGTGGTGAAGCACCATAGTTGCTCGAGGAAACTTCATGGTGTAGCAGCCAAGAGAGCTGTGGAGGACCCTAGCAGAAGGGGTGAAGCACCGTAGTTGCTCAAGGAAACTTCATGATAGCAGCCTGGAGGAGCTGCAGAGGACCTTGGTAGTTAAGCCCGGGAGAACCTGAAGATATAAGGGTAGTGAACTTCCAGAGGTGGAAGGGAAGTTCTGGTGGATTACTTGTAGGGAGTTGATAGTGTTTGGTTGTCATTAGCGTGCAAGACGCAGTGAGAGGTGAGTGATTGTTTGCATTATGTCAAGGAGTGTTTTATACTGAAGTTTAGAGTTACAATCGTAGGCTGGATTACCTACAGATGTATGCGTTCTAGGACTGATAGAGTGATCGATTGATCATTGTTGTGTATCAATGAACATTTATACTGATATATGTTATTGCATTCAAATGCTGATTTTCTTTGTACACATTTATAGATACATATATATATTCTCTTGCTGATGGTGCAACAGTGTATGTAGATTTGATCTACTTGAGGAGGTTGATAGTATCAGGTGGTGAACCAGGAGATAGGATACCACTTGATAAGCTGATGATAGAGTTCTGATGATGTTGGAGTGCAACCAGATTGTAATAGTATAGAGTATAGGATTCATTATTATTATATGTGTGTATGTATTGTGTATGTGCTCTGTCCAGTAAATGTATTACAATTTGCTGGTGTTTGCCCTTGTCCTAGTGAGGCTTCCCATGAAATAGTACAGAAGAAGAGAGAGAGAGAGAAAGAACCAAGAACCACTGCTGTGGACAGGGTAGAAGGTAATTCTAATAAGTCAAAAGGGGATTGAGGAGATCATATCACCTAAGGAGAGAGTGGGGAGTCACAGCGGCTCGAGTGGGTGTGTGCACGTGACAACGAGGCTAAGTGTTGGAGCCGCATCCCCTAAATGTGTGACGTTGAGCCCCTCTCCAAGAGCCAGAAACGCCAAGGGTGATCTCCTAGTGAGGTATAAGCACTCTACCGAGTTGTGGGTTGGGTTGTCCGTAAAGGAGGAACACGACGACAACAACACCACCAACCCACACATCTATAATATACTGTAGGTTTGTGAAGAATTTTAGTACGGTGGCGACACCATTGATCACTTTAACTAACCCCAAGCAACGGTATAATTGGACCATTCAGCAAACCATTGCATTTGAACAACTTAAATCCATGCTCTGTTCTAATCCTATTCTCGCCTCGCCAGATATCACGAAGCCTTTCATCCTCCATGTCGACGCCAGTGGTACCGGCATCGGAGGTGTCCTGATGCAACAACGAGGCGAGGATGTTCTACCTGTTAGCTACTACAGCTACAAGTTAAAACCGCACCAGAAGAATTACAGCACTATCGTGAAGGAGCTACTCTCCATCGTCCTGAATTTACAGCACTTTGAATCATACCTGCAAGGTGCTCGGTCTACCACCATCTACTCGGACCACAATCCCCTACGCTTCTTGCAGCAAGCCGAATTCAACAATCAACGACTTCTACGATGGGCTTTACATCTGCAGAATTTCAACCTGGAGATCTTCTACATCAAATGATCTGACAACATCATAGCAGACGCCCTCTCCAGAGTCTATGAGGTAGAGACAGCTCCACCTACCACTCTACCACCTGAAGACGTAACTTCACCCGTAAGTGCAAGCATCGGGGAAGAGTTGTGACAATAATCTCTTTCAAGAGAGATTGAGCCTGCTCTTCTCTACATAAAGTTACGTATATTATACAACAATAAGATGCTACCTTCAAGATACGTCTACCAGTAGCACAAAAAGTTTTGACCAGGAGGCAAACGTGCCCAAGACTCACCCCCTACTCCACACTCCCTCCATGCCGGCTCGTCATCAACCAGCTAACTACCCTTCCCAGCCTGCCTGCTCCTGATTGGTGACTCACCTCTGCACACCTGCACTTCTGCACCTCAGCGCCCTCTACCTGAGTCGATGTCTGGGCTTGAACCAGCCATTGAAATCTGAATATCCTTGTGCTCTCAAGCAGTGAACAACTAACTGATATACGCTGTGTATCTGGTGGATGTTTCTCAGCTAGCGCCATATTCTCAGCACCTGATTATTTTCCACTGTGTATTTATATTATTGTAGATTAACTTCATCCCTATTATTCATTTATGTTATATGTTTTTGACTTGTTTGTTTGCACTGTACATAGCCAAGGGATTGTCTTTGTTTATAATTTGTTTTCTATATTAATTAAAGTTTCATTGTTCATACTATGTGTTTTGCGTGTCTTCCCTTACTTTACCACAGACAAACAGGCAAGCAGTCTATCTTTTTTTGTAAGTGTGACTAGGCATTGACACCTGCCATTGGAGGACTGCTGAACATCTACACTACTACACTTTCCCGTCAAAATATATATATATAAGATAAGCCATTGTTGAGTAGGACCTGCCTTACTCTACAGAGTTCTTCGTCGACCTGCTTCCAACCAGAGCTGTGAGGGAGAGCTCGGTCGATGTAAGCATTGACAACACTCCTCTTGTACCTGTCTGGGCAGTCACTGATGGCATTAAGGCACATTTCTGTGTTCGTTTCCTTAGTGTAGACTACAGTATGGAAGCCACCATTCCTCTCCGTGACTGTTACATCTAAAAAGGGCAGCCTCCCATCACTCCCCATCTCGTAAGTGAAACTTAACACTAAATTTTGCTCGGATGCCTCCATCAGCTGCTGCAAACGTCTGACATCAGGTACCTGCATAAAAAATGTCATCAACGTTACTGCAGTATTTGGCAGGTTCCAATTCCATGTCAACTAAGACCCTCTGCTCTATGATACCCAAGTAGAAGTTCGCAAACTGGACACCTAGGGGAGAACACATGGCGAACCCATTTACTTGCTTATACATGTGCCCATCGGGACTCAAGAAGGGTGCCTCTTTGATGCAATCTTCGAGTAACTTTCTCAGTATGCTCTCTGGTATGTTATGAGGGGGTACATTCCAGATCACGATACACTCTGTTCAGCATCATCCTGATTGTTTCGTCCACAGGCACGTTGGTAAACAGCAACTCCACATCCAAAGAGACTCTTATCCCTGTGGTCCGTGCACCCCGCAGTAATCAACGAATTCCTTTGGAAACTTCAGGCTAAAAGCAAAGGGCACATAAGGAGTCAGCAGGCAGTTGAGTTGCTTAGCCAATCTGTATGTGGGTGTGGGGTATCTGGCTGATGATTGGCCGAAGTGGGTTTCCAGGCTTGTGTGTCTTGACATTTCCATATGCGTATCCAGGTTTGTATTCCCTGATAACTGATAATCTTTGGCAGGTGGAGTCGGGATTTCTTGGCGTTCACAGTTTCGATGAATCTGTTTACATTCAATTTTCAATTCGACTGTAGTGTTCTTCGTTACCCTTTGGAATTTAGTTTGGTCGGAGAGTATGAGGTTCATTTTTGCCAGATATTCGTCTTTCTTAACAATTACCTATATTGGCGACTTGTCACCTGTCCTGCCCAGCAAACAATTTTAGGTTGCCACAACATATCTGGAAAGTATTTGAAAGGATTGGAAACGTTTGTTTTATCGTATCAGATACGATATTGTGTGTGGACTTAAATAGGTTTCCAAAACTTATTACCAAAACCTACGTATCTAACACTAATTTGAGATGTTGTGGCAAATTTACAATCCTAACCTGAATCATTCATAATCCATTCATATACCAATATGAATCTCTTATGAAAGGTTTGAGCCTATAATCTGAACCCTTTTCACATCTTTGTGTTTAAAGTTAAATTTCTTGAAATTAAATTATATTTTATATTATATTATTTTTATTATATTTTATATTATATTATTATTTTCAATTTAAATATTAAAACCAATTTAAGGGTAAAAAAAATCTAATAATTTATATTTCTTTTATTATTTACTAACAATTATAATTATTTACTAACGGAGAGAGGGGAGGCTGTACGGCGGAGAGTGGCGGCTGTGGCGGACAGTGGCGGATAGTGGCGGCGGGCGGACAGTGGCGGCGGGCGGACAGTGGCGGCGGCGGGCGGACAGTGGCGGCGGCGGGCGGACAGTGGCGGCGAGCGGACAGTGGCGACGGGCGGACAGTGGCGGTGGGCGGACAGTGGCGGCGGTGGCGGATAGTGGCGGCGGGCGGACAGTGGCGGTGGGCGGACAGTGGCGGCTGTGGCGGATAGTGGCGGCTGTGGCGGATAGTGGCGGCGGGCGGACCGTGGCGGCTGTGGCGGCTGTGGCGGCGGTGGTGGACAGTGGCGGCAGGCGGACAGTGGCGGCGGCGGGCGGACAGTGGCGGCGGCGGGCGGACAGTGGCGGCGGCGGGCGGAAAGTGGAGGCGGCGGGCGAACAGTGACGGCGACGGGCGGACAGTGGTTGCGGCGGGCGGACAGTGGTGGCGGCGGGCGGACAGTGGTGGCGGCGGGCGGACAGTGGTGGCGGCGGGCGGACAGTGGTGGCGGCGGGCGGACAGTGGTGGCGGCGGGCGGACAGTGGTGGCGGCGAGCGGACAGTGGTGGCGGCGGGCGGACAGTGGTGGCGGCGGGCGGACAGTGGTGGCGGTGGCCGGACAGTGGTGGCGGTGGCAGACAGTGGTGGCGGTGGCAGACAGTGGTGGCGGTGGCGGACAGTGGTGGCGGTGGCAGATAGTGGCAGCGGGAGGACAGTGGCGGCGGGCGGACAGTGGCGGCGGTGGCGGATAGTGGCGGCGGGCGGACAGTGGCGGCGGGCGGACAGTGGCGGCGGGCGGACAGTGGCAGCGGGCGGACAGGACGGCGGCGGGCGGACAGTGGCGGCGGGCGGACAGTGGCGGCGGGCGGACAGTGGCGGCGGTGGCGGATAGTGGCGGCGGGCGGACAGTGGCAGCGGGCGGACAGTGGCGGCGGTGGCGGATAGTGGGGGCGGGCGGACAGTGGCGGATAGTGGCGGCGGGCGGACAGTGGCGGCGGGCGGACAGTCGCGGCGGTGGCGGATAGTGGCGGCTGTGGCGGATAGTGGCGGTGGGCTGACCGTGGCGGCTGTGGCGGCGGTGGTGGACAGTGGCGGCGGGCGGACAGTGGCGGCGGCGGGCGGACAGTGGCGGCTGCGGGCGGACAGTGGTGGCGGTAGGCGGACAGTGGTGGCGGCGGGCGGACAGTGGTGGCGGCGGGCGGACAGTGGTGGCGGCAGGCGGACAGTGGTGGCGGCGGGCGGACAGTGGTGGCGGTGGGCAGACAGTGGTGGCGGTGGCGGACAGTGGTGGCGGTGGCGGACAGTGGTGGCGGTGGCGGACAGTGGCGGACAGTGGCGGCGGTGGCGGACAGTGGCGGCGGTGGCGGACAGTGGCGGCGGTGGCGGACAGTGGCGGCGGTGGCGGACACTGGCGGCTGTGTCTGGCGGTGGTGGCGGGCGGTGGCGGGCGGCGGCGGCTGTGATGAGTGGTGGCGGCTGTGGTGGGTGGTGGCGGCAGTGGTGGTGGGTGGTGGCGGCGGTGGTGGTGGGTGGTGGCGGCTGGCGGTGGTGGTGGGTGGTGGCGGCTGGCGGTGGTGGGTGGTGGCGGCGGTGGTGGTGGGTGGTGGTGGCGGCGGAGGCTGGTGGTGATGGGTGGTGGCGGCGGGTGGTGGGTGGTGGCGGCTGTGGTGGGTGGTGGCGATCGGCGGTGGTGGGGGCTGGTGGCGGCTGGCGGTGGCGGCTTGCGGTGGCGACTCTGGCAACGGGCGGTGACGGCTGATAGCGGGCGGTGGTGGCGGCTGGTGGCAGGTGGTGGTGGCGGTGGTGGCGGCTGGTGGCAGGTGGTGGTGGCGGTGGTGGCGGCTGGTGGCGGGCGGTGGCAGCTGGTGGCGGCTGGTGGTGACGGCTGGTGGCAGTGGTAGCTGATGGCGGCTGGTGGTGACGGCTGGTGGCAGTGGTAGCTGATGGCGGCTGGTGGTGGCGGTGGTGGCGGCAGGCGGTGGCGACTTTGGCAACGGGCGGTGGCGGCTGATGGCGGGCGGTGGTGGCGGCTGGTGGTGGTGGCAGCTGGTGGCGGCTGATGGCGGGCGGTGGTGGCGGCTGGTGGTGGTGGCAGCTGGTGGCGGTGATGGCGGCTGGTGGCGGCTGGTGGCGGTGATGGCGGCTGGTGGCGGCTGGTGGCGGTGATGGCGGCTGGTGGCGGCTGGTGGCGGTGATGGCGGCTGGTGGTGGTGGCAGCTGGTGGCGGTGATGGCGGCTGGTGGCGGCTAGTGGCGGTGATGGCGGCTGGTGGCGGCTGGTGGCGGTGATGGCGGCTGGTGGCGGTGATGGCGGCTGGTGGTGGTGGCAGCTGGTGGCGGTGGTGGCGGCTGGTGGTGGTGGCAGCTGGTGGCGGTGATGGCGGCTGGTGGTGGTGGCAGCTGGTGGCGGTGATGGCGGCTGGTGGCGGCTGGTGGCGGTGATGGCGGCTGGTGGCGGCTGGTGGCGGTGATGGCGGCTGGTGGCAGCTGGTGGCGGTGATGGCGGCTGGTGGCAGCTGGTGGCGGTGATGGCGGCTGGTGGCGGCGGGTGGCGGTGATGGCGGCTGGTGGCGGCTGGTGGCGGCTGGTGGCGGCTGGTGGCGGTGATGGCGGCTGGTGGCGGCTGGTGGCGGTGATGGCGGCTGGTGGTGGTGGTGGTGGTGATGGCGGCTGGTGGCGGTGATGGCGGCTGGTGGTGGTGGTGGTGGTGATGGCGGCTGGTGGCGGGCGGTGGCGGGCGGTGGCGGCTTGTGGCGGCTGGTGGTGGCGGCGGTGGTGGGTGGTGGTGGTGGTGGGTGGTGGTGGCGGCGGTGGTGGGTGGTGGTGGCGGCTGTGGTGGGTGGTGGCGGCGGTGATGGGTGGTGGCGGCAGTGGTGGTGGGTGGTGGTGGCGGCGGCGGCGGTGATGGGTGGAGGCGGCGGTGGTGGTGCAGGGTGGTGGTGGTGGCGGCGGCTGGTGGTGGTGGGTGGTGGCGGCGGGTGGCGGTGGTGGGTGGCGGTGGCTGGTGGCGGGTGGCGGCTGGTGGTGGGTGGTGGCAGTGGATGGTGGCGGCGGGTGGCGTTGGCTGGTGGCGGGTGGTGGTGGGTGGTGGCGGGTGGCGGCTGGTGGTGGGTGGCGGGTGGCGGGTGGCGGCGGGTGGCGGCTGGTGGCGGCCAGCTGGGACACACCCTTCACCACTGAAGGTCTGAGCACAACTAACCATGTCTCTCTCACCACCAGAACAGTGTTGCCAGCTCGCGCTCTCAAAATGTTTCCTTCAAAGATTGTATATTATCTTTGAACAACAAGTTTGATTATCAAGGAAATAATGCATATATTATTGTCACATTAATACTGTGCAATATCTTATTACATTCCTGCTAAATAATTATAATTTGAAACAGGACAAAAAATCCAACATATATATAAAAACCAACATTAGAGATCACGAGGCCTAGGCCTAGGCCTATCTGTGACCACACATCCTGCTTTGCTGGCCTGCTACCCTCTCACACCTCACACTCTTAACTCTCTCATAATCACTCTCAATCACTCTTACGCACTATTACTCACTCTTACTCTCAATCACTCTTACACACTATTACTCACTCTTACTCTCAATCACTCTTACGCACTATTACTCACTCTTACTCTCAGTCATCCTTACTCACTCTCATACTCACTCTTACTCTGTCACTCTTACTCTGTCACTCTTACTCTCTGTCACTCTTACTCTCTGTCACTCTTACTCTCTGTCACTCTTACTCTCTGTCACTCTTACTCTGTCACTCTTACTCTCTGTCACTCTTACTCTCTGTCACTCTTACTCTCTGTCACTCTTACTCTCTGTCACTCTTACTCTGTCATTCTTACTCACTCTCAGTCACCCTTACCCATTCATACTCACTCTCTCACTCTTACTCTCATACTCTTACTCTCAATTACTCTTACTCTCAATCACTCTTACTCCCAATCACTCCTACTCCCAATCACTCCTACTCTCATTCTTACTCTTACTCTTACTCCCAATCACTCTTACTCTCAATCACTCGTATTCTCATTCTTACTCTTACTCTCACTCTTACTCTTACTCCCAATCACTCTTACTCTCAATCACTCTTACTCTCAATCACTCTTACTCTCAATCACTCTTACTCTCATTCTTACTCTTACTCACTCTTACTCTCAATCACTCTTATTCTCATTCTTGCTCCTACTCCCAATCACTCTTACTCCCAATCACTCTTACTCTCAATCACTCTTACTCCCAATCACTCTTACTCTCAATCACTCTTACTCTCAATCACTCTTACTCTCAATCACTCTTACTCTCAATCACTCTTACTCTCACTAACTCTCAATCACTCTTACTCTCACTCTAACTCTCAATCACTCTTACGCACTATTACTCACTCTTACTCTCAGTCATCCTTACTCACTCTCATACTCACTCTTACTCTGCCACTCTTACTCTCTGTCACTCTTACTCTCTGTCACTCTTACTCTGTCACTCTTACTCTGTCACTCTTACTCTCTGTCACTCTTACTCTCTGTCACTCTTACTCTCTGTCACTCTTACTCTCTGTCACTCTTACTCTCTGTCACTCTTATTCTCTATCACTCTTACTCTCTTTCACTCTTACTCTGTCACTCTTACTCTCAGTCACCCTTACCCATTCATACTCACTCTCTCACTCTTACTCTCATACTCTCAATTACTCTTACTCTCAATCACTCTTACTCCCAATCACTCCTACTCCCAATCACTCCTACTCTCAATCACTCCTACTCTCATTCTTACTCTTACTCTTACTCCCAATCACTCTTACTCTCAATCACTCTTATTCTCATTCTTACTCTTACTCTCACTCTTACTCTTACTCCCAATCACTCTTACTCCCAATCACTCTTACTCTCAATCACTCTTACTCTCATTCTTACTCACTCTTACTCTCAATCACTCTTATTCTCATTCTTACTCCTACTCTCACTCTTACTCCTACTCCCAATCACTCTTACTCCCAATCACTCTTACTCTCAATCACTCTTACTCTCAATCACTCTTACTCTCACTAACTCTCAATCACTCTTACTCTTACTCTCAATCACTCTTACTCTCATTCTCACCCTTACTCTCAATCACTTTTACTCTCACTCTTACTCATTCTTTCACCCTTACTCTCACTCTTACTCACTCTGTCACTCTTACTTATACCCACTCTTACTCACACTTACACACTCTCTGGCACTCTCACTCATCTTCAGTAACTCTTACTCACTCTTACCCACTCTCGCTCACTCTTACTCACTCTAGTTAATAAGAACACGCCAATATAAGACAACAAAACGTTTTCAGATTCTTTCACACCACTTTCCAGCAACTTTTATAATTTATATAAATTATCTTAGGGAATAATACATAAATTATATATATAAACATGATATTAGTGTTTAGTGGAATGCATAAGGAGTCAAATTGTGTTAAAAAGAGCGATTTTTAGAAAATTTGGAAAACTACTTTTTTCTGATCATATTGTAACAAAATGGATTTTGAACGTTTCACTCAGCCAATATATATCATTCACAATTTATTAATGAATTTTACAAAAAAAAAACACCATAAATTTTATATTTAAACATGTAAAAACTATTTGTAATACATTAGGAACAAAAAAGTTGAGAAAAACAATTTATTATAAAACCTTTGTGTTTGGATTTTTTGATTAAAAGTTTCTCAAAGGCTCTCCTGCACCATTCTCAATGCAAATCATTCCCACGCCTATGGGAAGAGATAGACAAACGTTTTCTAGATGATTTGTGTTTGCTGGGTGACGACTTTCTCTTTGTTCTCACGAAGGCTCTTACCTGCTGCTTTGAGCTCGGGGGACAATATGTTTCTTCTGTAGTTACGTCGAATCTTTCCTCCTTCTGCAATAAGTTCTGCTTGCAAGGTGTCTTTAGTGGTAACCTTCTTTTGCGTCTCGAGGTCGAATCTGTCGTCCAATAGGATCTCCAACTCCATTTTCCGAGCCATCTCACTTTGTCTGGACATAACGTGACAGTTTATTCACAGATTTAAGGGTGATTTTGTCCTCAGTGAGATTGATTCGAGCATGGTTTAAGAAGCCATCCGTGGGTCAAGGAATCGGCATTGGGCCTCAGAATAATGTTGTCAGTTTCTTGATGATCCTGGTTTCGGTGCTGTGGCGATGTCAGTCTGCAAGAATATCTAGGTGTTGGTCGATTTGAGTACAGAGGTCTTCTTCGATGTTGGTGTGTCTCCGTTGGTCTATAGCATGAAGTAGTTGCGCTATGCTATCGTTAATCTCATTTTCTGCCTTGTGTATCTTATTTCGAATCAGATCTTGGCGATATTTTATCGTGAAAGCTTGGTTTCTTGCTGCTGGGTCGTGCTTTCTAATATTAGTATATTTTGGTAGCAGTCTTTCTTGTAAACACATGTTGGTGAATATGACCGAAAGGGTAAGATTAATGATTTTAACACAAATCTTCTCATTTTTTCTTATGATTTTCTTCACTGTCGGGGTAGTTGAAATATTAACTCTCCAAAGTTCATTTTCTAGAGAGTGTATCTGCCTAGAGAGCAAGAAAGAATGTTTCAGAGGCAGAGTAGTTTTCACTTACGTCATCACATATTCCGAACAAGGAAGGGTAAACATAGGCACATAAGCACATAATTAAAGATAATAACTGTCTCTATGCATTTTGTGCTTGTTCCAACTTACAATGCAAGAAAGTTCGTGGTGCTTGACCACAATTTTTCACAATGCAGCCTATGATCTTGGAATCATACTCAAGGAACTGCCTAAAGATCCTCCTTGTAAAATTTAAATCCTTTGTAAAGAAGGGTTAAAATTTATGCAAGTCATCATAGGTAATCTTAAATTCCTAGATAGCTTAGCGCTCCTAAACGGATCATTAAGAAGCTTTGCCACAAGGCACATTTTGAGTAAGAAACCTACCAAGTATACAGAACACATATTGAGCGGTAAGTCTTTAGCGTTAAACCCTAACTGGGAAACAGATTCTGTGCTATAACTACATTTCTGTAATGAATATATTAGATAAACTTCTGTGGGAAAATCCTAGCAGTTTTAATTCTTTTTCTGTTGTTAATTATTACATATTTACTTTATTTTTATATTTAATTGATTTTAATATTATATTATTTTATTTGATTATTTTTCTTCTGAGCTAGTTCTTAGTAAGTTAGTTAGTTAGTAAGTAAGTGGAGTGTATGTTCTGATTCAGCTGCTAGAATTTATCACACACAATTGGGGGGACAATTTGTAGCTTAAACCACTTTGAGGTGGCTCCTTCATAAACCACAAATTGTTTTCCTAGTCTTTGATATATAATTATTAATCATACCACATATGGTGGTCTTATCTACTATTATATCAGCAAATTAAATTAATAACTACCAATACTATGTCTACAGTATGAAACATAAAATGGCCTTAGCTGCTACTGTTGTTGGAGCCTGCTAAGGCTGTGTAATTGTAGCATCAAAATTGGGTGTGGCTCTGTGCCTCTAAGTGCCACGTAATGGCGGCTGTCTGGAGGCCTACAAAGCTTGATGTACAGCTAGTGGTAGCAATTTCTATAATTATGTTGGGAGCCAGCTTTCTGCTTCATTAACTTCCTCACAATTACCTGTTTGGGATGTAAGGAATTAATAATGGTTCCCTAAACATATAAGTATAGGTATGACATGGAATAAAAGGAGCTGTGTAATGTAGAGTATGTACGTATTAGGGATTTTCATCCCACAGTATAACAGCCTACTTATTTATGTTATATAAAATGGCCAGAATATATACAAAATATTTGGTAAGATGGATACTGGTGTTATTGTGGTTGTTGAGAGGCTGTTGTGCTGGTTGCTCTCTTGTTGACACGTAGTCTGGGTGTCTAACGAGTTATACCAGCTCATCTGGAGGGAGCCATCTCTACAGGGTGTCGTTTGTTATGTTGTTGTTGATTTAGGGGCGACGACGATCGTGGGATCGGATGCGCCTCGGCATACCCGTTAAGGTTGAATCGTGAAGCCAGGAAAGGTGAAATGCCAAGCCAAAACGCAAAACGAGTAACACCAATCACTAGAAACTATTATGCCATACGGCAAATAAATGCACAGTCAGGCAGGTGATTGGGGAGCCCCAGGAGTCCCTCAGGGTGACAAGCACCGGCCCCGCTCCACACAGAGAACACCAGGTAGCAAAACCAAAACTCTGCCCCCAACTAAAACGCAAAAAGTCATCCAGTGTCCTCCGGCAGAGCAGACGCCAGTCGCACACCACGACTGAAGGCACACCAGGAACCCACCAAGACCCGCCAACCCCCCGCACCTCTCGGCCAAGCCGGCCCCTGAACACCGTCACCCTGCCGGAAGAACCAGC
This sequence comes from Procambarus clarkii, assembly GCF_040958095.1. NCBI lineage: Eukaryota > Metazoa > Arthropoda > Malacostraca > Decapoda > Cambaridae > Procambarus > Procambarus clarkii. The sequence goes on along the minus strand of NC_091156.1, from coordinate 36,569,898 downwards.
CAGAACACGTAAAAAAAAAAAAAAAACAATCTATCAACAATCCTGTGACCGAAGGCGATATGTGCGCCAGGCGTCGTACAATCGGACCGCTGAAAAGGGATGCCAAACGGCAGTAGCAAAGCCAAAACGCGAAAACAAGACGTGAACAGGCGGCTCCCAGGAGGAGGTGGTGTCCAAACGTCCGCTCGGCGTCAAGGTTGAACCAGGAGTCCGTCGTTTGTTATAAATTCTGGTACGTGACGACGCTCCAGGGGAGACGTCCTAGAATGTTTGGTGGTTCTATTTATGTTTAAGTAATAGAGCGTTAAGCTATATTCCTGTTGTTGAAAATTATATTCAGTCCTAGTGAACACTTTTTTATTAAGTATAAACACTAGACTGTTGTTTAAAAGAAATTAGAGTAATATAAATACAGTATGTGACTTGAAGACGTCACGGAATTTTCTTTATGGGGGTAACTCATGTTATTATGTGTGTCGGATTTCCGACAACTTCAGCTCCTTCTGCGTGATCAGTTTTATAACACGTTACATGACGTTTACGTTTAACGTAACGTTTACTTTACGTTTTACGTTACGTCTATGCAGCCTCTTTCCGAGGCTATATGACCATGCTCTTAAAGTATTCATCTTAGGGAAATGCACAAACATTAGAGATTACTTCCTTTTGTACTTAATAATAGATGTAGGCAAGCTCGTTGATATATTCACACTCTGGCGCACATCGTTAAGGGAAAACTATGAAGTGTCTTCTACGTGTCACTTCCTAGTTATTCTTGGAATGTGTTCTTGTTTAAGTCTAAAGCTGTACTTGATTATGTATATGATCAAAACATATACGATTTGCTTAGAAGAAATCTTCGAAAGGGGGGAGGATCACATCTTCAATAAGACAGTTTACTCAGGCTATAAATGAGCACACCCCATCCAACCCCAGCTCTGATAACGATACGCACATCCTGTATCTTGACTTTAGTAGCCTTTATACTACGTGCATGACTGAGTTTCTTCCCCAGGGAGGGATTAGACAGTTATCTGACCAAGAGTGAGATGCAATTTTGGGGAAAAGGTTAGAACATATTCCCTGTAATCTAGACATGGGGTACTGGATCCCGTGTGATACAAAACAGGTATCTCCCGATGTAGCGAGGTACACTGATGATCTGCCTCTTGTACTGTCCCATACTAATATACCAGAGGAGTATTTGTCAGAGTACAGTAAGCATACTCTTAATAACGAGAAACCTAAGCTCCCCATTAAGAACAAAAAATAAATTGCTTCTCATTTGCCCCAGAAAGACTATATAGTGAGCCTTAATTTCCTTCATTTGTTATTGAAACTAGGATTAGAAATTGAACGGGTAAAAACCATATATGAATTTAATCAGGTGCCCTATCTAAAAGATTTAATTTCAACAAACATAATAGTAAGATACATCTTGCAAGGTTAAAGAAAAGGCCTTTAAACTCATCAGTAATAGTTCGTACAGGAAATCTATGACCAGCATATCTAGGAATTGAAACACACCATCTAATAACTTCAAAACAGTCTTTCCTAATTCATGCAAGAAACCCTTTGCTTAAAAAGATCTTCCTAGGTACAGATCGGGTTCTCTGTACAGTCTTGAAAGATATAATTAAAGTCTCCACTCCTTCTTATATGGGCTATCAGAGCTTACAAATAGCAAAAAAGAGGTTATATGAATTCTGGTTCAACGTAGTTAATGCCCTGTTATAACCCCGCATACACCAGGTATGAGTGGTGTATGCTATGATCATACCTAAGTATAATATAAGGCAGTGTAGCATTATATTAATTTATCCTATATATACTATCATGTGTATATAGTATTGAATCCTATGTATTACTGTATATGACATACGTACCCATATATGACAGGATGGACAAAGACAAACTCATGAGCGCGGGTGGAACACAAACAAGGGGACACAGGTCCCCTTGTTCACAGGCCCCTCTAGGGGCCAGTGACCATTGTGTCCTAGTCTTTGACTACATGATGAAATTCAAACTTATGACCATGGGACAAGCGATCTGGGAAAGGAGAGTTGACTACAGGAAAGGGGACTATAAGAGGATAAGGGACTATCTGGGTGAAGTGCAGTGGGAGGAAGAAATTAGAGGAAAAACAGTCCAAGATATGATGGACCTAGTCATACAGAAATGCCAGGAGGCCGAAGAGAGATTTATACCAACAGTAAAGGGAAAAAATAAGAAGGAATATAATAACCCATGGTTTAATAGACAGTGTCAGGAAGCAAAAATGGCCAGCAGGCGGGAGTGGAGGAAGTACAGAAGACAAAGGATTAGATACAACAGAGCTAGGAACGATTACATTAACATAAGACGAACATCGGAAAGGGACTATGAAAACGGTATTGCAATCAAAGCAAAAAGACAACCTAAGTTACTACACAGTCATATAAGAAGAAAAATGTCGGTGAACGACCAAGTGACAAGACTAAGGAAGACAGAGGGAGCATACACTGAAAGTGACAAGGAAATCTGCGAGGCACTGAATGCCAGTTTCCATGGAGTGTTCACTACCGAGCCTGAGCAGCTCCCATTGTTGGAAGGGGTTACCCTAGATGAAAGACTATCAGATATAGAGGTGACAGCAGAGGAGGTAATGAAACAGTTGACAACTCTAGTTGCAACTAAAGCAGTTGGACCAGACAAAGTATCACCATGGATACTAAAAGAAGCAGCGCATGCCCTCAGCGTGCCTCTGGCAATAATCTTTAATGAGTCACTGATGTCGGGAGAATTGCCCAGTTTCTGGAAGAAGGCAAATGTCGTGCCGATCTTCAAGAAAGGTGATAGGGAGGAGGCACTTAACTATAGACCTGTATTACTGACAAGCATCCCCTGTAAAATACTGGAAAGAATAATTAGGCTACGACTGGTTGCACACCTGGAGAACATTAGGTTTGTGAACAAACATCAACATGGGTTCTGGACAGGGAAATCGTGCCTAACAAACCTTCTGGAATTCTATGATAAAATAACGAGGATAAGACAGGACAGAAATACTTGGGCAGACTGCATATTTCTGAACTGCCAAAAAGCCTTTGATACAGTACCGCACATGAGATTGCTGTTCAAGCTCGAGAGGCAGGCGGGGGTGGGGGAAAAGGTCCTAGCATGGATAAGGAACTACCTAACAGGAAGGAGCCAAAGAGTTTCCGTAAGGGGCGAGAAGTCGGACTGGCGAACAGTAACAAGTGGAGTACCACAAGGATCGGTGTTGGGACCAATTCTATTTCTTGTATATGTTAATGACATGTTTACAGGCGTAGAGTCCTACATGTCAATGTTTGCGGATGACGCAAAGTTGATGAGAAGAGATGTGACAGATGAGGAATGCAGGATCCTCCAAGAGGACCTGAACATGTTGCAGAGATGGTCAGAGAAATGGCTACTGGAAGTCAACACGAGCAAATGTAAAGTTATGGAAATGGGACTAGGAGATAGGAGACCAAAGGGACAGTACACAATGAAGGAAAACAGCCTACCTGTGACGACGCGCGAAAGAGACCTGGGTGTGGACGTAACACCTAATCTATCTCCTGAGGCACATATAAATAGGATAACGACAGCAGCATATTCTACACTGGCAAAAGTTAGAACATCATTTAGAAACCTAAGTAAGGAGGCATTTAGGGCGCTTTACACTGCCTACGTGAGGCCAGTCTTAGAGCATGCCGCCTCATCATGGAGTCCCCATCTGAAGAAGCATATAATGAAACTGGAAAAGGTTCAGAGGTTTGCAATGAGACTCGTCCCAGAGCTACGAGGGATGGGGTATGAGGAGCGCCTGAGGGAACTGTGCCTTACGACACTAGAAAGAAGAAGGGAGAGGGGGGACATGATAGGGACGTATAAAATACTCAGAGGGATTGACAGAGTGGATATAGACGAAATGTTCACACGGAATAGTAACAGAACGAGGGGACATGGATGGAAGCTTGAAACTAAGATGAGTCACAGAGATTTTAGGAAGTTTTCTTTTAGCGTGAGAGTTGTGGGGAAATGGAATGCACTTCAGGAACAGGTTGTGGAAGCAAATACTATTCATAATTTTATAACCAGGTATGATAGGGAAATGGGACAGGAGTCATTGCTGTAAACAACCGATGCTCGAAAGGCGGGATCCGAGAGTCAATGCTCGATCCTGCAGACACAACTAGGTGAGTACAGGTGGAAACATAGTACCCAGGGGCCAGATTCACGAAGGTACTTACGAAGATTTTTCTTCTTAACTACGAATGTTTTCCTTCTTAGTGCCTTCGTGGCGGATACGTCGGTATTCAGGTAGCTACACTAAGTCGAAAAACCTTCCTAAGTTTGGTCCGGGATCTAAGTGTGGTGTCAACCACTCGTAGCTTTACGTAAACTGGATATAACTCAATTTTTCTCTACTACATAACACTGGGATCGATTTTAAGATATTGGAACATGACCAAAATATTATAGATGGTGAATCTCGTGAAGAGGCGTCCTTCGTGTTAGTTATATATGCATTCTCTGCTTGAAACTTGAAGTAAATATGTCTTTCATGATAGTAGAATTAGTTTTATAATAGCAAGATATTATACCAGTAGTTATTAAGTAAATAAACACTGGTGAACATGAAATATGAGAGAAGGTGATGAGCCCTGCCTGATGAGATCATTTACTATTACCAAGTGCGCCTGTTCACCTAGTAGTATGGGTATACGTTAGCTAAAAATACCCATTTCTAATTGATTTAGTTTGGTTTTATTTTGAAATTAAATCTGGGTGAGACATAACATAAAAATATGCTGCACAAATGATGTTAGGTAAGGAGAAGGGTAAAAATGTCAAAAATTTTATTCATTAAATACTTAAAGCTATAATTATGACTATATAGACTATTAAAAAAGAGAGAGGGAAGTAGGGATCCAAGACCTCTTCCTATTACACAACATGGGTGTAGAACAAGTAATTATCAAAAGAAGGCACCATGCTGGGAAGGCTATGTAGCAGTAAGGCAGTGAGGTGAGGCAGCTACTTATTTGAGAAATTCTTATTTTATTTACCTTATAAGCTTAGGCAGCTTATTTTATTTGAGGAATACTCAGCTGATTCCTCTACATTTAGCATGGGAACAAATTTGTGTCCAAGATCTCTTCCTGTTACACAATTTGGCTGTGTGTAACCAAACTAGAAGTGCTCTACAAATCAAGGGACCCAGAATGTGGAATGACCTCCCGAATCATGTCAAAGGCTGTACCTCTCTCAATCAGTTTAAGAGTAAAACTAAGTACTACCTAATTAACTCCATGTAACCTACCTTACCCCCTAAATGTCAACCCATGTCTTGCTATTTTTAAACAATGCTGTTCACCAACGTATACAATTGCTGATTTCTGCTATGTTACCCCCCTCTCTTTTTATTTTTTATTCCTTCTTTCAATACAATTTATACCTAATCCCGATTACTATTAAGTTTTAGTCTAAATGTTTTTTCCCCCACACCTTGCCCGAAATGCTATGAGTATTAGTGGCTTTAGGTATTGTATGTACTAGCTCTGTCTATAAATCCAACATTGTGTTTGTAAATCAACTGTATGTACATTTCCTGAATAAAATTTATTAATTATTTATTTATTAATCAGTAAGTAAGTATTAAAAGAAGGCACCAAGCTGGGAAGGCTATGTAGCACCATTGTTTGTAACAATAAACCAATTTTTTTAACAAATAATGCACCTGTATGGTAAAACAAATCCTGTCAGCTGTAAAAATATTGATGCAATTATTTAAATAAAAAAATATAATGAAAGAAATATTACTGGTTTATTTTTATCCTATCTTTTGTACTGTACAGCATATCGAAAGAAGTGAAACATTGAGACATAATGTATAATTTAATGAATGATTCTTAAGTGATTAGCATGGATTAGCAGTTCAAAAGAAATATGACTATTACATATCAACATGAGATCTTAATGATCCATGGTTAACATGATTTAATAAGGATAATAAAGTATTTGTAATAATACAAACTATAATTTAAAATCTTTATTCCTGATTTTTTTTATTAAAAAGATTAGGTATACACAGCAATGTGCTGCTACCCTATTCTATATGGAATATTACACAGAGTAGATACAAAAACTAGCTATAAGTTTATCTAATACTCCCATCTCACAGGAAGGTTAGACGTACATGGAATCAAGGTACAAAATACCAGCCTCAATACAAAAAACAAATCAACTCTGAAAACAACAACTCTTCACGATTTTCACAAGAGGTAAGCACTGAATAATGGAAACATTATATTATAATTACTATTACCCGTTTCTACAAGGCTCCTCTCAAACAATGTATTTTTTAACATGTTTAGGTATACACAGCAATGTGCTGCTTCCCTATTCTGTATGAAGGACCACACAGTGTAGATAAAAATCCAGCTACAAGCTCATCCAACATCCTCACCTCACAGGACGGCTAGTCATACATGGAATCAGGAGAGAACAAAATACTTACGGCTGATCTATTAGCCTCCACTGGCAAAATCTGGGTGCAGCACAAGAATATCTTCTAATGTTCCTGAGTGTATGAAGTAATTACAGAGCTCAAAGTACCTCATACCATTTGGTATGAAGTCACTGTTAACAGGGCAATCACAGATATAGTGTTGGAGAGTATGTTCTCTCAAGTAGGACTGAAAACAGATGTTTTTTCCACCAAGAGGGTTATAAACCCATGGAACCGCCTACCAGCTGAAGCCGTAAATGCCAAATTCCATGTAAAAAATATCATTAAGACAATTGGCGGGCCCTTTAACAAGTCGCCGGCTTTCACTCTTCGTCGAGGCCACTAGACAGTTAGTGGCCCTTGGGTAAATTCAGTAAATATATACAATAATTGTCAGTGCATCTTCCAAGCAACAAGGACAGCTACACAGTATCTCTTAGAATTATGTAGGTAAACAACAAATGTAACATATTTGTTTACTACAATGTATTACTGGCTGTAAAAGTTGAAAAAACAGTTTTACTTCGAAATATACTAATTTTATAAGAAAATTCGACGTAAATAGGAGGCAGTAGAGCTCCGATAAGCCAGCGCTAAATCTTCAATGTGAAGAATGTTGCCTGCTCTCTGATTGGCCAAACGAAACACAGTAGTGACCTCTATCGGTACGCAACTGAACCAGACCCAGAACCCAAATATCTTCCTAAGTGGACCTACGTGAATTGCACCTAAGCATCTTCTTAGGGCATAGTTAGGAACCTTCGTAGCAAACCTACTTACGAAGAAATACATGGAGCTTCGTGAATCTAGGTCCAGATGAGCCACAGAGACGTTAGAAAGAATATTTTCATTCTCAGAGTAGTTAATATATGGAATGCACTAGGAAGTGATGTGGTGGAGGCTGACTCCATTCACAGTTTCAAATACAGTATAGGTATGATAGAGCCCAGTAGGCTCCTGAATCTGTACACCTGTTGATTGGCGGTTGAGAGGCGGGTCCAAAGAAACAAAGCTCAAGCCCCGCAAGCCTAACTTGGTGAGTAACTAGGTGAGTACTTTATGTATTACTAGGTATTATGTATACATTTATATGCCTGATGTATTACTGGCGTATGTACTATAATATATCCATTTCATTGCTATTAAGTGCAGTAGCCTCTTGTCAGTCTGTACTGATTGTACTTGGTAACATATACTTGTATTTTGAGGATATATACAAATAGGTAGGTTTTGTGATTAGGCTGTGTATATTATATTCTTATATTTCTGTATAATTATGTATTAGCAGTTGACTTGCAAAGTTCTTGAATCCTCCCTTAACCCTCCCCCCCCCCCCTTATGCGTACCGGTCAGGTCAATGCCACCAAGTCTTGTAGATATGAACGCTTTGCTTGATTTTTTATATATAATTATATTATCTCTTGTGTGTAATATATTGATCTGATATTCTCCTGGAAAGTGTAATTTGTATTACTACATTAGTTCTATGTATGCTCAAGGATTTATTGTTTGTAAATGTTATGTTCTGAAGTTGCAATATTTGAGGGAGAAGTAACGGTTTACTTGCAGTTTTGGATATAGTGCGTCACGAGGTTTGGCGCCCTCCTGCGCTCGTTTTGTGTGGCATTTGTACGGTCTAATGACCTTGTAACATAAAATGTACCCTTATTGCTGTGGATTGGATCAGACTACAGATGTTCGCCATTTTTGTGCAACAGGTGGTAGGTGATATTTTTTTGTATAACTTATGATATATGTATAACTTTATGTTATGTTAGTCAGCTGTCACGGGCTGCTTCCTGGGGGTGGAGGCCTGGTCGAGGACTGGGCCGCGGGGACACTAAAAAGCCCCGAAATCATCTCAAGATATCCTACTCAAGAAGATGTGGTGGGTATCTGAAGACATTAAGTGACTGGTTGATAGTGATTCCTTACCCACTAATTAATTATTGTGACTCCTCCATTCTGTATCCTTGATTTGCAGCATGGTAGAACTAGAGTACGAGCTGCACCTCGTGGAGGGGTAACCTGTATTCTTTCTCAACACTTGTGTAGCTTCTCTGCTCTCTCAGGTCACTCATCAAAATCCCTTGGGAGAGCCTTAGGTCACCATGCTCACGTCAGCCCCAGTATCGCAGAGAATCACAACGTCGACAGGATCCACCTCCTCAAACTTCAATGTTCTGCAGAAAACAAAGGAATGGTGCCACAGCCTCTCATTTGGACCGTTCACATAAGGAGTATGGAAAACCACCCTCTCCTCCACGATCAGGCTAACTCCTTTCTGGGTTGGTCACACTTTCAGGAATAGTGCCCCTTCACCCGATAGTTGAAACATGGTCCCACTCTAAGAGGACCTCCCTCAGTCACCTGGACCATTCCTCTGCGTCGTTGTGCTAGTAGAACTTGTAGTTCTACAAGCGTAGTTGAACTTCTAGTTTTACAAGGACCCTTTCTGGGTCACTGTAGAACTCCCAGCCGCATACTCCCTGGTCGAGTTTCCTGCAATATAGCTCGTACCTGTGTTGTTATTCTGTGCCTCCCTCGCAGGTTTTAGAGTGCTCAACTGGGCTTGGGACTTACTACTTGAGTGATATGACTCACTAAGTCCATACCAACTCTTAACTTCTTCACGGCTCTTCCATGGGCGGTCTTCCTCTTACTGGCCGGGTCGCCTTGGTTGGCTCCCCTTCTGTGAGCTGAACGCCTCCAACATGTCCGTCCTGTCAGCCGCTGCCCGCAAGTTCCTGATGCCTGCTTCAATAATCCTCAGCCTAGCTTCTGGGTGTAGTAGAGACATAAACTTCTCGACAACCATCAACTGCTTCAAGTCCTCAAACGTCTCGACCTCCTCAGTCTTCAACCACTTTAGGAACCTACGATCCAGCTCAATTTCTGTCTCTGCGTAGATCCTCCCTGGTGCTCCCGTGTACTCGCGAAACCTCTTCCTGTACGACTTAGTTGTCAGTTGGAAGGAACGCAGCGCGACACTTTTCACAGCGTCGTAGCGCAGACATTACTCTATGTCTAACATGGTGTAGGCCTCCCTGGCCTCTCCAGTCAACCTGCTCTGCACTTATTCTGCCCAATCCTCTTTCGACCATCTCTTCAAGGTTGCGACCCTTTCAAAGTGGTCGAAGAAACTTTCTACCCCCTTTGAAACAATTTTAGGGAGGTCGTGCTTCCTAATATGGTGGTCGTCCAGGCGGACACGAGGCTGAGTTAAACCGTGTTTTCTGCACATCAGCTCCACTGTACCATTCGCCTCTAACTTCAACCTCCTCGTTTCCTCTTGCTGAAGCTGTATCTTGGCTACATGCTCTCGTTCTTCTCGTTGCAGCTGGGATTCACGCTCTGGTTCCTCTCGCTGCAGCCGCGCTTCACGCTATAGCTGGGTCTCACACTCCTCTCGCTGCAGCTGGGTTTCACGCTCCACCCTCTGCAGCTGTGTTTCTCGCTCTTCCTGCTGCAGCTGTACTTGTCGTTCCTGCTTTTCCCGTCGCTCTTGTCGATCCCGTTCTTCTCTGCAGCGCCTTTCCCTCTCTCGTTCCAGTTGTGCCTGCTGTTTCTCCCATTGTGAATCCAGCTGCAGTTTAACATGTCCAGCATCACCCTCTTACGACTTCAACTTGAGCTCACACTACTCCAGTCGTCACTTCGTGCAACTGCAGCACCGGCAGGTTCCTCAGATTGTTCATGTCCCGGGGCTTGTTCTCACGCCCTCAAATCTCCAAATGATTCTCAGCTACTCTAGACGACGTAAGCCTAATGTCCAAGTGGTCTGCCACTTGTCAAAGCTGGAGTATGGAGTAATTCAGCACACTTTTCACTCGCGATTAATAAATTCTGTCACCTAGTTCCCCTCCGTATTCACTCTCCTGTGTTGTCTGAGTAACCACTGAACACCACTTAAACCAGACTAGAACTTCAGAATCCTGGCAAGGTCGCCAACTATGTCACGTACACTTACAAAAATTCTCAAACCTACACCTACGTCGTCTAGAGTAGCTGAGAATCGGTTGGAGATTTGAGGGCGTGAGAAGAAGCCCCGGGGCATGAACAATCTGAGGAACCTGCCGGTGCTGCAGTTGCACGAAGTGACGACTGGAGTAGTGTGAGCCCAAGGGATTGCGTAAGAGCGTGAAGCTGGACATGTTGAACTGCAGCTGGACTCAATACACCTATAAAATTCTCAAGGAAATTGACAGGGTAAACAAAGACAAACTGTTTAGCGCGGGTGGAACACGAACAAGGGGACACGGTGGAAACTTAGTACCCAGATGAGCCACAGAGACGTTAGAAAGAATTGTTTAGTGTCAGGGTAGTTAACAAATGGAATACATTAAGGAGTGTTGTGGTGGAGGCTGACTCCATACACAGTTTCAAATGTAGATATGATAGAGCCCAGTAGGCTCAGGAATATGTACACCAATTGATTGACAGTTGAGAGGCAGGACACTTAGTTATTAGGATATTTTGTTGAATATGACCGAAAGGGTAAGATTAATGAGTCTAACACGAATCTTCTCAATATTTCTTACGTTTTTCTTCATTGTCGAGGGTAATTGAAAAATTAACTCTCCAAAGTTCATTTTCACATTTTTATTTATGGTCTGACACTGAGAGGCATTTTGCAAGAGACTTCTCACATTTTCAAAGACAAATTTTTATGTACTCCGTTTCATGCTTATATTTGTTTTTGGGTGAGTTGATATGACATAAATGTTTTTGGATGAGGTGATAGAACACAAACCAATGGGTAATCATTCGGTAAACATAATTTTACATAGTCAGAACACAAATTATTGCATATTTTCTCTTCTTGCTTCTGTGTTGGTTCAGGGGTCTTGAAGTGGGTAGAATGTAATTATGTGTTAATTGGTTGTTGATTGCTGGTGTTGACTTTTTGATGTGTAGGGGTCTCGCTGATGTCGAGTCTCCTGCTGTTGCTGTATCTATCGATAATTTCTGTGTTGCTTGTTAAGATTTCTCTGGTGATGATCTGGTTGTCTGAGGAGATTATATGCTCCTTGATGTAGCCCTGTTGTTTGCACGTTGTTAATTGCCTAGAAAGAGATGTTGTTGTCTTGCCTATATACTGAGATCTTTGGGGCTGACAGATCCCAATTGGGCATGTGAAGGCATAGACGACGCTGGTTTCTTTCAAAGCGCTCTGTTTGGTGTCTGGAAAGGTCTTCATGAGTAGGTTGGCCGTTTTTTGTTTTTGTAGTAAATTGTCAATTGTATCTTCTGATATTTGTCTGTGGGAATAACGCTCCTATTAATAATATCTTTCAGGACACTTTCCTTCATTTTATTAGCCGTCTAAAAGAAATTACTGTAAAACAGTTTAATAGGGAGTACAAGTGTTGCATCAGTTGACTCCTCAGAGGTTGCATGGCATTTCACCTTTCTTTTAATTACGTCTTCAACATAACCGTTAGATAAGCCATTGTTGACTAGGACCTGCCTTACCCTTCAGAGTTCTTCATCGACCTGCTTCCAACCAGAGATGTGAGTGAGAGTCCGGTCGAAGTAAGAGTTGACAACACTCTTCTTGTATCTGTCTAGGCAGTCACTATTGGCATAAAGGCAAATTCCTATGTTCATTTCTTTAGTGTAGACTAGTGTGGAAGCCACCATTCCTTTCCGTGACTGTTACATCTAGAAAAGGCAGCTTCTCATCACTCTCCATCTCGTAAGTGAAACTTAACACCGAATTTGGCTCGAATGCCTCTTTCAGCTGCTGCAGACGTCTGACATCAGGTACCTACATGAAAATGCCATCAACGTACCTGCAGTATATATCAGATTTCAAGTCAATGCCAAATAAGACCTTTTGCTCTATTATACCCATGTAGAAGTTCACAAACAGGACACCTTGGGGAGAACCCATGGCGACCCCATCTACTTGCTTATTCATGTGCCCATCGGGACTCAAGAAGGGTGCCTCTTTAGTGCAGGCTTCGAGTAACTTCCTCAATATGCTTTCTGGTATATCTAGAGGGGTGCAAGTCGAATCACGATACTCTCTGTCCTTCGTCATCCTGATTGTTTCATCCACAGGCACTTGGTGAACAACGACTCGACATCCAGAGAGGCTCTTATCCTTTGGCCCGTGCTCCCCGCAGTAAGTCAACGAATTCCTTTGGAGACTTCAGGCTAAAAGCACAAGGCACATAAGGAGTTACCAGGCAGTTGAGCCACTTAGCCAGTCTGTATGTGGGTGTGGGTATCTGGCTGATGATTTGCCTTAGTGGGTTTTCAGGCTTGTGGGTCTTGACAGTTACGTATATAGAGGGAGTATGGACGCCCTCTAGTGCTGCCGCAGCACTCTAGTGCTGCTTTCTTTGGGTCATACTCCCCCCTCCCTCTGTGCCACTGTCCAACTAGGGGAGCACCTTAGTCGCTCACGGAGTAGAGTTCCCTGAACCCAGCCTTGAATCCACCCTCCCTCCCTCCCTGTGGCGAGTAAGGAAAACTGCCACTTCCATGTCTAACCCATTTGAGTGCCCACAGTCACAAAGGTTTAGGCTTAATCCGGCCGGCTTGCCCGTTACACAAGTATCAATCTCAAAGTCGCCAATCTGACCTGCACTCATCTGAGGCCAGATAATTTCTTCATGTGCAGTGGTATGCTTTCGTCCAGTCCGGCACTTGTTCTCTTGTTCTTCTGTGTGGTGCTCAGGAAAACCCCAAAACAAAATACACAGAAATGAAGGGGAAGGAAAAAACCGTGCTAAAGTTAATCACATTTACTAAAATGAAGCTAAAGGATAACAGTCCAAAAATGTCTCTTATTTTATCAGATGGCAACACTCCTCAAAAGTCAATAACATTATGGCAACACTCCACAGTCTATACAAATTATGAATCACGAGGCTATCTTTTTCAATAACCGGTTTCTACAACATTAGGCGTTTTATACCTTCAATTAAAATAATTTACAGCACATTGGGTCTTTACATAATTAACAAATGTGTAACTAGTCAGTGTAAAAAGAATAACAAAAAAATTCACTCTACGTCCAGCCTTTCCACTCACGGTATTTTCCGTCTCATACCTTAACATTTATAACACATTTCCTAACAGTAAGGGGTGAATGGAAGGGTAAATTTATCTACCTTAATAATCTCTGCTGGATGCTGTAGTCTCCGCAGGTTGTACTGTCGAAGTGTAGAACCTCAGGCCTCCACGATGCAGAAGTGGGTCTCCTTTCCGTTGATTTCCTCCTTCTGCAGTCGACATGGTGTGTCTCCTCCTCACATGATAGGCTGGCTTCTACCACCTAATTTCTCTCACGGACTGATAGGAGGCAGCAACTGCGCCTGTCTTCTCGGGCGTACTCACTCTGGGATACTGGACTACTTCCCTTCTGCCGTAGACATGTAGTACGACTGCTTCTCCCCGGGAGTTGGCGTCACTGTTACACCAGACCAGAACTCAGCCACCGATCTTTCCTCACAATAGGAAACCACCTGCGAGTTGTACCTCAACCCTCCAGCGCCGCCTCTCGAGGCAAACTTCGAGCTCCATTGTCGTCGAGACTCTATAGAACTTCCCTCACGGACCAGCTACTCACTTAGAAGTTAACTGAACGCTCCTCCTCGTTGACACTCGACAACTACTTCAGAATTTGTCCTCTGGAGGCCTTTTTCTCTCCAGAACTGGGGGACCTCCGAACAGCACCTCCGAGAATCTTCACTCCTGGTGGCGAATGATAGCAGATTTCCAACGCCTCTGCAAGGGAGCCTAACATCATGCCACGTCACACCTGGGGTGCTTTGTGATTGGTCCATCTGGCCAAGTCCCTGCCACTGGCCAATCACGTACCTCTTGTATCCTATACCCACAATCCTCTGGGGTATCCTCGAGCAGGAAAAATCTCCTCCCTCCTGAGATGAACCATCATTTTATGGCGGATTTTTGTTATTATCACATTTAAGGACATTTGCATTTGTGCAACTACCCATAGACTATATGAAGGGGAGTACAGAGCATGTCAAAAAACTAGCTACGTGATGCTAAAAATCCCCATCACACAGGATGGTCATGCAAAGGCATGTGATAAGTAGTCTGCACTGGCACACTTTGGGTGCATTATGAGGATATCATCATGAACACAGGAGTGAATAAGGTAGCAATGATACTTAGAGTTCCCATCTCGCAGGATGGTTAGTCTTACAGGGCAATATGTTCAGTAGCCTGTACTGGCAAATTTTGGGTACATTATGAGGATATCCTCAAGAACACGAGAGTGAATAAAGTAATTGCTAAGCTCCAGGTACCTCATACCAATGGGTCGGAATGTTCTGATACTGGGCATTCGGTGATGTAGTCTGCGAGATCACGCCCCAGTTCCTGCTCACAGAGTTTTCACCTGGTGTGCTCAGGATTGGGAGATCCGTCACCTGTAGTCACCTGCTACAGGTAACGGTAACCCAACCTGATCCTGGCAACCACTATGTCACAGTCTCGTGGACGTTTTGAGCTGAGCATAAACATAGGTTTCAGTTCTAAACAAATCATATTTTTTTATAATGCTGCTTTCAGGTCGTTGGGAGTCAGAAATATCTCTCCTATCAGACGTGAGTGTTTTGAACAATATAGTCGTCATTGCTACACCAGACCAGAACTCAGCCACCGATCTTCTCTGCTCAGCTCCTGACCATATGAAACGGCCCCAGGGTTGTACCTCAACCCCCCCTCCCCAGAGCCCTGCGTATCCCCAGCAAAAATGGGGATACCTCGGACTAATTCAACTTCATCTTTGTTTCACGCTAATTTGGCTGCAATATCTGTGTCATTATGAAGGAGGTTAAATTTATGTTTTATGGTAACCATTATTATAACCCCATGTAGCCTGGATGGAACGAGTCCACCCACTGAGAGAGTTATTTTACCTATCGGACCTGATTGAGAGGTCAAAGGAAAGATTTATATGTTAAAATGATTGAATAAACGTCATTGAGTAATCTCAGGATATGAGCAAAGGATGGGCGCTGATAATGAATGACATGAAATGAGATGTGGCTACTTTGGGGACGTGAACTGAGGATAGCAGGACGTTTTAACCTCACTTGAGTTGCTGCAGTTGTGAGAGGTAGACATGCGTTCCAGAGTCCTAGGAATATAAAGGAATACGGCCTTGGATGCAGTGTTTGCATTACTATTACAGTGTATAACTGCTGAAGAAGCTGTTAAGGGCACGACACATGTTAACTCAGTATTTATGAAGATCTGGAGACGGCCTCAAGCCTAGTGGTGATCGTACCTGTGTGGTGCTCTAAATCGTGATTTCCTATGGTGGAGGAAGATTATTAGCAGGTGTTTTGGTTTGGAGCCTGCTGGATGACTGTGAGTTCACGTCAGGAGCGGATGAGCTGTGAGGCAGACATTAAGAAACTTTGTTGGACGTCTTAGAGAGGACACCATATTGGGGAGCGCGGTAGCTGAGTGCCCCGAGGTTCAAAATCTGCGGAAAGCTCCTTAATCAGTTGTTTGAGAAGCTATCAGTGCTTGAATGTGTGCCCAGCAATCATGGCGAGTGTTTATGTATATAGTACAGAAATTATAATGAGCTAGTGAGCTAAAATAAGAGAGAGAGTAGAGATAGGACGACATGCTGGAGAGAGGAGTGGTACATCTTCTCTCATTGGTGGTCAAGAGGCAACTGAGGGGATAGAGACCCCAGCAGCACGGCCTGGGAAGAAGCTCCAGCAGCTTGTCAAGACATGTCCCTCGCTTGGACCCATCCAGTTTGGGGGAATACCCACCACTGTCGGATGATGGGATGCGACGTCGGATGGCGAAATTTAATGCTGGGATATTGTTTATTCTTTATGTTCTGTTTGGGAAACATTTTTATTGGCATGGTAATGGAATTGCAGGTCTGTTTGGGAAGGAGTTCGTGGAGAAACTTCAAGGTTAGAGAAGAAGCTGATTGAGGAACTTTGAAGTTAGAGAAGACGTTAATGGAGGAACTTCGAGGCTGGAGAAGAAGTGTGTGCTGAACTCTGTAGTAGATCAGAACTCCATAGTGAGGAGTTGATTTCAGCCAGTGAAGAGGAGCTTTAGGTGTCTCTGTGGAATCAGTGGTGGAGCGTCACTGATGTTGGACTAGGATTTCGTTGTGCATCAGTTTTGGAGAACTAAAGAAGTGCCTTTGCTGATATTTTGGAGGATCTAGAGATATATATTGGTAGTGAGCCTCCAGGGGCAGAACAGAGGTTCATGGTGGACATATATGAATATATTAGGGGAGTTCATGAAAGCCTTTTGGCATGTAAGATGCAGTGTAAGGTGAGCTATTTACTTCTTCTTTTGCTGGGGGATACTTATGTAGATATTACTGGTGTTTCTTCCCCGAGCTGAGTTTCATTTACTTTTAGGGCTGAGGATATAATATTGTTGTAGCATGATTTCAGCCCCATTTAGTGAGGGAGTAGTAAGTGGAAAGCCAAGAGTTGAGCAGCCACTTGACATGAACAGTTGGTGAAGCCAGGATATGATGTTTGAATGCTACCTGGTCGATGCAGGTTGGAGTGTTGTGTGATAATGTTCTATTTTTATGTCACGTATTGCATATGTTTTCTCCGTTTATTAAATATATATTGTTAGCTGGGTTTTGATTTGCTCTTGTCCTGGTGAGGTTTCCCAGAGAACCGGAGAGAGAGAGAGAGAGAGGGTCACGGCTGCAGACAGGGTGGCAGAAGATACTAATTCATGAAAGGGGGATTTAGGAGATCATTCCAAACAAGGGGGGGGGGGGAGTGGGGAGTCACGGCGGCTCGAGTACGGTGTGTACACAAATCAATGAGGCCAGTGTCGGAGCCACACCCCTAAATATGTGATGCTGAACCCCTCTCCAAGACCAAGAGGCGTGCAGGGTGATCTCCTAGCACAAGCACTCCAGTGTTCATTGCTGGTCGACCGACGGTAGCAGGAGTGTGGCTGCCGAGGTCGGTTGTTTGTTCCGTCAGAGTGGTTGGGGGACGTTGTCCACCTGTATGCAAGTAACAGTCTGGTGCAATAACCAGAGCTTTCTTTTCTAGGGTTAAGTCCCATAAGCTCCAACCCCCTCAGGGCACAACACCATACAAAGGAGATTCGAAACCCTTTACTCTGTGCAGCGATTAGGTCATAGTATGAGGTTTTTGCTGCCGATCTTCCAGGAGAAGTTTTCAATTACTTGAAGAGCAGACTTTGAGTCACAAAATATTATTCCTCTTCCTATATTTTTTTAATGTTCTGGTAGCTAGTAGTAGTTCCGCTAGTTCTGTTTACATTGAGGTTAGCCCGTTGTTTAACCTGACACTGATAGTATGTATTCAAATATTATTTGAATACATACTATACATACTATTATTTGAATACAAGGATCTCCTCAATGGCGTTAGACCCGAGGGGGCCTCCAAGGAGGGTGCTGTTCTCTGCCCTAATGACATGGGCTCCAGGCAAGGCAGACCTTATTCTAGCTACGATGTCTGGGTTGGAAGAGACTACTTCACACTTGGAAGGGTTCAGGACAAGACCCAAGCTTACTTCTTGCTTCCTTATTTTCCTGATATCTGCCAAGAGATGGTCTACGGTGCCAGCTATAGTGCCATCATCCAAAAAACAGATATTGAACTCGCTGGACAAGCTTTCGGTGATTTCTTTTAAGACTAAGCAGAAAAGAATGGGAGCAAGAGGATCACCTTGCTGAACACCTTCACATGATTTGATTTCATGTTCACCAAAGAGCAGTTTTGACTCACCACTGTAGCACGATAGTATGAACGGGTAGAGGGCCCGGAAATGGCGATGTACGGCACAAAGTACTGCATCTCTTCTGACCATGTTGAAGGCATTCTTAAAGTCCAGTTTGAGCAGGGCCTTTTCATCAGAAATGTTGGTGATGTATGCTCGTGCTGCATGGGCAGCCGCTTCACAGCCTTTGGGGATTCCAAATCCTAGCTGGATTGGTTTCAGCAATTCAGCCGCTTGCTGGCTGACTACCCTCGTAGCAGCCTTGGCAATCAGGCGTCGGAGAGTGTTGCCAACAGCGATTGGCCTGATTCCTTCGTCCTTCTTTTTGAGAGCACAGAGGGAGGCACCAAAAAAGAGAGGCCTGATGACCTCAGGTATCTCACTAGCCAGGCACATGTTGACGAACCTTGTGAGTTCCATAAGAAGATCTTGTGCAGCATCACCAACCGCAGGATTTAACATTTGCTTGATGTGTTGAGGTTTTAACCCTGTAAAGCCGCCTGCTGACCCAGGTGGAAAAGAAAGGGCTGCTTTGTAGACCTCAGATTCACCAACGATTAATGGGTCTGAAATGGTGTCTGCTGATGGCGGAACGTTGTTGTCGCCTTGAGGGGCTCTGGGTGGGTGCTTGCTTTGCAGGGCCCGTGCTGTGGCTGAGTTTCGAGGAGCAATTTTCTCGTCACTGGTGAGGACTCTAATAGCACTTGCGGTATTTCCCTCTTCAATTTTCTTGGTGATTTGTGCTCTGATTTTGTACGTTTCCGGTATGTTCTTGTTACCATTTCTGCGGTGGATGTGTTTTGCTCAGAGAGGCAGGCAAACTAGGTTATCCCCCCTTGGGTATTCATTTATCGCCCTCAGGACCGAGGAAGCAAGTGATTTGTCCCTCCTTGGAGGGACGGTGAGGCATACATTGCCAAACAGAAGGACATTATGCCACGCTTGAATGTTTTCCGGGGCATCATTGACCCATTTCAGAAGATTACAGAGTTTGGCTGCTGCATTTTGGTGGGCTGCTTTTGGGGGATGTGTGGTAATGTTCTAGCAGACGTCGCTATGATCGCTTGGGTGAGGTTTTCAGATGAGATTAGGTTAATGGGAGTTTCTTCTCTAACTGTCAATGGCAGCTGGCCATTGCTTCCCTTTGGAAGCTGGTGGGAACCACTGCATCTTACCTCGTTGACGGTGTGAAAGCGGATAACACCACCGTTGGAGTTTATGGCGGTGTTTTTGTTGCATACTCGGCAAAAACCTCTTTTAGGAGCAGTTGTTGGCACCTCAAGGCTTGTGGAGTCCTGCCCGACCGCTGGGACCCCTTCCATTTCAACTCGGTTGGGAGAGTTAAACTGTGCATTGTTCTATAGAGGGGGGCAAACACGCTGGGTCATGGCCAAGCAACTGCCAGCAACTGGGTGTGGAGGCATCAACTGGGTGTGGAGGCATCAACTGGGTGTGGAGGCATCAACTGGATGTGGAGGCATCAACTGGGTGTGGAGCCAGCAACTGGGTGTGGAGGCATCAACTGGGTGTGGAGGCATCAACTGGGTGTGGAGGCATCAACTGGGTGTGGAGGCATCAACTGGGTGTGGAGGCATCAACTGGGTGTGGAGCCAGCAACTGGGTGTGGAGCCAGCAACTGGGTGTGGGGGCCGCGGCTGGGTGTGGAGGCATCAACTGGGTGTGGAGGCATCAACTGGGTGTGGAGGCATCAACTGGGTGTGGAGGCATCAACTGGGTGTGGAGGCATCAACTGGGTGTGGAGGCATCAACTGGGTGTGGAGCCATCAATGGGTGTGGAGGCCGGTGGGGCGAGGGTCAGCTCAGGTGCGGGGGGGATGGGGTCGGTTTGGGGGGGAGGCGTGGTATCGAGTGGGCTATACACATGACACACAATATACATTCATATATATGTACACCAGGGTGTGTATGACACTGAGAATATGGGGTTGGCACTTTGTTATATGTATGACACTATAAAATGGGATTGATACTTTATGGTGTGTATTGCACTGAGTATCGGAGTTGGCCCTTTGAGATGTATATTTCACTATGGCACTATATATACATGGTATTCACTTTGTATGTCGGGGCCGCAAAGTATACACTAAACAGACAGAAATTGTTCACTATCATTCACTGAGCCCACGAGGGAGGTAGTGGGGTGGTGTGGTGGTGAGGGCAGTTTGAAATGCGGCCACTACCAGCCTCCTCCGCCTGACCGGTGAGCGGGTGTTCTTAGTGACGCCTTACTCTAAGGTTTACTTTCCCTCACGCGCCTCCCTCCGCCCCCGCCCTTCCCCATCCCGCCCCGGCCGTTAAGGTGGTAGGCCTCCCTCACTGGCACTGTCCTTATTATAAATATATATATAAATATATATATATATATATATATATATATATATATATATATATATATATATATATATATATATATATATATATATATATATATATATATATATATATATACACATATATATACATACATATATATATATACATATATATATATATATATATTATTAAATATGACCGAAAAAGTAAGATTAATAATTCTAACACGAATTTTCTCGATCTTTCTTATGTTTCTTTTCACTGTTGACGGTAATTGAACAATCAATTCTCCAAAATTCATTTTTATTTCTAGTCTAACGCGACACTTGAACGCGTTTCGTAATAACTTATTACATTTTCAAAGACTTTTAGTTTACACACACACAACTATTACCTGCAAACACTAAACAGAGTTCTTACTTGTGCTATGATTTAAACAGCTTTCATTTTTCATTTTATACCCGCATTTTGGGTGAGGTGATATGTTACAACAGTTTTTGGATGAGGTGAACAAAACTTTCAACACAGGATAGAACACGAAACAATGGGTATTGAAGGTAAGAATGGAAGTAATTGCAGAGGGCCTATTGGCCCATATTCTTCATGCTTCTATATTGGAGCGAAGTCTTGAAGTGGGTAGAATATAGTTGGGCATTAATTGGCTGTTGATTGCTGGTGTTGACCTCTTGATGTGTAGTGCCTCGCAGATGTCAAGCCGCCTGCTATCGCTGTATCTATCGATGATTTCTGTGTTGTTTGCTAAGATTTCTCTGGTGATGGTTTGGTTGTGGGAAGAGATTATATGTTTCTTAATGGAGCCCTGTTGCTTATGCATCGTTAATCACATGGAAAGAGATGTTGTTGTCTTGCCTATATACTGAGTTTTTTGAGGCTTACAGTCCCCAAGAGGGCATTTGAAGGCAGAGACGACGTTGGTCTCTTTTAAAGCGTTCTGCTTTGTGTCTGGAGAGTTTCCCATGAGTAGGCTGGCCGTTTTTTTGGTTTTATAGTAAATCGTTAGTTGTATCTTCTGATTTTTGTCTGTAGGGATAACATTTCTATTAACAATATCTGTCAGGACCATTTCCTCCGTTTTATGAGCTGTGGAAAAGAAGTTCCTGTAAAATAGTCTAATAGGTGGTATAGGTGTTGTGTTAGTTGTCTCTTCAGAGGTTGCATGGCGTTTCACTTTCCTTCTTATGATGTCTTCAACGAAACCATTGGAGATGCCGTTGTTGACTAGGACCTGCCTTACCCTACAGAGTTCTTCGTCGACTTGCTTCCATCCTGAGCTGTAGCTG
Source organism: Procambarus clarkii (assembly GCF_040958095.1). NCBI lineage: Eukaryota > Metazoa > Arthropoda > Malacostraca > Decapoda > Cambaridae > Procambarus > Procambarus clarkii. The sequence goes on along the minus strand of NC_091156.1, from coordinate 36,547,989 downwards.
AGAGCATGGTCGACATAAGCGTTAACAACACTCCTCTTGTACCTGTCTGGGCAGTCACTGTTGGCATTTAGGCACATTCCTATGTTTGTTTCCTTAGTGTAGACTGCAGTGTGGAAACCTCCGTTCCTTTCCATGACTGTTACATCTAGAAAGGGCAGCTTCCCATCCTTCTCCATCTCGTAAGTGAAACGCAACACAGAATTCTGCTCAAATGCCTCCTTCAGCTCCTGCAGATGTCTGACATCAGGTACCTGTGTAAAAATGTCGTCAACATACCTGCAGTATATGGCCGTTTTCAAGTTCATGTCGACTAAGACTTTTTGCTCGATGTAACAATGCATATATATATATATATATATATATATATATATATATATATATATATATATATCACCATCCGAGTGCCGGCGGGGAAGTGATTCAAATAGCTTCGGCTATCACTTCCTTATGTCCGGTCGTGATGGTCAAGCGGATTAAGGCGTCCCTGTACATACCAGTTGCGTTGCTCCTGGCAGTATGGGTTCGAGTCACTTCTGGGGTGTGAGTTTTCAGTTGTATATAGTCCTGGGGACCATTCAGGCTTGTTTGCATTTGTGTTCCTCACGTGTGTTCCAAACAATGAGGTGATTTGATAAAATGCTATGCCCAAGATTACCATCCGAGTGCCGGCGGGGAAGTGGTTAAAACAGCTTCGGCTATCACTTCCTTATGTCCGGTCGTGATGGTCAAGCGGATTAAGGCGTCCCTGTGCATACCAGTTGCGTTGCTCCTGGCAGTATGGGTTCAAGTCACTTCTGGGGTGTGAGTTTTTAGTTGTATATAGTCCTGGGGACCATTCAGGCTTGTTTGCATTTGTGTTCCTCACGTGTGCCCCAAAGAATGAGGTGATTTGATAAAATGCTATGCCCAAGATTACCATCCGAGTGCCGGCGGGGAAGTGGTTCAAATAGCTTCGGCTATCACTTCCTTATGTCCGGTCGTGATGGTCAAGCGGATTAAGGCGTCCCTGTACATACCAGTTGCGTTGATCCTGGCAGTATGGGTTCGAGTCACTTCTGGGGTGTGAGTTTTCAGTTGTATATAGTCCTGGGGACCATTCAGGCTTGTTTGCATTTGTATTCCTCACGTGTGCCCCAAAGAATGAGGTGATTTGATAAAATGCTATGCCCAAGATTACCATCCGAGTGCCGGCGGGGAAGTGGTTCAAATAGCTTCGGCTATCACTTCCTTATGTCCGGTCGTGATGGTCAAGCGGATTAAGGCGTCCCTGTACATACCAGTTGCGTTGCTCCTGGCAGTATGGGTTCGAGTCACTTCTGGGGTGTGAGTTTTCAGTTGTATATAGTCCTGGGGACCATTCAGGCTTGTTTGCATTTGTGTTCCTCATGTGTGCCCCAAAGAATGAGGTGATTTGATAAAATGCTATGCCCAAGATTATCATCCGAGTGCCGGCGGGGAAGTGGTTCAAATAGCTTCGGCTATCACTTCCTTATGTCCGGTCGTGATGGTCAAGCGGATTAAGGCGTCCCTGGACATACCAGTTGCGTTGCTCCTGGCAGTATGGGTTCGAGTCACTTCTGGGGTGTGAGTTTTCAGTTATATATATATATATATATATATATATATATATATATATATATATATATATATATATATATATATATATATATATTTATATATATATATATATATATATATATATATATATATATATATATATATATATATATATATATATATATATATATATATATATATAACTGAAAACTCACACCCCAGAAATGACTCGAATATATATATATATATATATATTTATATATATTGAAGCATCAAGAAATGGGCCAATAGGCCCTCTGCAATTACTTCCATACTTACCTTCAATACCCATTGTTTCGTGTTCTGGCTTGTGTTGAAAGTTTGTTTTCACCTCATCCAAAACTGTTGTAATATATATATATATATATATATATATATATATATATATATATATATATATATATATATATATATATATATATATATATATATATATATATATATATATATATATTATATATATATATAAATATAGTGATGATAATCTCTTTCCAGAGAGATTTGGCCTGCTCTTTCCTATATCATGTTACTTCAGTAAGTCTAATACATCAAAATACTACATTCAAGAGTAGTATATATATATATAGTAGAATACGTTTCTATAGGTAGTATACGTACCCTACACTCGCTCTCCAAACCTCCTCGCTGTCGGCGCACCACCGTCGTCGATCACCAAACTACCACTTCCAGCCAGCACGCTTTCCATGGTGAATCAGCGACTCCACTCATCTTCAGCGCCATCTGCATAGCCTATGACTAAGCGTACACGAGCAGTTGGCTTTAGAACATTCCGTGCTCTCAAGGCTGATACTTCTATTGTCGGGGTTCACCATAAGAGGGTGAGCAACAGTATACACAAGGTTCACTCACCGTAGCCCTGCGGGTCTTCACTCTATCCTCGCGGTGCCACTGTACGCCAGGAGAGTATCCCAGTCAATCCCAACCGGCCTCTGATCGAGAATGAGTGAGAACACAGCTTGTTCTCTTTACAGCTGCGTGCCCGCCTTGGCAAGGGCTCTACTATTAACCATAAGGTCGCCAACTGGTGTTTCCTGTGTCCAGTAACACATCAGTGGTATTGTGGAATTGTGGTAACAGCGGTAAGAACACACTCAATAGATCTGATATCAGGCAGGTATTTATTTCTAACACTCTATTTTCTTTCATGTATTATATAGCTACAAGAAATATGGAGGGGATGATACAAACGCCAAGGTATTTTGTGTTTTACTTAAAACTCAAGACATCACATCCGTATATCAACAAGTAAACAGCTATTTCATGCGTAAGTCGCTCGTTCCCACATATAATCATGAACTCACCAAGCTGGCAATGCTCCCCCTCACGTCAATGTCAAAATCAGCTGGGCGACTCCCCCCCCCCCCACTGCGTGATCTCTTACTGCACTTGTTTGTTGGCGAAATATGCCTGTTTCTTTAAATTCTCAAGGATCACTAAATGTTCAAACAACACAATATCTGCGACAATAGCAATAGAACGTAAATCCTTCGCTGCACTGATTTTGAGCTCAATCAAACATTTCTATATTAATGAACACAATAATTCACTATCATGGTATAACACACTGCACCTCATTTAATGATAACACATGCAAGTATATATTACTGGAGTTCTCAGTAATTCCTTTCGTGGGCGAATATTCAATTGATCACTGCACACATGAATGGTTATTCAATACACAAGCATAGACATATATATAAAATGTCTATATATGTCTATATATATATATATATATATATATATATATATATATATATATATATATATAAATCATAGATATCAATAATAGTAATAATATAGTTACTGCGCACATAGCCTAACACTAAATACTGGTACATTTATATATATATATATATATATATATATATATATATATATATATATATATATATATATATATATATATATATATATATTCTCTCACTAAATGATCATATTAAAGTCTCATGAAAGACATTATCAACACAGTAAATTCATCAATTACTCCGGGTGCCTGCACACACCAATAATAATAATAGATACTGTGAGTGCTCTATGGAGCCCCACTCTGCACACTTGTGCCTTACTGTGACATAGGTGTGCCTTGCTCACGACATACAAAATACTCTGGCTAAATAATATAGCTGACTAAAGGGGAATTGGGAGGGAAACTAGAATCACCTACTTCCACCTATCCTCCGGTGAGAGTTGAGTTGTAGCTCCTGGTCCAGGCTCCCTCCTCATGTAGGGAACGCCCCCACACACACCCTGTCGTGTCCTCCAGGAACCCAATCAACGTTCCAAAATAAACGCGTCGTCTCCGTGTTCTGTTCTCCACGGGTCCGTGCTCCTCCTCCACGTCTTGTAGGGTTGGAGTGGGTCTCCCGGCCGTCAACTTCTCCTCCCAACTACGGCTGCCAACCTACGTCTCGGCTGCAGTCGTACGGATTCCCAATTAGTATCTTCTTTCACTGCTTCCCAGTGGATTGGCCCAGCCGCTACGTCGTCACTGTGAAGCTATCAGACGATACGGCCTAGACTTCACCTGCACAGCACCGGACCCTGGAGCACTTGATGCTCAGTATACCGTCAATTCCCTCTTCGGTCCACACATGGAATGAAAGAAGACCTCTTGGCCTACGGGTGACGCGTAAGATCCACGGGAGTGGCGTATTACTGTCAGATTGACAGGATCAACCTTCACACATCCGTCCACCTTGACGTGTCGTGTCAGACTGATTCCCTCACGGAGGATTGGCCCAGCCATTATGTCATCACTGTGAAGCTATCAGCCGTCGCATATGTTGCTGCCTAGACTCCACTCTTGCACAAAACCTGTCCATGGAGCACTTGATGCTCAATATTCTGTCAATTCCTTCTCTGGTCCAACACATGAACGAAGGAAGACCCCACAGGTACTGGCAGACCACGGGTGATGCGTAAATCCTCCGGAGACGGGGTAAACTGTCCAACTGACAGGACCCCCCAGCGCAAGTCCGACCTCCTTGACGTGCTGTCTTAGACTGGTGGTGCCACCGTGGCGCGATGACCAGACCCCCCTTCCTTCGTGACGTCATACTTGCCAAGAGAGGTTTTCATTGGCTCCCTGTGCCACGTCGCTGTCAGTGACCAATCTGGCGCCACTGATGTCACACAAATGAGCCACAGAGATATTAGAAAGAACTGCCCAAATGAGCCACAGAGATATTAGAAAGAACTGCCCAAATGAGCCACAGAGATATTAGAAAGAACTTTTTTAGTGTCAAAGTGGTTGACAAATGGAATGCATTAGGAAGTGATGTGGTGGAGGCTGACTCCATACACAGTTTCAAGTGTAGATATGATAGAGCCCAATAGGCTCAGGAACCTGTACATCTGTTGATTGACAGTTGAGAGGCGGGACCAAAGAGCCAGAGCTCAACCCCCGCAAGCACAACTAGGTGAGTACAACTAGGTGAGTACAGTTTTGGCGGCAAAACGGAGGGGCCAGCGCCATATTGGCTTCCTAAAGGGCCTATACCACAGGCCAAAATACTCTTCTTTTACAAATTTCTCGCCACCTCGAGAACACTACACTCTCCCACATATATCAAACTGATGCCTGCGACGTAGAGAACGCTCGGGTAAAGTGGACATGACTCTTACAGCAGGCGTGGGAGAAATATAAGGGGGGGAACACCGTCACACTATCTAGCATATGCTCTGTGTATTAGTGGAGGTTTTCAGCCAGCCAATATTCTCAGCACCTTTAACTAATTTTTTGTCGTGTTCATTGTTGAGTAACTTAACCATTATTTTATTTTATATTGGGTTTTGTCTTTGTATTTATGTTTAATTCACACTGTACATAGCCAAGGGATTATCTTTGTTTATATTTGTTTAAAGTCAATTAAAGTTTCATTGTTTATACAATTTGTTTTGCGTGTTTTTCGCTTTTACTTGACCACAGGAGGCAACAGCCAATCAGTCAACTTTTTTTTTCTTTTTTGTTAATAATGTGATTGGCATTGACACCTGCCATTGGGAGGACTGCTTTACACCTACATTTTCCCATCACATGAATGGGGGCCTGTCCTAGGAGCCTCACTCAGGTACTGATACTAGAACATTTCAACTTGTGGTAAGTGTACTTGGCTTTAATACAGTTGCTTTTCAATAATTTCAAACTTTTAATATTTTTATGGTGCTGTGAGATTTCAGCTGATGACATCAATATTTGCAAGGGAATGGTGTACGGGTCTTTTCTTAAGGCTACTGTGCCTAATTGTCCAGAGAGGTTTATGCGAGCGTTCAAAACCCTAAAAAAAAAATACCTCTCTACATATCACTAAAGCTGATAAATCCAATGCTGTTGTCATCATGGACAAAGAAGACTATGTCCAAAAAATGAACCAGTTATTGGAGGACAGAGACACTTACTTACCTGTTAATAGTGACCTTATTGAAAGAGTTATTGCTCATTTCAACAAAACTCTTAAAACCTTGCTCAAGAACGATAAGGAGTTGATTCCTAAGTTTTTAAATCGTTTCCCTTCTCTCCCATATCTATATGGGCTTATTAAAACACAAACCCAATAATCCTGCAAGACCTATTATTAGTTCTGTTGGATCTGTGGCGTATAGACAATCCAAATGGCTTGTCCAAGTCTTGTCCCCCAGTAGTAGGTTCCATTTCCAAATCACATAACAAACAACTTGGACGTGGTTAACAATTTGTCTAGTTTGAAATTAAAATATGATTTTAAACTTGTGAGTTTCGATATGACGGCTTTGTTCACTAGGGTTCCTGTTGATGATCTGTTGTCATTCTTACGGGATCTACTACTAAGGTGTAATTTAACTTTACCTACTAACACCATTATTGAACTTATAAAATTGTACATTAAAGATAATTATTTCAGCTTTAATGATTCATTTTATAAACAAACATTTGGCATGGCGATGGGTAATTCTCTCTCCCCTGTTTAGAGTAATCTGTACATGGAATATTTTGAAACAAATATCCTTCCCAGGATTTTACCTTCAAATTTGCTTTGTTATAGGTACGTTGACGATATTTTATGCCTGTGGCCGGTTAACCATGACGAAACTGATTTTCTCAATCAACTTAATTCGCTGGTTCCGTCAATTAAATTCACAATTGAGAACGAAGTGAATGGTGTTCTGCCTTTTTTAGACATCATGATTTATAGAATTGGTAGGAGTTTCAAATTCAATGTATATAGGAAACCTACCAATGTGTGCCCATATGTCCATTTTTACTCAAATCATCATGTTCAGGTCACGCGGGCAGTTTTTTCTGGCATGTTTCTCAGAGCCCTGAGAGTTTGCAGTCCGGAATTTTTTGATGAAGAAATAGCAAATATATTTGAAATTGGGAAGAAGTTAAAATACCCAAAATCGATCTAGGATCTTTCGTTGGGTCAAGCAAAGAGGACGTTCTACAAACAGACTACAAAGTCTAAACCAGAACTGAAAAATTCGTTGGTATTACCATATTCTGAGGGTCTAGTAAATCTTGCCCCAGCCCTGAAGAACCTTAATATTAATCTAGTGTTCAAAAATGATAATACAGTTAAGTCCATGTTAGTTAAGAACTCGCCCTCGTCTGCAGCAGGTTGTGTGTATTCCATCCCTTGTAATGAGTGTGCATGTGTTTACATCGTCCAGACAGGTAAATCTCTTTCCTTGCGGTTAAAACAGCGTTCATATGCTATTCGTACAGCCCAGCACTCCAGTGCATTTATTTACATTCCAGTTATGTAATCATTCTATCGACTTCACAGGGGCAAAATGTATTGTTAAAAGTAAGGATTTTGTTGAACGAAACGTGATCGAGTCTGCTCTGATCAAACATTGTAACAACAGCCTTAATGTGAGCCCTGGTATGTACAAGTTGGTGTGAGGAGGTGGTTCACCAGCTCACTTACAATAGTGCTCTTATGCCTGTGGGAGCCAGTACACTTGTTAAGTGCACTTGTTAAGTGGGCGGACTTAAGTTTTGTACCAGCAACCGAAACATCTAGTGTTTGGGCTCATGTGAGAGCCCCAGTCATCAGCAGTCCATAAATGTTACCCTGGCCGGGGTGGCATGTCTGTGGACAGTGCTAGAGCTGATAGCATCATCTCATTGTATGGCATGAGGCCAGGCTCAGCTTTGCGCGGGAAACAGCTAGGCCGTCGGCCTGGGTGTGGGGCCCCCGCGCTGGCTGCCCACTTGAGTGGTTGTCATGGAAACCAGCCGCCATCTTAGTAAACATCTTGAGCCGCCATGTTGGTCGGCCATCTTGGAGCTGCCCTAGGGGCTATGCTACACCGTCGCTGATTGGATGAGAGGGGTAGGCCGCTGTATGCCTTCCTCTCATTGGTTATTTCGAGAAGGACGCGGGAAGAGCCGGTGTGAGCATCATTCTGAACTCAGCCGCCACCTTGTCAAGACGTTCCTGTACTCAATTCGGCCAAATTGATGTATAGGGCGTCGTGGTGGCTGGACTACAACTGCTGATGCTTCCTGCTTCACCTACGACATCGGTCGTCACAGAATCCGGCCGAAGTCGTCGCTTGGAGGGGTTTAAGACATTATTGTATGCAGGGGGTAGAGGTACAGTGATCTGGGATCGTGGGGGGAATGTGCATACGAGCAGCAACAGACTCGTAGATCCCATACCAGTGATGATTAGACTTGCTAGTGCTCTGTAGCAGTCGATGGGAACGGGGAAATTCGTGTCAGTGTTAAGGCAATTTCCCAAGGTTGGTGTGAGACGCTATCGTTGTGCGTGTCACCTAGGTATGAACGCTTCACTTCACCGGGGAGTCGAGGGTGCGAACTCAGCCGTGTTGAGTGGGAGGGGTTCGAGTGTGCGCCAATTTTCCGTATAAGTACTACGGTCAGGAACTACCGCCGCCTACGCCACCCGGAGCGAGCCAGCCACCTATAGCGGGGTGCCTGATGTATGGGAATGGTGTGTAAAGCCGGCAGTGTGAATGAGTAAGTACCTATGTGTGTATTTTGGTGATTAGTAGTCTCTAAAGCTTGAATTCGAGGTCAAGTGTTCCGTCACATTGTCACGCAGCACCTGTTCAGGTGGAGTGAATTGTGGGCGAGGAGATTAATCACCTGTGTTGTCATCTTGTCAGTCCAGAGGGACTTAAGTGTACACAGACGTACAGGGTGTGTGTGTGTGTGTGGGTACACACGGGGAACAGGATACATAGATTAGCCAAGGACGGAGAGGATGTCCATGTAATAAATTCTTTTACTTCATTGTGGTAATCATTTTTGATCGTCCGTGGGACGGAGTGATATCATTTCCATGTGTGGTCTTGCAGGTGTGGAATTCCAACACTGAGCGCTCAGGTATGTGTAACGCCAGTGATTCCTGGCAATGATTATTGTGGAGTGTGCCACAGTGTGGCTTAAATTTCTTGTAGTGTTCCCAGGGCCGTGACAAGTGTGATTTATATAAATATATATTGTGGTTGCAGTATTAATTAACGTAATTTTGGTGAGTTTTGGTGAGTGACGAGGCCGTCTAGAGAGGCCGCCCCCGCTCTGTCGAGTAACGTAACTCTCGAGTGTTTATCGGCATGCGTGACCGATAAATCACTCACCCATGTGATTTAAGGAGTGTGAGATTCTCCTTAGTGTTCCCAATAACGTTTGATAGCTGTAGGCTACATGTGTCAGCGGTAATTATATATATATATATAATCGTAGTGTCACGGTGCCCAGTGTTAATGTGTTATTTACTGTGTGGTGATTGCAATATATTGACCTATGTTCTAGGGGTCATTTGCAGCAGTAAGTGTGTGCAGTATCCTAATATTTGGAAATTAGAGTACTTGCCGTGTGTGTTATTGCAAAGGGGGTTGTTATTTGATGGTGATTGTTGCTAGTGTTGAGCAATCACCGTATGTGATTGCAGTTCAGTAAAACCATTGTGGGGCAGGGTTCTAGAGGGTTCATGTCCTGTATGTTATTTTGCTAGATTCTGCAGTATTGTCATTGCAACCGGATTGTAACGTAAATCACTGTGATTTGTTAGTGTGATTTGTCATTGTCGTGGGGGAACTCGGCTGTAGACGAGTACTTGGATATACAAATATATTCTCCTGGTTATCTGGTAGGACATCGAAGTCCAGTATTCAGTGAGGTGATTGCGAGGCAATTAATATAACGTAACCAAGGGAACGCCCATTGCTTTAAGAGAATTTGTTCTTTGACAATTTGAGTAACGTAGAATGCGTTTGGGATAATTTACTTTCCTGTAAGCAGCTACGGTAGTCTCGAGGAGCCTAGCCATCAGCCAGATAAGAATTAGAGTATTGTCTGTCGTAATTAACGGTCAGTGGGCCGGGTAATTGACGTGTTTCAGGAAGTCAAAGTAATTAATCTCGATCCTTGTTTGGTCGACTCACACGAAGGCTACATTGTTCCATTAACGTAACGTCGTTATCTGCCCGGAAGTACCGGCACTTGATTGACTCGTGAGAGGAGTAGCGTCATTTTAGAATAACGTAAACGTGGGGCTAATTACTGTAATTAGTCGCCTGAATTGGTCTGAGTATGGAAGGCTCAGACGGAATTCGTACCCTAATGTAAATTGCTGAGCCAGTGTGAAAGGTTGCGTATTTTAATTGTTTAATTATTGATCTTGAGGATAGTAATTAATTACTCTAAAGGTAATCACGAGTGATTACCGTTCTCTTAGCACTTTGGACATTGCAAATCAGAGTTTACCATCGCTGAGTGATTAGTAACCGATTAACGTAAATTAACGTAACTAGTTAAGAGATTAATCAGCTGTCTGGAAGTACAGGGATTAATGGGATTTTCTCACTGAATGCTCGACGGGTAGAGTGTTGTTTGATTTCCGCGTTACTAGTGACAGTTGTAAGAGTTGTTAATTTAACGTAAATGTTACCTTGTTATTAACGTAAATGTTATTGTGTTATTAACGTAAATCAATTGTTATTGATTGTTGATCGTCCGTGGGACGTAGTGTTAACGTAAGGATTAATTTGAGGAAGGGTGCTGGAGTTGCCAGTGAACCCATTAGTTATTGTTGTCATTGAAAGACTACTGATTTGATTGCATTGCAACCGCTGTTGCAGGGGTAGACTGCACTGAGGCGTAGAACAGTTAGGAGGTTACTGGAGGCGTATTTCAGAACCTACTGTGTCATTTGTTGTAATTGTGATTATAGATCTGTTAGTTCTTGTTTCTTGTTGATTCCTCTGTGGTCACGCTTATGTTCGAGTTAGTTCATTATGCAGTCCGAGGGGCTGGTGTCTAGCTGTCATTGATAGTGTCACAGGAAGGATTTCGAGTAACGTCATTGACATTTCTTTTGTTTTGTTGTAGTAGTTAGTACTTTATTGAATAAACTAAGTTGTTATGGTTAACACTGTCTTTTCGTTACACCCCCACACATTATTATTGTTATGCAAATGTTCTTCACACTCGACTAACATTGAGACTAATTTTCTGAGCTTTGGATCAAATATACGGCACCACACAACAATAAATTATTGTTGTGAGAGCCCGTGACCTACTCGTTAGATTCGCTTCGGCGATTGGCGAAGGTCGGCGGCCTAAGTGGGGGGGATTTCAATTTTCATTGGGGTCTCGGCGTTTGCTCGCGCCTAGTCAATTGTTCATACATGGTCCCAAAGTGAGGAATGAGCTGGTTACTACACTGGTGTGTTAGCTAAGCAAGTCCTTCCTCAGGCGACCTAGTTGAATATCACGACAGGAATAAAGGTTAAAGAATAAAGAAAGTTCTTAGAAATTTTCCGAGCTAAAATTCCTTATACCAATTTTAATTTATTCCACAAATTCTCAACAAAAACTCTCACAGCGTGGCGCCCAACGTGGGGCCGTAGACTTTTGATTCATAATCAGAAAAGTAAGATTCATCAAGTTGAGAAACCTGTGAAGAAAGGTGTGAGGAACATTGCAGAACAATATTGTTGTGGGTGTGTATGTTGTCGGTTAGCAGGATTAGGTACACACACACCACACACACAGAATGGATGAGGATTATAGAAAGAAGTACGTATATCTGTATGTGACTAAGTATGGCGTGCTGCCAAAGGATAGAAACAGTCGTACAGATGAGGAATGTAGGCGGTATGTTGAGGACCATAATGCCTATGTACGGCGTCTATGTCTAGAAAGAGCAAACAGAAGTGATCTAGGGGACAAGGGAGTTCCCCTAGCCGACCGTGGTATAGTCGGTATGTCAGGGGGTGTGGGATTGAGTCCACCCCAGGAGAAGGAAGGGGAGTCGCGACCCCAGCCTAGGCTAAGGACTGATTCCTTGGGCCACAGAAACGTTTCGTTAGAAGTAGTCAATCAGATACCAGAACAACCTCTCAGGAGGGGGACTGAACAACCCCAGGAGGAAATTACTTTAGAGTACCTAGCAGCTCAAGCTGATGCTATGAAACTGCAAAGAGAGGATAAGGCCAAATTTGTGACTTACATGTGGAATGCCCACCACGAGAGATTGACTAGATTGGAGATTGCAAGAGTGCAATCCGAGGCAAGGACGGGGAGTCAAGCCCCTCCTGCCGCGCCAAGCTCAGAGGTACAGGCGCTGGAAGTAGAGATACCTCCTCTATTGCCAAGAGAGGAGAAGATCGATCCTAGGGATGCATACCTAGATCGATGTGTGACAAAGGTTGAAAGGTTTACTCAAGCTCCAAGTAAGGGAGCCAAACCTAAAGAAAGCAAGTCTAAGGGACACCAACAGAAACCCAAGGTTAAGGGACCCAGGTGCTTCACATGCAACATGGCAGGTCACCGAGCAGCTAAGTGCCCGAGCAGCACTAGGCTTAAGACTAAGAAGGTGACCAAGGTGCACGTTACAGGCATGAGTACCATGGGAGGTGATGCCCTAAGAGACACACTCGAGTTAACTAGAGGAAGAGTTAATGGGCAATGGACGAGTGTCTTTCGAGACCGGGGTGCTACAGTTAACATGGTCAGGAACAGTTTGGTTGAGCCTGAGAGTAGAACAGGTCGAACCCTCCGTGTCCAGTACCCAGATGGCACTGGTAAGGACATGGAAGAAGTGTCCGTGTTGGTAGATACCCCATATATCAAAGGTAAGATCAAAGCTGCGCTAAGTAGAAAGGCAGTGTATGGACTTTTGATAGGTAATACTCCTGGTATAGAGAACCAGGTGGGTCTGTCCTGTGGAAATGACCCAGAGGAAACAGGAACAGGTGAGAGGAAGGTTAAACCCGCTGGCGTTGACACCAAGCGTCAGCCGGCTGGTCGAGCAGAGATCACCGCCGCCCAGACAGAAGAGGCGCAGCAGGTGAAAGGAAACCGGAGCCATTCTCCTCTCCCTATTGCACAGAAAACGAGAACTGATTCAGAGGGACTCAGATGGGTCTCACCAGCTGACGGCGATGTCACACGGCCGCCAGCTGAGGAAGTCAAGGTCGCCTCTTATCAGGCGAAAGATCAGGTGCATGAGGTAAAAGGAAAAAAGAACAATTTTCCTTCTTTCATTTCACAGAAAACGGGGGTGAGCCCAGTGAGATGGGTGTGGCCCGGATCAGGTGATCCCGCCACAACCTGTCGACCAGCCAGACCCGCGAGGGTTAACACCACTCAGGAGAGTAAACGTCTGCTGGATGTTACCAGTGGTGAGGCTAAGGTAGCTGTGGTTCCCACAAGTGAAGTGGATATTCTGCACCAATCATTCAGGCTGTTGGAAGATCGTTCAGACAAACGAACGGTCGCTGAGAGATTGAAGAACGAGCAGGTCAGTGACCAAGGGCTCAGTGAGGGGCGAGGTTTGACAGCTGCTGAAGAGGCCTCAGCCCGGTCAACTCAGTCGGTAGAGCAACCCGGTCTGAGAGTGACAGACAGACAGGAAGAAAGACCCTGTCACCGGGAAGTCAAGACAGTCTGCTAACTGTCGGGATTGTGTCGGTAGGGTAGGGAAGGTGTTGAGTCTGTACTTCATTGGTAAGTCCATCCCAGTGTGCTACCTATTGTGTCCAGTATGACACAGACCTGTGGGGCGAGAGTGTGAAGGGACTGAGGAAGGGAAGCTGCGAGGCGTTGAGCCGGCTTAACCTGGACCCAGAACCTGAGCACGACCGCACTATGGTCAGGAAGTACCACCCTGGACGAGCCAGTGACGTCACATCTTGTCCCGCCAGCCACCGACGTCAACAGAAAACGGATGAATCACCACCACCACCCAGCCGCCGTGCACTTAAGTAAGAGCCAAGTGTAAGTGGCTGGTGATTTTTAGATGAAATTTTCCTCCGGGAAATTTTATCTTTTTGGTGGGGAGTTATGTGAGGAGGTGGTTCACCAGCTCACTTACAATAGTGCTCTTATGCCTGTGGGAGCCAGTACACTTGTTAAGTGCACTTGTTAAGTGGGCGGACTTAAGTTTTGTACCAGCAACCGAAACATCTAGTGTTTGGGCTCATGTGAGAGCCCCAGTCATCAGCAGTCCATAAATGTTACCCTGGCCGGGGTGGCATGTCTGTGGACAGTGCTAGAGCTGATAGCATCATCTCATTGTATGGCATGAGGCCAGGCTCAGCTTTGCGCGGGAAACAGCTAGGCCGTCGGCCTGGGTGTGGGGCCCCCGCGCTGGCTGCCCACTTGAGTGGTTGTCATGGAAACCAGCCGCCATCTTAGTAAACATCTTGAGCCGCCATGTTGGTCGGCCATCTTGGAGCTGCCCTAGGGGCTATGCTACACCGTCGCTGATTGGATGAGAGGGGTAGGCCGCTGTATGCCTTCCTCTCATTGGTTATTTCGAGAAGGACGCGGGAAGAGCCGGTGTGAGCATCATTCTGAACTCAGCCGCCACCTTGTCAAGACGTTCCTGTACTCAATTCGGCCAAATTGATGTATTTGGCCGAATTGTATTTGGCCGTCGTGGTGGCTGGACTACAACTGCTGATGCTTCCTGCTTCACCTACGACATCGGTCGTCACAGAATCCGGCCGAAGTCGTCGCATGGAGGGGTTTAAGACATTATTGTATGCAGGGGGTAGAGGTACAGTGATCTGGGATCGTGGGGGGAATGTGCATACGAGCAGCAACAGACTCGTAGATCCCATACCAGTGATGATTAGACTTGCTAGTGCTCTGTAGCAGTCGATGGGAACGGGGAAATTCGTGTCAGTGTTAAGGCAATTTCCCAATGTTGGTGTGAGACGCTATCGTTGTGCGTGTCACCTAGGTATGAACGCTTCACTTCACCGGGGAGTCGAGGGTGCGAACTCAGCCGTGTTGAGTGGGAGGGGTTCGAGTGTGCGCCAATTTTCCGTATAAGTACTACGGTCAGGAACTACCGCCGCCTACGCCACCCGGAGCGAGCCAGCCACCTATAGCGGGGTGCCTGATGTATGGGAATGGTGTGTAAAGCCGGCAGTGTGAATGAGTAAGTACCTATGTGTGTATTTTGGTGATTAGTAGTCTCTAAAGCTTGAATTCGAGGTCAAGTGTTCCGTCACATTGTCACGCAGCACCTGTTCAGGTGGAGTGAATTGTGGGCGAGGAGATTAATCACCTGTGTTGTCATCTTGTCAGTCCAGAGGGACTTAAGTGTACACAGACGTACAGGGTGTGTGTGTGTGTGTGGGTACACACGGGGAACAGGATACATAGATTAGCCAAGGACGGAGAGGATGTCCATGTAATAAATTCTTTTACTTCATTGTGGTAATCATTTTTGATCGTCCGTGGGACGGAGTGATATCATTTCCATGTGTGGTCTTGCAGGTGTGGAATTCCAACACTGAGCGCTCAGGTATGTGTAACGCCAGTGATTCCTGGCAATGATTATTGTGGAGTGTGCCACAGTGTGGCTTAAATTTCTTGTAGTGTTCCCAGGGCCGTGACAAGTGTGATTTATATAAATATATATATTGTGGTTGCAGTATTAATTAACGTAATTTTGGTGAGTTTTGGTGAGTGACGAGGCCGTCTAGAGAGGCCGCCCCCGCTCTGTCGAGTAACGTAACTCTCGAGTGTTTATCGGCATGCGTGACCGATAAATCACTCACCCATGTGATTTAAGGAGTGTGAGATTCTCCTTAGTGTTCCCAATAACGTTTGATAGCTGTAGGCTACATGTGTCAGCGGTAATTATATATATATATATAATCGTAGTGTCACGGTGCCCAGTGTTAATGTGTTATTTACTGTGTGGTGATTGCAATATATTGACCTATGTTCTAGGGGTCATTTGCAGCAGTAAGTAAATGTGTGCAGTATCCTAATATTTGGAAATTAGAGTACTTGCCGTGTGTGTTATTGCAAAGGGGGTTGTTATTTGATGGTGATTGTTGCTAGTGTTGAGCAATCACCGTATGTGATTGCAGTTCAGTAAAACCATTGTGGGGCAGGGTTCTAGAGGGTTCATGTCCTGTATGTTATTTTGCTAGATTCTGCAGTATTGTCATTGCAACCGGATTGTAACGTAAATCACTGTGATTTGTTAGTGTGATTTGTCATTGTCGTGGGGGAACTCGGCTGTAGACGAGTACTTGGATATACAAATATATTCTCTCTTCTTCTTGAGAATAGGTGCAGTTTGCATGAAGGGTTAACCCTCCCGATGACTGCACCAGGACAGACGTAAGGAGACGCGTTGACGGTTAGGAGGAGAAGAAAGTCAAAAGCGGTAGATGTGATGGGCCGTAGAGAGAGGAGAGGCGACGAAAACAGAGGCGAACGTTAGAGGGAGACACCCCGCACCGGGGGGCGGGGCGTCGTGGTCACGGTGGCAGCTGACCCACGCACGGCTTAGCAGTGTGCGCAAGACGGGAACTAATACTTCTCCGGAAACTTGTGTATCGGAAAGCGCGAGCAGTACGCTTCCCAAATCACCCGCAGGTCAGCAGGCAGCCGGCCACCAGGCGGCGCCCTCGGCTGAGACATCCTATCTGGCACCCTATACACAAACTCCTTCACCCGCGACACCCAGACAGTGGACGAGCACCACGGGATCGGAAGCACCCGGGCATCTCGATAAGGGCCCAACTCCGGACCCTCACAGGGCACGACCCCAGCAGACGGGACTAGGCAATCCCCAGACCGGAGCAAGGAAGGAGGGGATACAGCAGGGGAGGCAGGCGCGGCACCGACCCCACCACCGGGCACAGGAGCCGAGGCCCCCTGGCGCACATCTTTCCGCAACAGCACGACAAGGTCACGATCATCAGGCACAACCCCCCACTGCGGAGATCCAACAGCAGGAGACGCAGGAGGTGAGGCACAGGTAGCAACTTCGGAGCCCCTCACAGCACCATCATCCTCGGCGGGAGGCGCCAGATCACCATACTCCCCCACCTCCTCCCAAGGCACACCACGAAGGGGAGAGACACTCCGAGCCCGCCGTGAACGCTTCGAGACAGGCCGCACCACACCACGCCCAGCAGGCCCCGCCGCAGGCACGGCCACCATCTTCACATCCACACAGGCCACACCCGCACCGTCCGAAGAGTCCACAGAGGCCACATCACCCACACTGTCCACATCATCCAGGGAAACAGCCTCAGAACACCGACGCGCGCGCTTCTGCAAAGGGATGGAAAGAGCAGAACTACAGTCACCAACACACACAGGCACGGCAGGCACCTCCCCCTGCCGAAGCACCCCCTCTAAAACAGCAGAACCCGCGTTCCCGGGAGCCGGTATCACATCCACAGGCGGGGGCGGGACATGGACCTCCACCGGGACATCCTGCACTACTCGCAGCTCAGGCGACGGCCCGACACCCACACACACCGGCTCAACAACCCCAGTGGCCACAGCAGTCATCAGACGTGTCGCACAGGCCGTAGAATTCGCCTCAACAGGCGGAGCAGCAGACAGGCAATCAGGCGCCTCAGGCACAGCACCTACTCCGTCCTCAGAACCGTCCGAACGTAACAAGGGCGGGAAATCCTCCGCACGAAAAACATGCACCCGACCAGTTGCTCCCACGTCGCACGCCGCAGCCAGATGACCCTCGTGACCACACCGATAACAGGTGCGCGGTTGACCCCGATACTGGCAGCGGAGCGTGTATCCCAACACGGACATCGACGACGGTACACTACACTTCAGCGACATTGTCAGGGTGCGAGAGCCGTCAAGCATACCAACACAGTGCCCGGCAACGACCTTGTTCCAACGAACACTTAACACTGTCCCAAATCGCTCAAAACAGGAGGTTAAAAAGTCGTCCTGAAATTCGAAGGGGGCACCATGCACCGCCACAGACGTCAAGGTGACACTAAGATTCACCACCTTAACTGAGCCAGCTGAATCAGGGAGAGGGTAAACACGCCCCTCACAACGCTCGAGAAACGCTTGAAAGGCAGCCTGGAGGCGGAACTAGACCACAGCACGGTGGCCCTGAAGCAGCTGGATGCCCACCAGGTCCGACAGCTGCACATGAAGCACGTCCACCAGGGCGACACCAACCAATGGATGGTCCACCGGCACCGTAAATGCCAGACCAGCCGACAATGTCCTCTGCACTGGAAGGCGAGACGACCCCATGGCTAAGGCAAACGTCACCCTGTCAGTGGCAAACCACCACCAGCAGGGCAAACCAGCAGTCACCCAACGTAAACACTAGCCAGTGCGGAGAGACCTCAGGAGCGTCCGACCCGGCCGGTGGTCACCACGCAACCCAAATATATTCTCCTGGTTATCTGGTAAGACATCGAAGTCCAGTATTCAGTGAGGTGATTGCGAGGCAATTAATATAACGTAACCAAGGGAACGCCCATTGCTTTAAGAGAATTTGTTCTTTGACAATTTGAGTAACGTAGAATGCGTTTGGGATAATTTACTTTCCTGTAAGCAGCTACGGTAGTCTCGAGGAGCCTAGCCATCAGCCAGATAAGAATTAGAGTATTGTCTGTCGTAATTAACGGTCAGTGGGCCGGGTAATTGACGTGTTTCAGGAAGTCAAAGTAATTAATCTCGATCCTTGTTTGATCGACTCACACGAAGGCTACATTGTTCCATTAACGTAACGTCGTTATCTGCCCGGAAGTACCGGCACTTGATTGACTCGTGAGAGGAGTAGCGTCATTTTAGAATAACGTAAACGTGGGGCTAATTACTGTAATTAGTCGCCTGAATTGGTCTGAGTATGGAAGGCTCAGACGGAATTCGTACCCTAATGTAAATTGCTGAGCCAGTGTGAAAGGTTGCGTATTTTAATTGTTTAATTATTGATCTTGAGGATAGTAATTAATTACTCTAAAGGTAATCACGAGTGATTACCGTTCTCTTAGCACTTTGGACATTGCAAATCAGAGTTTACCATCGCTGAGTGATTAGTAACCGATTAACGTAAATTAACGTAACTAGTTAAGAGATTAATCAGCTGTCTGGAAGTACAGGGATTAATGGGATTTTCTCACTGAATGCTCGACGGGTAGAGTGTTGTTTGATTTCCGCGTTACTAGTGACAGTTGTAAGAGTTGTTAATTTAACGTAAATGTTACCTTGTTATTAACGTAAATGTTATTGTGTTATTAACGTAAATCAATTGTTATTGATTGTTGATCGTCCGTGGGACGTAGTGTTAACGTAAGGATTAATTTGAGGAAGGGTGCTGGAGTTGCCAGTGAACCCATTAGTTATTGTTGTCATTGAAAGACTACTGATTTGATTGCATTGCAACCGCTGTTGCAGGAGTAGACTGCACTGAGGCGTAGAACAGTTAGGAGGTTACTGGAGGCGTATTTCAGAACCTACTGTGTCATTTGTTGTAATTGTGATTATAGATCTGTTAGTTCTTGTTTCTTGTTGATTCCTCTGTGGTCACGCTTATGTTCGAGTTAGTTCATTATGCAGTCCGAGGGGCTGGTGTCTAGCTGTCATTGATAGTGTCACAGGAAGGATTTCGAGTAACGTCATTGACATTTCTTTTGTTTTGTTGTAGTAGTTAGTACTTTATTGAATAAACTAAGTTGTTATGGTTAACACTGTCTTTTCGTTACACCCCCACACATTATTATTGTTATGCAAATGTTCTTCACACTCGACTAACATTGAGACTAATTTTCTGAGCTTTGGATCAAATATACGGCACCACACAACAATAAATTATTGTTGTGAGAGCCCGTGACCTACTCGTTAGATTCGCTTCGGCGATTGGCGAAGGTCGGCGGCCTAAGTGGGGGGGATTTCAATTTTCATTGGGGTCTCGGCGTTTGCTCGCGCCTAGTCAATTGTTCATACATGGTCCCAAGGTGAGGAATGAGCTGGTTACTACACTGGTGTGTTAGCTAAGCAAGTCCTTCCTCAGGCGACCTAGTTGAATATCACGACAGGAATAAAGGTTAAAGAATAAAGAAAGTTCTTAGAAATTTTCCGAGCTAAAATTCCTTATACCAATTTTAATTTATTCCACAAATTCTCTCAAAACTCTCACAGTTGGATCCCTGTTTAAGCCTCAATATAGCAAGTCAAAACAATATAGAATCCATTTAACACATATGGCACTTGAAGATATTAATAGGAGCTGCTTCGTATGGGCCAATAGGCCTTCTGCAGTTACCTTCTTTCTTATAATTCCTTTCCTTCACTTATTCTTGGTGGTCAGGTGATCTGCCCAGGCGGATATAAAGGTCTGATCAGCAATGTTTTCTTATCTTCATTCTACTTTGCTCTGATGAGGGCGAATTAGCCAAAAACGCGTTAAACATTCTCAATTTTTCACATGTGGTTATTCTAATATATATGTATATATATATATATATATATATATATATATATATATATATATATATATATATATATATATATATATATATATATATATATATATATATATATATATATATAAGTTGTACCTAGTAGCCAGAACGTCGTACTCGGCTTACTATGCAAGGCCCGATTTGCCTAAAAGCCAAATTTTCCTGAATCTATATTTTTTTCTCTAATTTTTATCTTATGAAATGATAAATCTGGCTATTTCATTATGTATAAGTTAATTTGTTTAAATTTTAGTTAAAACTAACGTAGATATTAGACCGAACCTAACCAACCCTACCTAACCTAACCTAACCTATCTTAACCTAACCTAAACTAACACAACTACGTCAATAATTTAAGTTCTTATTATAATATAATAATAATATTTAAATTAAACCAATAGGAAACAATTTATTGAAAATAAAGAAAATCACTTGGCCTATTAGGCAAATCGGGCCTTGCATAGTAGGCCGAGAAATGCGTTCTGGCTACTAGGTACGACATATATATATATATATATATATATATATATATATATATATATATATATATATATATATATATATATATATATATATATATATATATGTATGTCGTACCTAGTAGCCAGAACGCACTTCTCAGCCTACTATGCAAGGCCTGATTTGCCTAATAAGCCAAGTTTTCATGAATTAATTGTTTTTCGGCAACCTAACCTAACCTAACTTTTTCCGCTACCTAACCTAAACTATCCTATAAAGATAGGTTAGGTTCGGTCATATATCTACGTTAATTTTAACTCTAATAAAAAAAAATTGACCTCATACATAATGAAATGGGAAGCTTTATCATTTCATAAGAAAAAAATTAGAGAAAATATATTAATTCAGGAAAACTTGGCTTATTAGGCAAATCTGGCCTTGAATTGTAGGCCGAGAAGTGCGTTCTGGCTACTAGGTACGACATATATATATATATATATATATATATATATATATATATATATATATATATATATATATATATATATATATATATATATATATATGCGAACAAGCCTGAATTCATATATATATATATATATATATATATATATATATATATATATATATATATATATATATACTAATATATATATATATATATATATATATATATATATATTAGAATTATATATATATATATATATATATATATATATAATGTCGTACCTAGTAGCCAGAACTCACTTCTCAGCCTACTATTCAAGGCCCGATTTGCCTAATAAGCCAAGTTTTCCTGAATTAATATATTTACTATAATTTTTTTCTTATGAAATGATTAAGCAACCCTTTTCTCTATGTATGAGGTCAATTTTTTTTATTGGAGTTAAAATTAACGTAGATATATGACCGAACCTAACCAACCCTACCTAACCTAACCTAATCTATCTTTATAGGTTAGGTTAGGTTAGGTAGCCAAAAAAGTTAGGTTAGGTTAGGTTAGGTAGGTTAGGTAGTCGAAAAACAATTAATTCATGAAAACTTGGCTTATTAGGCAAATCGGGCCTTGCATAGTAGGCTGAGAAGTGCGTTCTGGCTACTAGGTACGACATATATATATATATATATATATATATATATATATATTAGTACCTAACCTATCTTTATAGGTTAGGTTAGATTAGGTAACTGAAAAAGTTAAGTTTGGTTAGGTTAGGTAGTCGAAAAGCAATTAATTCATTAAAACTTTGCTTATTAGGCAAATTGGGCCTTGTATAGTAGGCCGAGAAGTGCGTTCTAGCTACTAGGTACACTATATATATATATATATATATATATATATATATATATATATATATATATATATATATATATATATATATATATATATATATATATATATATGGTACCTCGGAATGCGAGTGTCCCTGTATGGGAGTTTTTCGGAAGACGAGCAGGATTTACTCCAAAAATATGTCTCGGAAGGCGAGGGTTACCTCAGGACGCGAGTTTGTTGATACGTGTACAGGCCGACTGGCGCATGGTGGCATGGCGATCGCGTCTCAGTTTACCAGTGTCTCGTGTCCAGTGACTATCCCACCTGAATTCTTCACAAGGATTTACAGTTTTTTATCGTTTTTTTGGCCATTTGAGCATAAAAGTTGTCATTATATATCTTGCCATGGGTCTCAAGAAAGCCATTGGTAAGGTTCAACCTAAGAAAATAGCTGTGAGTAGAGGCAGTAGAGGATGTCCCTTCTTGATTAAGAAAATGTGTGAAGTATGGGAAGAACTGCAAAGTTTTGTTGAAAAAACTCACCCAGATAAAGCTGTAGCAGGCCGTTGCATTGACCTTTTAAATGATAATGTGATTTCTTACTACAGACAAGTGCTAAAATGTAGGGAAAAACAAGTGTCATTAGACAAATTCTTAGTAAAACAAGCAAGTCCTAGTGGTATGCAGGCAAAATGTGCCAGAGCGTGCATACCAGTGAAATCCTCACTGCCTGATGTGATAATGGAAGGGGACTCCCCTACCAAACAGTAACTCCTCTCTTCCTCCCACCTCCTCACCATCTTCCATACGCCTACAGCATTCAACAGCAAGGTAAGTAATAACTTGAACATAGTTTTGTAGGTTTATTTAGATGAATTAGGTATAAAAATTTAGTTTGATGTGGGGTTTTTGGGGTAGTCAGGAACGGATTAATTCATTTCCCTTTATTTCTTATGGGGAAATTAGCTTCGGAATGCGAGTTTTCGGAATACGAGACGTCTCCAGGAACCAATTAAACTCTTAAACTGAGGTATGCCTGTATATATATATATATATATATATATATATATATATATATATATATGTATATATATATATGTCGTACCTAGTAGCCAGAACGCACTTCTCAGCCTACTATGCAAGGCCCGATTTGCCTAATAAGCCAAGTTTTCATGAATTAATTGTTGTTCATCAACCTAACCTACCTAACCTAACCTAACCTAACTTTTTTGGCTACCTAACCTAACCTAACCTATAAAGATAGGTTAGGTTAGGTTAGGTAGGGTTGGTTAGGTTCGGTCATATAACTACGTTAATTTTAACTCCAATAAAAAAAAATTGACCTCATACATAATGAAATGGGTAGCTTTATCATTTCATAAGAAAAAAATTAGAGAAAATATATTAATTCAGGAAAATATGGCTTATTAGGCAAATCGGGCCTTGCATAGTAGGCCAAAAAGTGCGTTCTGGCTACTAGGTACGACATATATATATATATATATATATATATATATATATATATATATATATATATATATATATATATATATACATATATATATATATATATATATATATATATATATATGTATATATATATATATACATATATATATATATATATACATATATATGTATATATACATATATATATATATACATATATATATATATATATATATATATAACTATGTCCGGTCGTGATGGTCAAGTGGATTAAGGCGTCTTGTACATACCAGTTGCGTTGCTTCTGGGAGTATGGGTTCGAGTCACTTCTGGGGTGTGAGTTTTCAGTTGCATATTGTCCAGGGGACCATTCTGGCTTGTTCGCATTTGTGTTCCTCACGTGTGCCCCTAAGAATGAGGTGATTTGGTAAAATGCTATGCCCAAGATAACTATCCGAGTGCCGGCGGTGGGGTGGTTCAAATAGCCTCGGCTATCACCTCATTATGTCCGGTCGTGATGGTCAAGTGGATTAAGGCGTCTTGTACATACCAGTTGCGTTGCTTCTGGGAGTATGGGTTCGAGTCACTTCTGGGGTGTGAGTTTTCAGTTGCATATTGTCCAGGGGACCATTCTGGCTTGTTCGCATATATATATATATATATATATATATATATATATATATATATATATATATATATATATACATATGTCGTACCTAGTAGCCAGAACTCACTTCTCAGCCTACTATGCAAGGCCCGATTTGCCTAATAAGCGAAGTTTTCCCGAATTAATATATTTTTTCTATTTTTTTCTGATGAAATGATAAAGCTACCCATTTCATTATGTATGAGGTCAATTTTTTTATTTGAGTTAAAATTAACGTAGATATATGACCGAACCTAACCAACCCTACCTAACCTAACCTAACCTATCTTTATAGGTTAGGTTAGGTAGCCAAAAAAGATAGGTTAGGTTAGGTTAGGTTGTCGAAAAAAAATTAATTCATGAAAACTTGGCTTATTAGGCAAATCGGGCCTTGCATAGTAGGCTGAGAAGTGAGTTCTGGCTACTAGGTACGACATATATATATATATATATATATATATATATATATATATATATATATATATATATATATATATATATATATATATATATATATATATATATATATATATATGTATATATATATATATGTCGTACCTAGTAGCCAGAACGCACTTCTCAGCCTACTATGCAAGACCCGATTTGCCTAATAAGCCAAGTTTTCATGAAATAATTGTTTTTCGACAACCTAACCTACCTAACCTAACCTAACCTAACTTTTTCGGCTACCTAACCGAACCTAACCTATAGAGATAGGTTAGGTTAGGTTAGGTAGGGTTGGTTAGGTTCGGTCATATATCTACGTTAATTTTAATTCCAATAACAAAAAATTGACCTCATACATAATGAAATGGGTAGCTTTATCATTTCATAAGAAAAAAATTAGAGAAAATATATTAATTCAGGAAAACATGGCTTATTAGGCAAATCGGGCCATGCATAGTAGGCTCAAAAGTGCGTTCTGGCTACTAGGTACGACATATATATATATATATATATATATATATATATATATATATATATATATATATATATATATATATATATATATATATATATATATATAT
Organism: Procambarus clarkii; assembly: GCF_040958095.1. Classification (NCBI taxonomy): domain Eukaryota; kingdom Metazoa; phylum Arthropoda; class Malacostraca; order Decapoda; family Cambaridae; genus Procambarus; species Procambarus clarkii. The sequence continues at coordinate 36,522,782 of NC_091156.1, read as the reverse complement.
ATATATATATGTCGTACCTAGTAGCCAGAACTCACTTCTCAGCCTACTATTCAAGGCCCGATTTGCCTAATAAGCCAAGTTTTCCTGAATTAATATATTTACTATAATTTTTTTCTTATGAAATGATAAAGCAACCCTTTTCTCTATGTATGAGGTCAATTTTTTTTTATTGGAGTTAAAGTTAACGTAGATATATGACCGAACCTAACCAACCCTACCTAACCTAACCTAACCTATATTTATAGGTAAGGTTAGGTTAGGTAGCCAAAAAAAGTTAGGTTAGGTTAGGTTAGGTAGGTTAGGTAGACGAAAAAACATTAATTCATGAAAACTTGGCTTATTAGGCAAATCGGGCCTTGAATAGTAGGCTGAGAAGTGCGTTCTGGCTATTAGGTACGACATATATATATATATATATATATATATATATATATATATATATATATATATATATATATATATATATATATATATATATATATGCATATATATATATATATATATATATATGCATATATATATACATATGCATATATATATATATATATATGCATATATATATATATATATATATATATATAAATATATATATATATATATATATATATATATATATATATATATATATATATATATACATATATATATATGTATATATATATAAATATATATATATATATATATGTCGTACCTAGTAGCCAGAACGCACTTCTCAGCCTACTATGCTAGGCCTGATTTGCCTAATAAGACAAGGTTTCTTGAATTAATATATTTTCTCTAATTTTTTTATTATGAAATAATAAAGCTACTCATTTCATTATGTATGAGGTCAATTTTTTTTTATTAGAGTTAAAATTAACGTAGATATATGACCGAACCTAACCAACCCTACCTAACCTAGCCTAACCTATCTTTATAGGTTAGGTTAGGTTAGGTATCCGAAAAAGTTAGGTTAGGTTAGGTTAGGTAGTCGAAAACCAATTAATTCATGAAAACTTGGCTTATTAGGCAAATCGGGCCTTGCATAGTAGGCTGAGAAGTGCGTTCTGGCTACTAGGTACGACATATATATAAATAAATAAATATATATATATATATATATATATATATATATATATATATATATATATATATATATATATATATATATATATATATATATATAGAAAATTGAAGAGGGAAATACCGCAAGTGCTATTAGAGTCCTCACCAGTGACGAGAAAATTGCTCCTCGAAACTCAGCCACAGCACGGGCCCTGCAAAGCAAGCACCTACCCAGAGCCCCTCAAGGCGACAACATCGTTCCGCCATCAGCCGACACCATTTCAGACCCATTAACAGTTGGTGAATCTGAGGTCTACAAAGCAGCCCTTTCTTTTCCACCTGGGTCAGCAAGCGGCTTTACAGGGTTAAAACCTCAACATATCAAGCAAATGTTAAATCCTGCGGTTGGTGATGCTGCACAAGATCTTCTTATGGAACTCACAAGGTTCGTCAACATGTGTCTGGCTGGTGAGATACCTGAGGTCATCAGGCCTCTCTTTTTTGGTGCCTCCCTCTGTGCTCTCAAAAAGAAGGACGAAGGAATCAGGCCAATCGCTGTTGGCAACACTCTCCGACGCCTGATTGCCAAGGCTGCTACGAGGGTTGTCAGCCAGCAAGCGGCTGAATTGCTGAAACCAATCCAGCTAGGATTTGGAATCCCCCAAGGCTGTGAAGCGGCTGCCCATGCAGCACGAGCATACATCACAAACATTTCTGATGAAAAGGCCCTGCTCAAATTGGACTTTAAGAATGCCTTCAACATGGTAAGAAGAGATGCAGTACTTTGTGCCGTACATCGCCATTTCCGGCCCCTCTACCCGTTCATACTATCGTGCTACAGTGGCGAGTCAAAACTGCTCTTTGGTGAACATGAAATCAGATCATGTGAAGGTGTTCAGCAAGGTGATCCTCTTGCTCCCCTTCTTTTCTGCTTAGTCTTAAAAGAAATCACCGAAAGCTTGTCCAGCGAGTTCAACATCTGGTTTTTGGATGATGGCACTATAGCTGGCACCGTAGACCACCTCTTGTCAGATATCAGGAAAATAAGGAAGCAAGAAGTAAGCCTGGGTCTCGTCCTGAACCCTTCCAAGTGTGAAGTAGTCTCCTCCAACCCAGACATCGTAGCTAGAATAAGGTCTGCCTTGCCTGGAGCCCATGTCATTAGGGCCGAGAACAGCACCCTCCTTGGAGCTCCCCTCGGGTCTAACGCCATTGAGGAGATCCTCGACAAGAAAATCGCAGACCTTAGGAGGATGGAAGACAGAATAGGTGACATCGATGCCCACGATGCTTTTTATCTCCTCACCAAATGCCTATCCCTTCCGAGGCTAACCTACTTTCTGAGGTGCGCCCCATCTTACAACAACCCAAAGCTTGACGAGTATGACCTCCTACTGAAGACCATGCTGGAAAAAGTTGTTAACCTCTCTCTCAACGAATGCCAGTGGAAACAAGCCACTCTTCCTGTCAGGCTCGGTGGCTTGGGTGTCCGCACCGCCACCCAAATTGCAGTCCCAGCCTTTCTGTCTTCCTCCTCAGCATCAGATGACCTGGTTAAGGAAATTCTACCTGACACCCTGAGTGATGTAGCGGGGATACAGGACCCCCACTACACGGAATGTGACACGAAATGGGGTGCCATGACAGACCCAGCACTCAGACCAGCCATGCCGAAAGCCAAGAAACAATCCAGTTGGGACAGCCCCATTGTAGACAAAGAAGCCACAGCTTTGCTGGAGGCAGCAACAACCCCCAGTGATCGTGAACGCCTTACAGCTGTGCAGGCTCCCCATGCAGGGGACTTCCTTCTGGCAGTCCCTATGTCTGCGACAGGCACACGTCTTGATCCGCAGGAGCTCCGTATTGCAGTCGCTCTCCGCCTTGCTGCCCCTATCCACACTGTTCACAGGTCTATTTGCGGCGAGGCAGATGCTGACGAATATGGATTGCATGGCCTGCACTGTGGAAAATCGGGTGGTTGGCACACTAGACACGACGAAGTCAACGACATCATTAAAAGAAGCCTTGCCTCTGCTCAGTGTCCAGCGGAGAGAGAGCCCCGCAACCTACTGAACCATGACTCTGTTAGCTTTGCCGGCCGACCAGACGGAATCACACTGCGTCCGTGGAAGGGTGGCAGGCAGTTAGCATGGGACTATACTTGCGTATCCACCCTGGCAACGACATACATCACCCTCTCTGCCGGCACGGCAGGAGCCGCAGCGACACACAGAGAAAAACAAAAGTCAGTCAAGTACAGGCAATTAGATCAAAGGTACAATTTCGTTCCAATAGGGTCTGAGACCCTAGGCCCATGGGGTGAGAGTGCAAGAAGGTTTCTTAAGGATCTTGGTTCCAAGCTCATTGACACCACAAGAGACCCTAGAGCAGCAAGTTTTCTCTTTCAGCGCCTCAGTGTCGCGATCCAGAGGGGAAATGCCCGCTGCATCCTCGGTTCCTGCCCGGCGTCGGAGGAGTTCGAGGAAATCTACAGCCTCTAGGAAGCGAACTTTTTCTTGTGTCCTTTTAATGTTCATTTTTTGTATAAAATCAGATATGTAACTGTATAACCTTGCATAATAAAGTGTACATTATATATATATATATATATATATATATATATATATATATATATATATATATATATATATATATATATATATATATATATATATATATATATATATATATATATATATGTCGTACCTAGTAGCCAGAACGCACTTCTCGGCCTACTATTCAAGGCCCGATTTGCTTAATAAGCCAAGTTTTCCTGAATTAATATATTTTCTCTAATTTTTTACTTATGAAATGATAAAGCTACCCATTATATATATATATATATATATATATATATATATATATATATATATATATATATATATATATATATATATATATATATATATATATATATATATATACATATATATATATATATATATATATATATATATATATATATATATATATATATATATATATATGTATATATTGGTGTATACTGGCAGCAGGTTTTCTTTCAAACATGTTTCATTGAATATGACCGCATATTCTGTGTTTATTATTTTCTGGTTTAGGGCTTCTATCCCTCTAACTATTTTCTTAGCATCAGGGCTTAATTGAAATAGGAGTTCTCCAAAACTCATTTTCGTATTTTTGAGGTGAAGAAAAGAAGTGATTTACTATAGAGTGTATTACACTTATTTATATAATTTGCACAACGTTTCTAACCTCCATGGTTCATTCTCAAGTGAACAGATCTTATGAATGATGATGAAGATTAAGCCACTCAAAAGGTGGCACGGGCATGAATAGCCCGTACGTGGTGGCCCTTTTAAGCCATTACCAGTATCAAGAGCTGATACTGGAGATCTGTGGAGGTGCGAATGCGAAACAGATCTTACAATACTAGTTGGTTTTATACCCGCACTGGGTCAGGTGATAATACAATAAAGGTGAAAACATGGGGGGATACATAAGGGATAAATGTGAGGTGAAACATAGAGGCTGCAGAAGGCTTATTGGCCCATACGAGGCAGCTCCTATCTAAACACAAAGATTAATCCAGTGTAATTGGCCTATTATGATGGACATTGTATTCTGTGTTGGCATCGATATGTTCTTGTCTTTTCCTTACTCTCATGGTAGGTAGAGTAAATAGTTCCGTGATTTGGGTGTTCATGGTAGGTCGCTCTATTCTTATGTGAATTGCTTCAAGAATTTGTAATCTTCTTGCATCTTGGGTTTTGTCTATCATGCAGGTATTCTTGTTCAACATTTCTCTGGTTAGAGTAATGTCATGGGCTTGTCTCATGTGATTCCTAGAGGCACCAGATTGAAGATGGCATGTCAAACGCCTCGTCAGCTTGGTCGACGTCATACCTATGAACTTACATTGAAGGTTACATCCTTCGTGGGGGCAAGTGTACATGTATACAACGCTTGACTGCTGTAGAGGGTTCTCCGTCGGCTTCGGGCTGCTTTTGATAAGGAGTTCGGAAGTCTTCTTGGTTTTGTAGAATATTATCAGGTTTATGTTTTGATTAGGAGTAGTGCTTTTTACCCCTTTACGGATTATTTCTTTCATTATTCTTTCGTCTTTTATATGTTCAATGTGCATGGTTGATTTGTAATATAATTTTATTGGGGGTGTTGTGGTTTCTGTTCTAGGTTCTGAATTATACCAACGGTCCAAGTGTCTTCTTATAGCAGCGTTTATTTCCGCGTTGTTATATCCGTTGTTCTCCAATACCTGAGTTACTCTTTCAAACTCTCCACTCACGTTGCTCCATTCAGAGCAGTGGGTAAGCGCTCGACGAATATAAGCATTGAGAACACTGGCTTTGTATCTTTGGGGGCACTCACTTCTACCGTTCAGGCATAATCCTATGTTGGTGGGCTTTGTATATACGTTGGTGCTTAAAGAGGTTCCTGTTTTTGTTATTAGTACATCCAAGAATGGCAGACTGTTATTTTCACTATTTTCATGTGTAAATCGGAGTACTGACTCTCTCTCTAGGTGTCTTTTTAGGTCAATTAGTTCATCTGAGTCTTTTACTATTACGAATATGTCATCTACATAACGGCAGTATAAAGTTGGTTTTTGTCTGCTACTGAAGACCCTGTCTTCGATGGTTCCCATATAAAAATTAGCAAATAAAACTCCTAAGGGGGAGCCCATTGCTACTCCGTCTATTTGTAAATACATGTCTCCTTGTGGACTGATGAAAGGGGCTTCCTTTGTACATGCTTCGAGAAGACTTTTCAAGTGTGGCTCAGGTATGTCTAATTTGGGGGTGCTCTCGTCTCTGTACACTCTGTCCAGTATAATTCCTATGGTTGTGTCGACTGGGACGTCGTTAAATAGGGATTCAACGTCCAGGGAAGCGATAGGATTATGCCCAGAACAAGCCCACCAACATAGGATTATGCCTGAACGGTAGAAGTGAGTGCCCCCCAAAGATACAAAGCCAGCGTTCTCAATGCTTATATTCGTCGAGCGCTTACCCATTGCTCTGAATGGAGCAACGTGAGTAGAGAGTTAGAAAGAGTAACTCAGGTATTGGTGAACAACGGATATAGCAACGCGGAAATAAACGCTGCTATAAGAAGACACTTGGACCGTTGGTATAATTCAGAACCTAGAACAGAAACCACAACACCCCCAATAAAATTATATTACAAATCAACCATGCACAGTGAACATATAAAAGAGGAAAGAATAATGAAAGAAATAATAACGAATATGTCATCTACATAACGGCAGTATACAGTTGGTTTCTGTCTGCTACTGAAGACCCTATCTTCGATGGTTCCTATATAAAAATTAGCAAATAAAACTCCTAAGGAAGCCCCTTTCATCAGTCCACAGTGCTGATGCACTGTGCTGTGCTGTTCCTTTAAGCACAGTGAACATATAAAAGAGGAAAGAATAATGAAAGAAATAATCCGTAAAGGAGTAAAAAGCACTACTCCTAACCAAAACATAAACCTTATAATATTCTACAAAACCAAGAAGACTTCCGAACTCCTTATCAAAAACAGCCCGAAGCCGACGGAGAACCCTCTACAGCAGTCAAGCGTTGTATACATGTACACTTGCCCCCACGAAGGATGTAACTTTCAATGTAAGTACATAGGTATGACGTCGACCAAGCTGACGAGGCGTTTGACATGCCATCTTCAATCTGGTGCCCCTAGGAATCACATGAGACAAGCCCATGACATTACTCTAACAAGAGAAATGTTGAACAAGAATACTTGCATAATAGACAAAACCCAAGATTCAAGAAGATTACAAATTCTTGAGGCAATTCACATAAGAATAGAGCGACCTACCATGAACACCCAAATCACGGAACTATTTACTCTACCCACCATGAGAGTAAGGACAAGACAAGAACATATCGATGCCAACACAGAAGACAATGTCCAACATAACAGGCCAATTACACTGGATTAATCTTTGTGTTTAGATAGGAGATGCCTCGTATGGGCCAATAAGCCTTCTGCAGCCCCTATGTTTATCCCTTATGTATCCCCCCATGTTTTCACCTTCATTGTATTATCACCTGACCTAATGCGGGTATAAAATCAACTAGTATTGTAAGATCTGTTCACTTGAGAATGAACCATGGAGGTTCGAAACGTCGTGCAAATTATACAAATTAGTGTAATACACTCTATAGTAAATCACTTCTTTTCTTCACCTTAAAAGTACGAAAATGAGTTTTGGAGAACTCCTATTTCAATTAAGCCCTGATGCTAAGAAAATAGTTAGAGGGATAGAAGCCCTAAACCAGAAAATAATAAATACAGAATATGCGGTCATATTCAATGAAACATATATATATATATATATATATATATATATATATATATATATATATATATATATATATATATATATATATATATATATATATATATATATATATATATATATATATATATATATATATATATATATATATATATATATATATATATATATATATATATATATATATATATATAGATCGAGTACTGGACATAAATAGGCAGGAGAGAATGGTGAGAAATATTGTGAATTTTCTCAATATTTCATATGTTTCATTTTACAGTCGATGGTAATTGAAAAATCAATTCCCCAAAATTCATTTTTATTTTTAGTCTGACACAATGCTTGAACGCGTTTTGGAATAACTTATTGCATTTTGAATGACTTTAGTTTACACACACACAACTATAACCTGAAAACACTAAACAGTGTAAACAGCTTTCATTTTATACCCGCATTTTGGGTGAGGTGATATGTTACAACAGTTTTGGATGAGGTGAACAAAACTTTCAACACAAGACAGAACACGAAGCAATGGGTATAAATAGGATAAATTAAAAGGAAGAATGGAAGTAACTGCAAAAGGGCCTATTGGCCTATATTTCTTGATACTTCAATATTGGTGCGGAATCATGAAGTGGGTAGAATATAGTTGTGCATTAATCAAAACAACTCTATTCTACCCACTTCAAGACTCGCTCTGTCAGGCTGATCTGATAGTAGCCCTTTAATCAATTTGGGACAGATGATTAGCATTACCTACTGCGTCAAGGATATCATCTATAAGAGGTAAAGGGTAAGTATTCTTGACGGTCACAAGGCTCAGTTTCCTACAGTCTGTACATAGTCGTAATTTACCGTGCGGTTTCGGCACCAAGATGCAGGGTGAGGCCCAAGGAGACTCGCAAAGGGTGGCCAGCCCATGATCCAGAAGATATTGTACTTCAGCACGCATAACTTCCTTTTTGTACGGGCTGATACGGTAAAAAGGTTGACAAATCAGCCGGGTATCAGGAAGTTGCTGAATGTCGTGCTGAACCACATTACACTCCTGGGAATCATCGCTGAACAACTTCTGATGTGCTTGAAGAACTTTGATGAGAGGAGCACTGTTACAGTCCTGTAAATATTTAGGAAGGATTTTCGAGTTGGAAGGCACTGACTCAGTGTTAGTGCTTTCGGGAGGAGAAGCAGGGAAGGTTTCTCTGTGGAGGTATGGACCTTTAAAGGTGGAGAGAGATATTAGCACAGTGGGGGGGAATACCTTTATACTCCTTCAAAAGATTGACGTGGCACAACTGGGTCCTCCGCTGCCTATCTGGAGTCTCAAGAACATAGTTGTGGTTGTTTCTGCACTCCTTGATGCGGTAAGGTCCTGAAAACTTATTTTACAATGGAGAACCTGGGATCGGAAAATATGCTAAAACGAAGTCTCCTGGTTTAAATTTCCTGATTTTGCTGCGTTTGTCAAAATGAGTCTTCATCCTATCTTGAGCTTTTAGTAAATTAGCATTGGCAAATTTATGTACTCTCTCTAGAATCTTTAAGTTTTGAAGAAAATGGGGCACATACTGAGGGTCACTGAAGGTGGCATTACATAGAGAGACTTTAAAGGCTTTAAGAAGAGTAAGGCAATTACGTCCGTAGAGCATCTCATAAGGAGATACTCCTAGAGACTCATTTGGGAGACTTCTGAAAATGCACATAATGATGTCAAGTTGTTTATCCCAGTCCTTCATAGTTTCATTGCAAAATTTCTTAAGGAGTGATTTTATAGTTTGGTGACTACGTTCAAGAGAACCCTGTGAAGCAGGATGATAGGGGCTGGACAATACCTGAGTGATGTTGAATTCTTCCAGTATCTTCTTGAAGAGATCACTTGCGAAGTTGGTGCAACAGTCACTTTGAATCTCCCGAGGAAATCCATATTGTGTAAAGATCTTCAATAGTTGTTTCACCACCGTAGCAGCCGTAATGTTTTTTACAGGAACTGCTAGGGAGAATCTGGTGGTTGGACACAGGATGGTTCGTATATAAGCGTTGCCAGAACTGGTCCGGGGTAAATTTAAAACAGGATGAAACAAAGGATAGCCACCATAATAGGAAAACTTACTGGAACAACCGCCAGGCTGTCAATCAAAGACAGCGTACAGAGATCCTTTCAGAAAAACCTACAGTATAGAACAAGCTCATGGATGGATAATGTGGTTAAGATTTTCGAGAAAATGGACATGAAATGGACCATTAAAAACAAAGGGGAAGATAGACCATATCAACACTTTCGACAGCCTCCTCCATGGGAAGAATCGAATCTAAAGATAATCATTGAAAGATTACCAGTTAAAAAATCAGCTTGTGACCCGCAGAGGCTCAAGGAAGTAATAGAACAACAAATGGAAACTATCTCCAGACCCACAACGACTCACATCTTCACAGACGGATCAGTTGATCAAGAAAAAGGTTCTGCTGGGGCAGCAGTTTACACTAACAACCATGAAGCTTACTGGAGCATGAATAGTGGGTGCTCAACATTGCAAACAGAATTATATGCCCTAAAGGAGGCAATAAACTATACAAATGAGAATAAGTTACATGATGTTATCATTCATACAGACTCTAAATCTTCGCTCCAGGCATTGTTATCCAGTCAGCACAGAGATAATATACAACACCTCACAGAAATTCATCATATAGGAAAAGAAGCCCATAATCGAGGGCTGTCAATCACCCTAAATTGGATACCAAGTCACATTGGCATAGATGGTAATGAAAAGGCAGACTCACTAGCAAAAACTGTCACTGCTCTACCTGTTGTACAGGTTCAAATACCTCCATGTTTCTCACAGATAAAGGAGCAAATCAAGAAGAAAATATTCTCAACTATCAAAAGTCGCCATAGAGCCAAAGTAGCGGAAGGAAGATCCACTGCGATATGGTACGAACAAGCCACTGGTTACTCCTCTTTCAAGCCGGGCAAAAAGATATCCAGAGACATTGCAGTAGCCATACACAGACTAAGACTTGGTTACAAGTGCTGCTGCAAGGTAATGAACCCAATAGTTAAAGAGTGTCACATCTGTGAAACTGAAGCAGAGGCGCCACTATTGCACTACTTACTGGAATGTGAAGCTACTGAACCCTTGCGCATCAAACTCAACATGAATCCAACGACAGCAGCTGCATTAGATGCACATTCCACCGCGACTACAATGATTAGAAAAGCTGTTGAGGAATGGGACTCACTAGTGAGCATTCTGCATCTACATCCGCCACCAAGATAATGTTAATAAAACAAGATTAAAACCAGTGCACTAAAACAGAAGCGATAAATAAGCAGGGAAAAAGGAGAAGTCTTCTCCTCCATTTTAAACTTAGACCCAAATATCACAGGAAAAAGATTATCAGGTATAACCAAACTCAATTACGGGCTCATCATAGCCCGTGCTACATGGATACTTTGTCCTGAGTAGCTAAATCTTTAACAACAACAACAACATGGTCCGGGGTAAAGGACCAACACAGTCTATGATGAGTCTGTGAAAAGGTTCCGAAGGCACCAGGATAGGAATCAAAGGAGCCTTGGGAATCGGGATGTTAGGTTTTCCTGCCATCTGACATGTATGACACTGTTGTACATAAGTTTTTACATCTTTAATCATACCTGGCCAGTAGTAGTTTTCTCTGATTCCGTGATAGGTTTTATTAAAATCGTAGTGAGAAAACGCTCCATGGGCCAGGTGTAGAATATCAGGCCTTAGGCTGGTGGGGAACTACTAGTTGGTCGACATTAGCCCAATCGTCATCCTCCGTTAGTTTACTGGGTCGGCACCTCCGGTAGAGCAATTGGTTCTCTATGAAGAACCCAGGAATACTGTCAGATTGAGTCTCGGCCTGGAAGAATAATGGTGTTAATGAAGGATCCTCCCTCTGTAACTTACGGAACTCCAACATAGTAAGATTCGGTGGTAGATTCTGATGGTTTTGAGGGACAGCTGTTGCAGTAGAGGCAGCTGGTTTCGGGCGTGCAGCTGACTCTATTCGATGGTTATTCTGCATACATGGATCAGTGTTTTTGTGATCATTGTTGCATATATATATATATATATATATATATATATATATATATATATATATATATATATGTCGTACCTAATAGCCAGAACGCACTTCTCAGCCTACTATTCAAGGCCCGATTTGCCTAATAAGCCAAGTTTTCATGAATTAATGTTTTTTCGTCTACCTAACCTACCTAACCTAACCTAACCTAGCTTTTTTTGGCTACCTAACCTAACCTTACCTATAAATATAGGTTAGGTTAGGTTAGGTAGGGTTGGTTAGGTTCGGTCATATATCTACGTTAATTTTAACTCCAATAAAAAAAAATTGACCTCATACATAGAGAAAAGGGTGGCTTTATCATTTCATAAGAAAAAAATTATAGTAAATATATTAATTCAGGAAAACTTGGCTTATTAGGCAAATCGGGCCTTGAATAGTAGGCTGAGAAGTGAGTTCTGGCTACTAGGTACGACATATATATATATATATATATATATATATATATATATATATATATATATATATATATATATATATATATATATATATATATATATATATATATATTGTGACGATAATCTCTTTCTAGAGAGATTGAGCCTGCTCTTCCCTACTTCAAGTTACGTCCATTCTACAAGTAATAGATGCTACATTCAAGATACGTAGCACAAAACGTTTTGACCAGGAGGCAAAACGTACCCAGAATCCCCCCACTCCACACGCCGGTTCGTCATCAAACCAGCTAACTACCCTTCATCAGCCTGCCTGCTCTTGATTGGTGACTCGCCAGCCGCGCACCTGCACACCGCACCTCAGCGCCCTCTACCCGAGTCGACGTCTGAGCCTGACCAGCTATCAACTTCAGAATATTCCTTGTGCTCTTAGCGTTGACATCTCTCTCTGGCATACTAGCTCATTGGCTCGTATACGAAGGGAGGTTTCAGCCATAGCCGATATTCTCAGCACCATTTTAACATTTCATCATTGTAATATTGTGTCTCACATTGTCTTTGCAGTTCTTTATTATTTCATTTTTATTGAATTTTTTATTCAATATTTTTTATTATTGAATTTTTAATTCCCCCGAGATTTGTCTTTATTTTCATTTATGTTTAAAGTAAATATAATAAAGTTTCATTGTTCATACTTTGTGTTTTACGTGTTCCTCCCTCTAACTTACCACAGACAACAGGCAAGCAGTCTATATTTTTGTTTTAAGTGTAACCAGGCTTTGACACCTGCCACTGGAGGACTGCTGAACATCAACACTCCAACACTTTCCCGTCACATTTAGTGGGGGCCTGTCCGGGAGCTTCACTCAGGTACTAGTACCTGAACGTCAATTTGTGGTAAGCGTACTTCACTTTGCTAAAGTTGCTTTTCAATATTATCATTAATTTTCATATTTATATGGTGCTGTGTGTATTGTGCATTCCGAGAGTAGCATATGGTGAGTGTGAGATAACTTTGGATTACGTGGTGACTGGAGGCCTCAGTCATTCTCTTAAATGGTCATCTCTCCCTCCGTATTATTACTCGTGTTTACCACCTTTTGTCCCTAGGATATTTCTCATATTTTCGGCAGATCATCATTGTGGTACCCTGGTACTTTGATTTGTCTCCGGGTCAAAGCACCCTATCTTCTGCAATCCGACCGAAGGAGTATAAGAGGGCCATAGTTCCTCTAGCACGGACTAAGTTACTGAGTTGGGACCTCAGCAGCAGTTCTCGTCACCAGTTGACACTCGCACCCCTACACGTCGGTCAGAGATGATGATATTTACTTAGGTAGGGAATTAGCTGTCTTTTTACAGAGCACAAAGTTCGCTAATTCTGTAAGTATCATATTCATTTAGTGGGAAACCCTTGCTTATGTCCTATAGAGACTCGGCAAGGTATGCCAACATTCTTGGACTAACTAATTCATTTTTAGAGCAATTAAATGTTTCATTTGTTTTAGAAACTCAGTTTCACTTATTTAGTAGGATTTTCTTGCCCTTATTCTCTTACATATAGTACCGGGTACAAGATTTCCTGCGATTTTGATTGACTAATCATTTACCATCCTATAATTGACTTTAATTGTTAAAGATTAAAATTCCACAGGATAGTTACCAGTTGCCCGTTATCCTGTTTCTAACATTTATCATATCACAACTATATTCGTGTACATTTATTTGTTATCTTTCACAATGTTTCGTCGCCAAGCTTTCCGTAACGATCCAGCTGGTGAAATAGGGACCTTATGTCGTGCCAAGAGGATCGAATTACAAACTCTTGCACACGAGTATCAACTAGATGTTCCCCATGAAGCCAACAAAAATGAATTACATAACCTCATTATGGATCACCTCTTAGATGAAGGGACAATTGACTCTGAAACTCACAAAACTTACTCTATTGCAGATAAAACTGATTTGACGACTATGAAACTCAAACTCGAGCTCGCAAAGCTCGAGAGGGAGCAACAGCAAGCAGCTCTACAAATGAGGAAAGAAGAAGCTGCAATAAGGAAAGACGAACAAGAACGAGAGGCGGCCCTAAGGGAACGAGAAGCTGCAATCAGGAAAGAAGAACAAGAAAGAGAGGCGGCCCTGAAAGAACGAGAGGTGACTCTCAAGGAACATGAGACTACAATACTCCGTGAGCGTGAGCGAGTACAGCTTGAAGCAAAACATCGTCACCTGGAGATGCAACGCGAGCATGACAAACAGCAAGTTGCAATGGCTATAGAATGTCGTCAACAAGAAGTCACGTTGGAAAATACACATCACACTCAACGCCAGCTAGCTACCGCTAGTCTTCCCGTAAGTTACAATATCTTATATACAATATAAGTTACAATATCCATGCAAGTAAGTTAATGCCACCATTCGTTGAGACAGAGATCGATGTCTTTTTTACCACCTTTGAGACCCTAGCTAATCAACTTAGCTGGCCTGCTGACCAATGGTCTACCCTTCTCAGAGTGCATCTTACAGGTAGAGCTGCAGTTACTCTCAGTACATTAGCGTCTGAGAATAACTACCTGACCCTGAAGGAAGCAGTGTTGGACGCCTACCTTCTCTCCACCGAAAGCTACCGACGAAAATTCCGTGACCATCTTAAGGCAAGTACCACCACCTTTCTAGAATTTGCTAATACAAAGAAAAGATATTTCATGAAATGACTGGAAGCAGCACATGTCTCTACATTTGCAGAACTCATAAACCTCATTTTAGTTGAAGAATTCTTGAGACGTGTTCCCCCTTCCGTCCGTTTATATCTAGCAGATAAAGAAGAAACCGACTACATCAAATGTGCGAAGTCTGCTGACACCTACAGCCTCATCCACCGGCTAACACCATCACCACCTCCCAGTAAAAAGTCTTCGTACAGTTACGATAAAGTGAGTACAGAGGAAGCGAGCTCACAATTGTATCGTAAGTATTGCAAACTCTATGAACATACCATAGATAGATGTGTGAAAGCTCAATACAAGAGCAATGAATCTACTAAACCCAAACAGACTCCTCCTAAGTCCGGTAAGCCTGTAATGAATGTTGGTGTTCATGTTAATGATCTTTCTCTCTTCAGTAAACACCTGTATCCTGGAACTGTCTCTACAAACGGTACAGATTCGGAGGGACGTTTCAAATTGAAGATCTTGAGGGACACAGCGGCTCTTCATCCATTATGTTGAAATCGGCTGTGTCTAACGTCGACAACACCGGGGAAACCGTCCTTATCACTGACCTCACTGCTACCACTCCATATCCACTCGCCAGAGTCCACCTGGATTGTCCCTTCGTGATCGGTGAAGTCCAAGTCGCCATCAGGGAAAAGTCTTTTCCCATGCCTGGAGTGCAACTTCTCCTTGGCAACGACTTGGCAGAAGATCTGCAACCGCCCAACCTGATCATCACGGACAAACCCCAGGTGTGTACTTCTGTAATGGATAATCCCATCTTTGAATATGTTCCAGCAGAGGTTCAAGAAAGTGATAAAGTTTCTCCTCCGGTTTTGGTGACGACCCATGCACAAGCTGCACGACCGCAACCAGCTGACTCTACTCCTACCGCTGTCCCTCAAGACCCTCAGAACCTACCTCCAAATCTTACCAAGTTGGAGTTCCGTAAGTTACAGAGGGAAGATCAATCATTAAACACCATTAATCTTCCAGGCTGAGACTCAACCTGACAGTATCCCTGGGTTCTTCCTAGAGAATGAATTGCTCTACCGCAGATACAGACCCAGCAAGCTGAAGGAGGATGACGATTGGGCCAATGTCGAACAGCTAGTGATTCCCACCAGCATACGGCCCAATATTCTACACCTGGCCCACGGAGCTCTTTCTCACTATGGTTTCAACAAAACCTACCACGGAATCAGACAAGACTACTACTGGCCAGGTATGGTGAAAGACGTAAAGAAATACGTACTACAGTGTCATATATGTCAGATGGTAGGTAAACCTAACATCTCTTTTCCGCAGGCTCCACTAAAACCCATCCAGGTGCCTGCGGAACCTTTCCACAGACTCATCATAGACTGTGTTGGTCCTTTACCCCGGACCAGTTCTGGCAACGCATATATATTAACTATCATGTGTCCTACCACCAGGTTTCCCATAGCAGTTTCAGTAAAGAACATTACGGCTGCTACTGTGGTGAAACACCTATTGAAGATCTTCATCCAGTATGGATTTCCAAGAGAGGTTCAAAGTGACTGTGGCACCAACTTCACCAATGATCTCTTCAAGAAGACTCTGGAGGAGTTCAACATCACACAGGTACTGTCCAGCCCCTATTATCCTGCTTCACAGGGTTCTCTTGAACGTAGTCATCAGACTATTAAAGCACTCCTAAAGAAATTCTGCAATGAGACTTTGAAGGACTGGGATAAACAACTTGATCTCATTAAGTGCATTTTTCGAAGTCTCTCCAATGAGTCTCTAGGAGTATCTCCTTATGAGTTGCTCTATGGATGTAAGTGCCGTACTCCTCTCAAAGCTTTCAAGGACGCTCTACGTCATGCCACCTTCAGTGACACTCAGAATGTGCCTCAGTTTCTTCAAAACTTAAAACACATTCTAGAGAGAATACGTAAATTTGCTAATGACAACCTATTGAAAGCCCAGGAGATGAAGACTCATTTTGACCAAAGCAGCAAATTAAGGAAATTTAAACCAGGAGACATCGTGTTGGCATACTTTCCTATCCCAGGTTCTCCATTGCAAAACAAGTTTTCAGGACCCTACCGTATCAAGGAGTGCAGGAACAACAACAACTACGTTCTTGAGGCTCCTGATAGGCGGCGGAAGACCCAGCTGTGCCACGTCAACCTCCTGAAGCAGTATCAAGGTATTCCCCCTACTGTGCTGGTATCTGTCTCTACATCTAAAGGTCCATACCTCTACAGTGAAACATTCCCTGCTTCTCCCGAAAGCATTAACACTGAATTGGTGTTTTCCAAATCGGAAATCCTACCTGATCTTCATCCCATTTTACAGGACTATAATAGTGCTCCTTTGTCATGTTCTAATCCTATTCTCACCTCGCCAGATATCACGAAGCCTTTCATCCTCCATGTCGACGCCAGTGGTACCGGCATCGGGGGTGACCTAATGCAACAACGAGGCGAGGAGAATCTACCTGTTAGCGACCACAGCTACAAGGAACTACAGCACAATCGACAGGGAGCTACTCATCGTCCTGAACTTGCAGCACTTCGAACCGTACCTGAAAAGTGCTCGGTCTACCACCATCTATTCGGACCACGATCCCCTACACTTCCTGCAGCAAGCCCAATTCAACAATCGACGGCTTCTACAATGGGCTTGATATCTGCAGAATTTCAACCTGGAGATCTCTACATCAAGGGGTCTGACCACATCATAGCAGACGCCCTCTCCAGAGTCTATGAGGTACAGGCTGCTACACCTACCACTCTACCTCCTGAAGACGTAACTTCACAGGAACTGCAGGCTTCGGGGGAGAGTTGTGACGATAATCTCTTTCAAGAGAGATTGAGCCTGCTCTTCCCTATTTCAAGTTACGTCCATTCTACAAGTAATAGATGCTACATTCAAGATACGTCACCAGTAGCACAAAACGTTTTGACCAGGAGGCAAAACGTGCCCAGAATCCCCCCACTCCACACACCCTTCACATGCCGGCTCGTCATCAAACCAGCTAACTACCCTTCACCAGCCTGCCTGCTCTTGATTGGTGACTCGCCAGCTGCGCACCTGCACACCGCACCTCAGCGCCCTCTACCCGAGTCGACGTCTGAGCCTGACCAGCTATCAACTTCAGAATATTCCTTGTGCTCTTAGCGTTGACATCTCTCTCTGGCATACTAGCTCATTGGCTCGTATATAAAGGGAGGTTTCAGCCATAGCCGATATTCTCAGCACCATTTTAACATTTCATCATTGTAATATTGTGTCTCACATTGTCTTTGCAGTTCTTTATTATTTCATTGAATTTTTAATTCCCCGAGATTTGTCTTTGTTTTCATTTATGTTTAAAGTAAATATATTTAAGTTTCATTGTTCATACTTTGTGTTTTACGTGTTCCTCCCTCTAACTTACCACAGACAACAGGCAAGCAGTCTATATTTTTGTTTTAAGTGTGACCAGGCTTTGACACCTGCCATTGGAGTACTGCCGAACATCAACACTTTCCCGTCATGTATATATATATATATATGCGGAAAATCCACAGAGAAATATGAAATGAGGTGAACGTTTCGGCTCTGTTAAAGCCTTTGTCAACACCAGACTGACTAAGGAGAAGGGAGAAGGGGAGGATATATAGGCCGACACCTGACCAACCCATCCCTAGGGTTGGTCAGGTGTAATTAACCAAAAAAGGTATAGCTTAGCTTAGAATGGTCAAAGAGGATTAAGCGGTCAGAGAATAAGGATGAAAGATTAAAGAAAAGCCTCATGAACACACAATATATGAATATACAATTATAATGAGACATTGTAAGCCTCTCTATCAGAGTTGTTTCTTAAACTGTTGTGCAATATTATAACTTAAAAATGGATCAAGTTTGTACATTCCAGTACTAACATTAAGAAGATTTGGACACTGACTGATTAGAGCAGACTCAATCAAATTCCGTTCCACGAAATCCCTACAATTGGTAATGCTTTTTGCCCCATTCCAGTTAATATTGTGATCGCATAAACTCGTATGTAGATACAATGCATTAGACGTTTGGGCAGTTCTAATACTATAAGCATGTTGTGACAACCGCAATTGTAAGGACTTTCCTGTTTGTCCAAGGTACACAGAATCACAATCATTGCAGGGAATCGAATACACACAACCTGCTGTATCAGGGGAGTTTTTTATTAAATTGGATTTGATCGTACTATTAGTAAACACCAAATTTATATTAAGTTTCTTAAAAATCAGAGACAATTTTTCAAGTCCACTCGCATAAGGTACCACCAATGAGTTAATAATTTTTGGTTTCGCCTTAGGGACGTGATTATAAAACGTACGCTTGGCTTGTACAAACGAGAAATCCAAAAACCTCTTAGGATATTGTAAACTCTTCCCAATTTCATATATTTTAGCAATCTCTTCATCAAAAAACTCAGGGCTGCAAATCCTCAAAGCTCGTAGAAACATTCCTGAAAATACTGCCTGTTTAACTTTACTATGATGATTCGAATAAAAATGAACATACGACCCCACGTTGGTAGGTTTCCGATACACATTAAATTTGAACTTTCTAGTGACTCTATGAATCATAATGTCCAAAAACGGAAGAGTACCATTTTCCTCAGTTTCACAAGTGAATTTTATTGAAGGTACCAAAGAATTGAGTTCATTAAGAAAAACTATCTGGTCTTTGTTGCACGGCCATAAGCACAAAATATCATCAACATACCTAAACCAAACTACATTAGCAGGGATAATCCTGGATAAGATTTTTGTTTCAAAGAATTCCATATACAAATTGCTTAAAACTGGGGACAGGGGATTGCCCATCGCCATACCAAATGTTTGTTTGAAAAATTTTCCATTAAAACTAAAATAATTGTCTTTTATACACAATTTAATAAGTTCCAATACTTTATTGGTCTGCAAGCTCAAATTATATTTAGGCAGTTCCTCACGTAGAAATTCTAACAGATCATCAACAGGAACTTTAGTGAATAAAGAGGTCACATCGAAACTTATAAGTTTAAAATCAAAATTTAAATTCAGTGTGGATAGCTTATTAACTAAGTCCACATTGTTTGTCAAGTGTGAGTTGGAAATAGTACCAACTATAGGGGACAAAACTTTGACTAACCACTTAGAGAGTTTATAAGCCGCCGAACCAATGTGGATTTTCCGCATAAAATGATCAGTGTTTTGTGATCGTCAATTGCATATATATATATATATATATATATATATATATATATATATATATATATATATATATATATATATATATATATATATATATATATATATATATATATGTATATATATATATATATATATATATATATATATAATTGTAGACATTCACTAAAGTGTTACTAGGTGTTAAACTACAACTACAATGGCTTAGTTAATACTGCGGAAGGCTTATCTGTATGGTAGTTAAGGCCTGGATAACCAGATATGAACACGGAACCGATACTCCTCATGGGTGAAGCCAGTGTAATTACATGTCACGTGTTGAACCAGGTAATTGATGCTAATTATTCTTCTCCCTCCAGTTCTACTGTCATAAGGCACACACAATAATAATCGTAACCTAAATGTACCAGCTATATCACGGGAAATAATATAATTTATTAGATCAGATTTAATTTTTACCCTGTTTGGGTGGCAAGGTAGCGTTCTAACCGGTATTTCTACTCAATTATTACTGGCCAACAATAGCTTTAAAGAACTGGAATCGGGTACAGAATACCTACCTTATTGTAGACGAAGATCATGTTGATAACGGGATTTTTTGGTCCAGTTACTCTGTGTCTAGAGGGAGAGAGAGAGAGAGAGAGAGAGAGAGAGAGAGAGAGAGAGAGAGAGAGACAGAGACAGAGAGAGACAGAGAGAGACTGTTACGGCCCTCTCGGGACGCAACGGGGTTCTCACTCTGATGTTATTAGAGGAAAATGTATCCGACCCCAAGCCAGTTGTGGCTTTCAAGGGATGTGATCCGTGACGCAAGAAACGTAAAGGGGGAAGGGAAAGAAAGTTAAGAACTTAAGACTATAATTGATACCATCACCAAATAAATATATAAAAGAGTGCACAGGGGGAGGGGTATTTACACTGGACAGGGGAAATGTCTTCGTACTGAAGAATCGCACAATCGTCTTCTCCTGAAGATTCTGGTTCAACTCTCTCGGTGCTGAGTCCTCGGTGCTTCTTCGTGGCCTCACAACGAATCCTCTGAGAAGTTGAGCCTACCCTGGCCACAGGTCAGCCAAAACACAGGTCCACTGGGGGCACCGCCGTGGAGGCCGTCAACCACAAATCCAGCCGGTCTGCTGGCAGGTTCCGGACCCACAACGCTGGTCAGGCCACTCCACGAACGATATTAGGGTAACGCCCTAGACAGGAGCCTCGTGTGATATCACAAATCACTCTCCTGTCCTCAGTACCCCAGTGGATAATCGTCTCCAGCAGTCGGTCCCGGGTAATCCTTCTACTGCCACTCCACTGGCAGGGTAACACACCACAGTGTTCTTCCGGGGGACGACTTCACAACTGCTGCAGCAAAGCACAAGGTATGGAGACGGCTGCCTTGGGTAGACTGACTCAACTCCCATCACAGCAGTCCCAGGTCGACTCTGTAAGCAGACACGTCATCAATACCTGGGACACTAAAACACCTCACTTACAGGCTCAGACACAAACGCCCGACACATCCACTTCATAGATGGCGTTGTAGTCTGAGCACCACCTCACCAGAGGTCAGCAGCGGCGGTGTTAAGTGCTGAACGAGACTGGAAACTGGCTCTCGTAGCTAGTACACGTCGTCCTCGCCAGGTGTCGTCGTCCGTTTGGAGGGGGTTTCGGGAGCTGACCCACAGATGGCGCGGTCGTCACTGCTCCATGCTCGGACGTCGGATCCGGGTTCGTAACACCTCCCCACCAAAAAGAATTTGGTTTGGGGTTCTATAAAAAGAAACACAAACCAAATTAGTACGGCGACACAACTCCAAATGGACTCACGTGCATTATGAACTGGAGTGATGAGACTGTCTTGTCCACAGAACTGTTCTACTAGACATTTCCGGCACAGCGGGAACTTGCAGATAGAAGGCAATGATCTGCCTGATGTAATCGTCCACCTCTGCACTGGGATGTCAAGCAGGGGGATCATCTCACATCTCTCAAGTAAGAATCGGTGTAGACACGATGTGGGGCGACTCGACACTTCCCTGTGTCGTGGCACCGATGATGGCTGGGCACAGACGGTATTTCTGGTACCGATCCGGCGGTCCCTCAGGGAGTCGGGCACCTGGAATACAGGGGTCTGATAATTCAGAGTGACAGCGACAGCGGGTAAAACAGTACTTACAGCATACTCTACTAGGTCCACACCTAGTCCCAACGGGGCTGTTCGTACTTCGCAGATGGCATTCGCTCTGCCACCGTCAGGTCGACCAACGTTCCGCATAACGCTGCATTGAGGCTCAGCTATCACGCGGGGGGTGTCAACCTGTCGGAAACAGTCACTCATATTATCACATGTCGTACCTCCTGTATCAACAATCACCTTCCAGGTCCCTTCTTCGACTGCAACACTCACAGTGCATGTCTCTAATCCCTGGGATCTCTTCACGATGTTCAAGGGAGCCATCATCCTTCGGGTCGTCCACTGATCCTTACTGAGAACACACACGAGAATCAGACAAAGTATCGCTAAGAAACATGGGGCCAATTGAGGGATAAGCTTCCCGAGCCTGTCATGTCCATAACCGGCTATATCCACTAGCCTGGTTTGGACCAAAGAGGGCACTAGACCTTTCGAACACACCTCACATACCTCTGACGTCTGGGGAATCTCTGGCTGGTTCAATGAACGCTGTACCTTGCCATACCGCAAGTACACATCCGCCTTCGCTCCAGACTCGTTGGTATCCGTGGATAGTGGAGCACTGGGCTGCTCCACTATCTCTGAGCACTACAACTGATCTACCAGTATGATCACTCGATACATACCCGCCTGAAGTGTGAGGGGAAAACAATCTGGGTTCTTCCTGCGTCGTCGTCGACTGGTTTCCTGCTGGTGGTATAACACAGCTCATCAACATCACCTCCCTACGTGCGCCGCCACCTCTTCTGCCTCGGCACATAGCAGCTACATGCCCTTTCTGCCCACAAGTCCAGCACACCACATTCCTCCTCGGACTCCGGTGTTTAGGACTGCTAGGACTCATCCTTCGAGGGCTACTTGGGGGCGTCTTCTTAGCGCTTCGTGGGACGGGAGTCTCTTCTTCGTCCTGAGGTTTATCGAACCGGCGTTGGTAGTGCCTTGGGACGTACTTAGCAGAAGGCCTATGCGTCAGGATATACTCTTCAGCCATGGTGGCTGCCGCACTCAAGGTCTCTACCTGCTGTTCCTCTAAGTACGTCTTCAGGTCTCCAGACAAGCAATCCTTGAAGTCCTCTAGCAGAATCAGCTGCTCGAGGTCCTCCTTGGTCTCCACCTTCCGAGAAGCACACCATTCCTGGAAAAGTCGCTCCTTGATTGTGGCGAATTCGGTGAAGGTGTGCTCTGAGGTCTTCTTCAGGTTCCTGAACTTCTGCCTGTAAGCCTCAGGTACCAATTGGTACGCCATGAGCACAACCTTCTTCACCTTGTCGTAATCGCCAGAGTCGTCAAGGGATAACGTAGAGTAGGCGATTTGGGACTTCCCAGTCAAGACTGACTGTATCATGATGGCCCAATTCTCCCTTGGCCACTCCAAAGAGGCAGCGACTTTCTCGAAAGCTGCAAAGAACTTTGATACTTCCTTCTCATGGAATTTGGGGACCATTTTGATGTTTCTTACCGGATCGAAACTACTGGTGTCCGTTGTTTGCCTCCGACCACCGCCTAATCGCAAAACTTCTAGTTCATGTTGTCTCTCTCTTTCTTTTTCTTCTCTCTCTCGCTGTTTCTCTTCCCTTTCTCGCTCTTCTCTCTCTCTTTCTCGTTCTTCTCTCTCTCGTCTCTCTTCTCTTTCTCGCTCTTCCCTTTCTCTTTCTCGTTTCTCTTCTCTTTCTCGTTCTTCTCTTTCTCGTTTCTCTTCTCTTTCTCGTTCTTCTTTCCTTTCTTCTAATTCTAAACGCCTCATCGCTAGTTCTTTATCTTTTAATTCTCGTTCTAATTCTAACTTCTTCCACTCTATCTCGCGATTGATCTCTAGGGCACGCATTTTGACTGTAAGAAAGCTAATGTTAAGCTCACCTGCATCACTGTCAACGTCACTGCCCTTATCTTCCTTTTCCGTGGAAGCTATTTCCTCACCTTCCCTTGTACTAGGAGTCTCGCCTTCCTGTTTCTCTTCTGCCTTCAGGTGCCGGTGAATCTTGGACAAGATCTCCACACGGGAATCACTGGCACGGATCTTGATCTCCAGGTAGGCGCTCACTAGTACAAGCTCTGGTTTGCTCAGATATTTTAATCTGGCAAGACAATCCTCTCTGTTCAGAAAAGCCTGAACCTCGTCCAGATCATCGATGGTAGCTTTGTCTGCCATTGTCACAGATGGAACACTTAGGACTTAACACACCGAGCACTGTTCTACGTCAATATTGCACTTTATCGCACCAAACACTGCACTTGCCAATATTGCACGTAATTACTTCGGGCACCGCACTACCCAATATTGCACTGAATCACAGCGAACACTTCGCTCTACAGTATTGCACTGAATCACTGAGCACCGCACTACTCAATATTGCACTTAATCGCTTAATCACAGCGAACACAGCACTGCACAATATCGCACTTAGTCACTCTTGAGCACCGCACAGGGCGTATAACGACCCAATCGTCACACACAGGGGGAATTATATACAGGGATTACGCCACTTCACCACCCCTGTCAAACATACTTAACAAGGGGACGGATCCCGCTGGGGATGCCAATTATGTTACGGCCCACTCGGGACGCAACGGGGTTCTCACTCTGATGTTATTAGAGGAAGTTGTATCCGACCCCAAGCCAGTAGTGACTTTCAAGGGATGTGATCCGTGACGCAAGAAACGTAAAGGGGGAAGGGAAAGAAAGTTAAGAACTTAAGACTATAATTGATACCATCACCAAATAAATATATAAAAGAGTGCACAGGGGGAGGGGTATTTACACTGGACAGGGGAAATGTCTTCGTACTGAAGAATCGCACAATCGTCTTCTCCTGAAGATTCTGGTTCAACTCTCTCGGTGCTGAGTCCTCGGTGCTTCTTCGTGGCCTCACAACGAATCCTCTGAGAAGTTGAGCCTACCCTGGCCACAGGTCAGCCAAAACACAGGTCCACTGGGGGCACCACCGTGGAGGCCGTCAACCACAAATCCAGCCGGTCTGCTGGCAGGTTCCGGACCCACAACGCTGGTCAGGCCACTCCACGAACGATATTAGGGTAACGCCCTAGACAGGAGCCTCGTGTGATATCACAAATCACTCTCCTGTCCTCAGTACCCCAGTGGATAATCGTCTCCAGCAGTCGGTCCCGGGTAATCCTTCTACTGCCACTCCACTGGCAGGGTAACACACCACAGTGTTCTTCCGGGGGACGACTTCACAACTGCTGCAGCAAAGCACAAGGTATGGAGACGGCTGCCTTGGGTAGACTGACTCAACTCCCATCACAGCAGTCCCAGGTCGACTCTGTAAGCAGACACGTCATCAATACCTGGGACACTAAAACACCTCACTTACAGGCTCAGACACAAACGCCCGACACATCCACTTCATAGATGGCGTTGTAGTCTGAGCACCACCTCACCAGAGGTCAGCAGCGGCGGTGTTGAGTGCTGAACGAGACTGGAAACTGGCTCTCGTAGCTAGTACACGTCGTCCTCGCCAGGTGTCGTCGTCCGTTTGGAGGGTGTTTCGGGAGCTGACCCACAGATGGCGCGGTCGTCACTGCTCCGTGCTCGGACGTCGGATCCGGGTTCGTAACAGAGACAGAGAGAGAGAGCGAGAGAGAGAGAGACAGAGAGAGAGAGAGAGGGTTATCAGGGGAAAGCGCCAAGCCATTACGATAGCACTGGGAAGGGGTCCGGAAAAGGATTTGGGATGGGACGGGGGATGAAGGAACGGTGCCCCAACTACTTGGACGGTCGGGGATTGAACGCCGACCTGCATGAGGCGAGACCGTCACTCTACTGTCCAGCCCAAGTGGTTGGGCTGTGTCTAGAGGGAATATAATTGTGTTGCTTGATTCTTGCTCTAACTAGACTTGTTTACTTTAAATTTATTTTGGTCCTCCCTCTCACTCATCGAGCGTCTTTTCCATATTTTTTTTTTTTTTTGAGATATATACAAGAGTTGTTACATTCATGTGCAGCCACTAGTACACGTAGCGTTTCGGGCAGGTCCCTGGAATACGATCCCCTGCCGCGAAGAATCGTTTTTTCATCCAAGTACACATTTTACTGTTGCGTTAAACAGAGGCTACAGTTAAGGAATTGCGCCCAGTAAATCCTCCCCGGCCAGGAAACGAACCCATGACATAGCGCTCGCGGAAAGCCAGGCGAGTGTCTTACCACTACACCACGGAGACTACGTGGTAAAACTAGAAGTTTTATCAAAGTAGAAAGAGGTTTTTATAATAATCTATTTTAGTACTGATAATTAAGTACATTCAAGGAAAATGTTTATAAGATGTTTACAGTCCAGAAACTGAGGTTTTAAGAAGAATTCACAATATAATTAACAGATGAATACTCCACCTTATCCTTTATAGCCTTACTCCACGTCCTCCTTCATGGCTGCCTACCACCTTCCTCTACCTCATCCTTCACGATTGACTACCACCTTACACCACCTCATCCTTCAAGGCTGTCTACCACCATACTCCACCTCATTCTTCATTGATATCTGCCACCTTACTCCACCTCATTCTTCATGACTGACTACAACCTTACTCCACCTTATCCTTCATGGCTGTCTACAACCTTACTCCACCTCATCCTTCATGACTCTCTACCATCTTACTCCACCTCATCCTTCATAGATGTCTTCCACCATACTCCACCTCATCTTTCATGGCTGCATACCGCCTTACTCCACCTCATCCTTCATGGTAGTCTACAATCTCACTACACCTCATCCTTCATGGTAGTCTACAATCTCACTACACCTCATCCTTCATGGCTGACTACCACCTTACTCCACCTCATCTTTCATGACTGACTACCATCGTATTCTACCTCATACTCTAACCTGTCTTCCACCTTATTCCACTTCAACCTATATGGCTGAATTTCTCTTCATTTTAACTCCTTCTTCAGGGCTTTCTACAACCTTATTCCACTTAATCCTTCAAGTCTGACTTACTACTTATTCAATCTTATACTTCATAGCTTTCTTACCACCTTACTCCACTTCATCATTAGTGGCTTATTACAACCTTTCTCCATCTCATCCTTCATAGCTTAATTCAACCTTACTTCCCTTCAACACTTATGACAGTCTACCTTGTTACACTATCTCATCCTTCATGGCGGTCTGCACTTATTGCACCTCATCCTTCAAGCAGTCTACCACCTTACTTCTCATCCTTCATTGCTTACTACCACTTTACTCCACCTTATCCTTCATAGCTGACTATAACCTTACTCCACTGCATCCTACATGACTGATTACCACCTTATTCCACCTCATCCTTCATATAAGTCTACCCCCGCATCATTCATGGCTGTCCATCACTTAACTCCACCTCAACCTTAATGGTTAATTTGCATCTAACTCCACCTAATTTTTTTTTTGGCTTTCCACAACCATAATCCATCTCACCACCTCATTCTTCATTGCAGACTACCACCTTACATTACCTCATCCTTCATAGCTCTCTACCACCTTACTCCACCTCATCCTTCATTACTGACTACCATCTTACTCCATCTTATCCTTCATGGTTGTCCATGAATACCTTACTTACCTTACTCCTTAAGTTCACCTTACTCCTCCTCATTCTTCATTGATGTCTGCCACCTTGCTCCACCTCATCCTCCATGACTGCCTACCATCTTACTCCATCTCATCCTTCGTAGGTGTCTAACTCGTTACTCCACGTCATCCTTCATGGGGTGTCTACCAACTTACTCCGCCTCATCCTTCATGGCTGTCTACCACCTTACTCCACCTCATCTTTCATGGTTGAATACCACCTTACCCCAACTCATCCTTCATGGCTCTCTACCACCCTACTTATCCCTCATCATATATGACTGATTACCACCATATTCCACCTCATACTATATGGCTGTCTTCCACCTTATTCCACCTCATCCTGCATGGCTGACTACCACCTCATTGTACGTCATTCTTTAGGGCTGTCTACCGCGTTACTCCACCTCATCCTTCATGACTATCTATCACCTAGCTCCACCTTATCCATTATGGCTGACTACTACCTTACTCCCCCTTTTGTTTAAGTTGTTTTAGATTCAACTACTGGGAACAAAAAGTTCCAAGTAGCACGGGCTATGGTGAGCCCGTAGTGGACTTTCCTGGCACAGGAGAGGGGCGATGAGTTACTGCCCCTCATCCTTCATGGTTTTATACCACCTTACTCCACTTCACCCTTCATGATTATCTATCACTTAACTCGACCCCATCCTTCATGGGCATATCACAGGAAAAAGGTTATCATGTATAACCAAACTTAATTACGGGCTCACCATACCCCGTGCTACATGGACACTTCGTCCTGAGTAGCTAAATCTGAAACAAAAACAACAACTTCATGGGCGTCTACAATTTTATTCCACCTCATCCTTCATGACTGTCTACCACCTTACTCCACCTCATCTTTACTCTTAAGAAATAACGGCTTTTAATGTTTCATACAATCACGTCTCAGAGCGTAACACTACAACAGAAAGTACCACTATTGCTGAAACCTACGTAAGATACACCCCCATGAAAAACTCACCCAATCACTGTCGATGTTTGTGGTATTTCATTGATGACGGTGGCCAATGATACGCCGCGTTCCAACTTCCTCTCCAATAAAAACGACTGACACGACTCGAGTGATTCATTGTTCTCCAGGAGCTCGGGCCGCTAGCACCTCGTGATCCTCAGCCCATCACGTCAATATGTAAGTTGATATTTGTTTTATTATGTACTTCTCTGGCAATAATTGTAAAGGTGAATAACCTGACATTCTTGAGTAAAGAAGAATCTCTTTTTCGGGAATCATCTTAACTGTAGGAAGAACAAGATGGCAAGTTCTATGTCTATCATATGCTTCTATAAGAAATTTTAGAATCATATCCTCTGTCATCAGATATATAATGGGTTAACAAACACATACTGCAACAGACAAGGTCCGTTTACGATGAATATTTTCTTAAAATTCAAGTGTTTTTAGATCTTCTTTTTATTCCTGCAAATATTTTATCGTGAATTTATTGTTCTAATTCCAAGAAACAGAAACCATTAGATAAGCAGATGTTGACACATAAAAATATTCCGAAACATCAAACATTGTGATGCACGATATTCATACTAACATCTATTACATAAAGACATCTGAAACATACTGACACATATGATAGATACTGATATATGTGAAACTTACATACACATATGTTTGGGTTGACATTGGCTCCGAACTCTTAAATGATGAAGCACTACATATCAAATTGTCACTATCCGCCCGCACTTGGGCCCACTCTGCCATTGTCAAAACCAAGGCAGACCATTCAACTTACACCACCTCTGGCATCATGGGCTGTCTACCACCTTACACCAACTCATCCTTTATTGTTGCCTACCACCTTACTCCACCTCATCCTTTATGTTTGACTACCACCTTACTCCTCCTCATCCTTCATATCTACCTACCACCTTACTCCACCTCATGTGGGGAAAACTGACTTGTGGGATTTATTTATTAACTTACAATTTATTAATTTATAGTAATTTATTTATAAATTTATTTCTCATGTTAATTTATTAATTTCAATAGCAGAATGTTTGAAGTTGAAAGTGGACTGTATGATTTGTATAAAGTGGATATATATATATATATATATATATATATATATATATATATATATATATATATATAACTGAAAACTCACACCCCAGAAGTGACTCGAACCCATACTCCCAGGAGCAACGCAACTGGTATGTACAAGACGCCTTAATCCACTTGACCATCACGACCGGACAAAATGAGGTGATAGCCGAGGCTATTTGAACCACCACACCGCCGGCACTCGGATAGTAATCTTGGGCATAGCATTTTACCAAATCATCTCATTCTTTGGGGCACACGTGAGGAACACAAATGCGAACAAGCCTGAATGGTCCCCAGGACAATATGCAACTGAAAACTCACACCCCAGAAGTGACTCGAACCCATACTCCAAGGAGCAACGCAACTGGTATGTACAAGACACCTTAATCCACTTGACCATCACGACCGGACAAAATGAGGTGATAGCCGAGGCTATTTGAACCACCCCACCACCGGCAATCGGATAGTAATCTTGGGCATAGCATTTTACAAAATCATCTCATTCTTTGGGGCACACGTGAGTAACACAAATGCGAACAAGCCTGAATGGTCCCCAGGACAATATGCAACTGAAAACTCACACCCCAGAAGTGACTCGAACCCATACTCCCAGGAGCAGCTCAACTGGTATGTACAAGACGCCTAAATCCACTTGACCATCACGACCGGACAAAATGGATCAAGTGGATTAAGGCGTCTTGTATATACCAGTTGCGTTGCTCCTGGGAGTATGGGTTCGAGTCACTTCTGGGGTGTGAGTTTTCAGTTGCATATTGTCCTAGGGACCATTCAGGCTTGTTCGCATTTGTGTTCCTCACGTGTGCTCCAAAGAATGAGGTGATTTGGTAAAATGCTATGCTCAAGATTACTATCCGAGTGCCGGCGGTGGGGTGGTTCAAATAGCCTCGGCTATCACCTCATATTGTCCGGTCGTGATGGTCAAGTGGATTAAGGCGTCTTGTACATAACAGTTGCGTTGCTCCTGGGAGTATGGGTTCGAGTCACTTCTGGGGTGTGAGTTTTCAGTTGCATATTGTCCTGGGGACCATTCAGGCTTGTTCGCATTTGTGTTCCTCACGTGTGCCCCAAAGAATGAGGTGATTTGGTAAAATGCTATGCCCAAGATTACTATCCGAGTGCCGGCGGTGGGGTGGTTCAAATAGCCTCGGCTATCACCTCATTATGTCCGGTCGTGATGGTCAAGTGGATTAAGGCGTCTAGTACATACCAGTTGCGTTGCTCCTGGGAGTATGGGTTCGAGTCACTTCTGGGGTGTGAGTTTTCAGTTGCATATTGTCCTGGGGACCATTCAGGCTTGTTCGCATTTGTGTTCCTCACGTGTGCCCCAAAGAATGAGGTGATTTGGTAAAATGCTATGCCCAAGATTACTATCCGAGTGCCGGCGGTGGGATGGTTCAAATAGCCTCGGCTATCACCTCATTATGTCCGGTGGTGATGGTCAAGTGGATTAAGGCGTCTTGTACATACCAGTTGCGTTGCTCCTGGGAGTATGGGTTCGAGTCACTTCTGGGGTGTGAGTTTTCAGTTGCATATTGTCCTGGGGACCATTCAGGCTTGTTCGCATTTGTGTTCCTCACGTGTACCCCAAAGAATGAGGTGATTTGGTAAAATGCTATGCCCAAGATTGCTATCCGAGTGCCGGCGGTGGGGTGGTTCAAATAGCCTCAGCTATCACCTCATTATGTCCGGTCGTGATGGTCAAGTGGATTAAGGCGTCTTGTACATACCAGTTGCGTTGCTCCTGGGAGTATGGGTTCGAGTCACTTCGGGGGTGTGAGTTTTCAGTTGCATATTGTCCTGGGGACCATTCAGGCTTGTTCGCATTTGTGTTCCCTACGTGTGCCCCAAAGAATGAGGTGATTTGGTAAAATGCTATGCCCAAGATTGCTATCCGAGTGCCGGCGGTGGGGTGGTTCAAATAGCCTCGGCTATCACCTCATTATGTCCGGTCGTGATGGTCAAGTGGATTAAGGCGTCTTGTACATACCAGTTGCGTTGCTCCTGGGAGTATGGGTTCGAGTCACTTCTGGGGTGTGAGTTTTCAGTTGCATATTGTCCTGGGGACCATTCAGGCTTGTTCGCATTTGTGTTCCTCACGTGTGCCCCAAAGAATGAGGTGATTTGGTAAAATGCTATGCCCAAGATTACTATCCGAGTGCCGGCGGTGGGGTGGTTCAAATAGCCTCGGCTATCACCTCATTATGTCCGGTCGTGATGGTCAAGTGGATTAAGGCGTCTTGTACATACCAGTTGCGTTGCTCCTGGGAGTATGGGTTCGAGTCACTTCTGGGGTGTGAGTTTTCAGTTGCATATTGTCCTGGGGACCATTCAGGCTTGTTCGCATTTGTGTTCCTCACGTGTGCCCCAAAGAATGAGGTGATTTGGTAAAATGCTATGCCCAAGATTACTATCTGAGTGCCGGCGGTGGGGTGGTTCAAATAGCCTCGGCCATCACCTCATTATGTCCGGTCTTGATGGTCAAGTGGATTAAGGCGTCTTGTACATACCAGTTGCGTTGCTCCTGGGAGTATGGGTTCGAGTCACTTCTGGGGTGTGAGTTTTCAGTTGCATTTTGTCCTGGGGACCATTCAGGCTTGTTCGCATTTGTGTTCCTCACGTGTGCCCCAAAGAATGAGGTGATTTGGTAAAATGCTATGCCCAAGATTACTATCTGAGTGCCGGCGGTGGGGTGGTTCAAATAGCCTCGGCCATCACCTCATTATGTCCGGTCTTGATGGTCAAGTGGATTAAGGCGTCTTGTACATACCAGTTGCGTTGCTCCTGGGAGTATGGGTTCGAGTCACTTCTGGGGTGTGAGTTTTCAGTTGCATTTTGTCCTGGGGACCATTCAGGCTTGTTCGCATTTGTGTTCCTCACGTGTGCCCCAAAGAATGAGGTGATTTGGTAAAATGCTATGCCCAAGATTACTATCCGAATGCCGGCGGTGGGGTGGTTCAAATAGCCTCGGCTATCACCTCATTATGACCGGTCGTGATGGTCAAGTGGATTAAGGCGTCTTGTACATACCAGTTGCGTTGCTCCTGGGAGTATGGGTTCGAGTCACTTCTGGGGTGTGAGTTTTCAGTTGCATATTGTCCTGGGGACCATTCAGGCTTGTTCGCATTTGTGTTCCTCACGTGTGCCCCAAAGAATGAGGTGATTTGGTAAAATGCTATGCCCTAGATTACTATCCGAGTGCCGGCGGTGGGGTGGTTCAAATAGCCTCGGCTATCACCTCATTATGTCCAGTCGTGATGGTCAAGTGGATTAAGGCGTCTTGTACATACCAGTTGCGTTGCTCCTGGGAGTATGGGTTCGAGTCACTTCTGGGGTGTGAGTTTTCAGTTGCATATTGTCCTGGGGACCATTCAGGCTTGTTCGCATTTGTGTTCCTCACGTGTGCCCCAAAGAATGAGGTGATTTGGTAAAATGCTATGCCCAAGATTACTATCCGAGTGCCGGCGGTGGGGTGGTTCAAATAGCCTCGGCTATCACCCCATTATGTCCGGTCGTGATGGTCAAGTGGATTAAGGCGTCTTGTACATACCAGTTGCGTTGCTCCTGGGAGTATGGGTTCGAGTCACTTCTGGGGTGTGAGTTTTCAGTTGCATATTGTCCTGGGGACCATTCAGGCTTGTTCGCATTTGTGTTCCTCACGTGTGCCCCAAAGAATGTGATTTGGTAAAATGCTATGCCCAAGATTACTATCCGAATGCCGGCAGTGGGGTGGTTCAAATAGCCTCGGCTATCACCTCATTATGTCCGGTCGTGATGGTCAAGTGGATTAAGGCGTCTTGTACATACCAGTTGCGTTGCTCCTGGGAGTATGGGTTCGATTCACTTCTGGGGTGTGAGTTTTCAGTTGCATATTGCCCTGGGGACCATTCAGGCTTGTTCGCATTTGTGTTCCTCACGTGTGCCCCAAAGAATGAGGTGATTTGGTAAAATGCTATGCCCAAGATTACTATCCGAGTGCCGGCGGTGGGGTGGTTCAAATAGCCTCGGCTATCACCTCATTATGTCCGGTCGTGATGGTCAAGTGGATTAAGGGGTCTTGTACATACCAGTTGCGTTGCTCCTGGGAGTATGGGTTCGAGTCACTTCTGGGGTGTGAGTTTTCAGTTGCATATTGTCCTGGGGACCATTCAAGCTTGTTCGCATTTGTGTTCCTCACGTGTGCCCCAAAGAATGAGGTGATTTGGTAAAATGCTATGCCCAAGATTACTATCCGAGTGCCGGCGGTGGGGTGGTTCAAATAGACTCGGCTATCACCTCATTATGTCCAGTCGTGATGGTCAAGTGGATTAAGGCGTCTTGTACATACCAGTTGCGTTGCTCCTGGGAGTATGGGTTCGAGTCACTTCTGGGGTGTGAGTTTTCAGTTGCATATTGTCCTGGGGACCATTCAGGCTTGTTCGCATTTGTGTTCCTCACGTGTGCCCCAAAGAATGAGGTGATTTGGTAAAATGCTATGCCCAAGATTACTGTCCGAGTGCCGGCGGTGGGGTGGTTCAAATAGCCTCGGCTATCACCTCATTATGTCCGGTCGTGATGGTCAAGTGGATTAAGGCGTCTTGTACATACCAGTTGCGTTGCTCCTGGGAGTATGGGTTCGAGTCACTTCTGGGGTGTGAGTTTTCAGTTGCATATTGTCCTGGGGACCATTCAGGCTTGTTCGCATTTGTGTTCCTCACGTGTGCCCCAAAGAATGAGGTGATTTGGTAATATGCTATGCCCAAGATTACTATCCGAGTGCCGGCAGTGGGGTGGTTCAAATAGCCTCGGCTATCACCTCATTATGTCCGGTCGTGATGGTCAAGTGGATTAAGGCGTCTTGTACATACCAGTTGCGTTGCTCCTGGGAGTATGGGTTCGATTCACTTCTGGGGTGTGAGTTTTCAGTTGCATATTGTCCTGGGGACCATTCAGGCTTGTTCGCATTTGTGTTCCTCACGTGTGCCCCAAAGAATGAGGTGATTTGGTAAAATGCTATGCCCAAGATTACTATCCGAGTGCCGGCGGTGGGGTGGTTCAAATAGCCTCGGCTATCACCTCATTATGTCCGGTCGTGATGGTCAAGTGGATTAAGGGGTCTTGTACATACCAGTTGCGTTGCTCCTGGGAGTATGGGTTCGAGTCACTTCTGGGGTGTGAGTTTTCAGTTGCATATTGTCCTGGGGACCATTCAGGCTTGTTTGCATTTGTGTTCCTCACGTGTGCCCCAAAGAATGAGGTGATTTGGTAAAATGCTATGCCCAAGATTACTATCCGAGTGCCGGCGGTGGGGTGGTTCAAATAGCCTCGGCTATCACCTCAATATGTCCAGTCGTGATGGTCAAGTGGATTAAGGCGTCTTGTACATACCAGTTGCGTTGCTCCTGGGAATATGGGTTCGAGTCACTTCTGGGGTGTGAGTTTTCAGTTGCATATTGTCCTGGGGACCATTCAGGCTTGTTCGCATTTGTGTTCCTCACATGTGCCCCAAAGAATGAGATGATTTGGTAAAATGCTATGCCCAAGATTACTATCCGAGTGCCAGCGGTGGGGTGGTTCAAATAGCCTCGGCTATCACCTCATTATGTCCGGTCGTGATGGTCAAGTGGATTAAGGCGTCTTGTACATACCATTTGCGTTGCTCCTGGGAGTATGGGTTCGAGTCACTTCTGGGGTGTGAGTTTTCAGTTGCATATTGTCCTGGGGAATATTCAGGCTTGTTCGCATTTGTGTTCCTCACGTGTGCCCCAAAGAATGAGGGGATTTGGTAAAATGCTATGCCCAAGATTACTATCCGAGTGCCGGCGGTGGGGTGGTTCAAATAGCCTCGGCTCTCACCTCATTATGTCCGGTCGTGATGGTCACGTGGATTAAGGCGTCTTGTACATACCAGTTGCGTTGCTCCTGGGAGTATGGGTTCGAGTCACTTCTGGGGTGTGAGTTTTCAGTTGCATATTGTCCTGGGGACCATTCAGGCTTGTTCGCATTTGTGTTCCTCACGTGTGCCCCAAAGAATGAGGTGATTTGGTAAAATGCTATGCCCAAGATTACTATCCGAGTGCCGGCGGTGGGGTGGTTCAAATAGCCTCGGCTATCACCTCATTATGTCCGGTCGTGATGGTCAAGTGGATTAAGGCGTCTTGTACATACCAGTTGCGTTGCTCCTGGGAGTATGGGTTCGAGTCACTTCTGGGGTGTGAGTTTTCAGTTGCATATTGTCATGGGGACCATTCAGGCTTGTTCGCATTTGTGTTCCTCACGTGTGCCCCAAAGAATGAGGTGATTTGGTAAAATGCTATGCCCAAGATTACTATCCGAGTGCCGGCGGTGGGGTGGTTCAAATAGCCTCGGCTATCACCTCATTATGTCCGGTCGTGATGGTCAAGTGGATTAAGGCGTCTTGTACATACCAGTTGCGTTGCTCCTGGGAGTATGGGTTCGAGTCACTTCTGGGGTGTGAGTTTTCAGTTGCATATTGTCCTGGGGACCATTCAGGCTTGTTCGCATTTGTGTTCCTCACGTGTGCCCCAAAGAATGAGGTGATTTGGTAAAATGCTATGCCCAAGATTACTATCCGAGTGCCGGCGGTGGGGTGGTTCAAATAGCCTCGGCTATCACCTCATTATGTCCGGTCGTGATGGTCAAGTGGATTAAGGCGTCTTGTACATACCAGTTGCGTTGCTCCTGGGAGTATGGATTCGAGTCACTTCTGGGGTGTGAGTTTTCAGTTGCATATTGTCCTGGGGACCATTGAGGCTTGTTCGCATTTGTGTTCCTCACGTGTGCCCCAAAGAATGAGGTGATTTGGTAAAATGCTATGCCCAAGATTACTATCCGAGTGCCGGCGGTGGGGTGGTTCAAATAGCCTCGGCTATCACCTCATTATGTCCGGTCGTGATGGTCAAGTGGATTAAGGCGTCTTGTACATACCAGTTGCGTTGCTCCTGGGAGTATGGGTTCGAGTCACTTCTGGGGTGTGAGTTTTCAGTTGCATATTGTCCTGGGGACCTTTCAGGCTTGTTCGCATTTGTGTTCCTCACGTGTGCCCCAAAGAATGAGGTGATTTGGTAAAATGCTATGCCCAAGATTACTATCCGAGTGCCGGCGGTGGGGTGGTTCAAATAGCCTCGGCTATCACCTCATTATGTCCGGTCGTGATGGTCAAGTGGATTAAGGCGTCTTGTACATACCAGTTGCGTTGCTCCTGGGAGTATGGGTTCGAGTCACTTCTGGGGTGTGAGTTTTCAGTTGCATATTGTCCTGGGAACCATTCAGGCTTGTTCGCATTTGTGTTCCTCACGTGTGCCCCAAAGAATGAGGTGATTTGGTAAAATGCTATGCCCAAGATTACTATCCGAGTGCCGGCGGTGGGGTGGTTCAAATAGCCTCGGCTATCACCTCATTATGTCCGGTCGTGATGGTCAAGTGGATTAAGGCGTCTTGTACATACCAGTTGCGTTGCTCCTGGGAGTATGGGTTCGAGTCACTTCTGGGGTGTGAGTTTTCAGTTGCATATTGTCCTGGGGACCATTCAGGCTTGTTCGCATTTGTGTTCCTCACGTGTGCCCCAAAGAATGAGGTAATTTGGTAAAATGCTATGCCCAAGATTACTATCCGAGTGCCGGCGGTGGGGTGGTTCAAATAGCCTCGGCTATCACCTCATTATGTCCGGTCGTGATGGTCAAGTGGATTAAGGCGTCTTGTACATAGCAGTTGCGTTGCTCCTGGGAGTATGGGTTCGAGTCACTTTTGGGGTGTGAGTTTTCAGTTGCATATTGTCCTGGGGACCATTCAGGCTTGTTCGCATTTGTGTTCCTCACGTGTGCCCCAAAGAATGAGGTGATTTGGTAAAATGCTATGCCCAAGATTACTATCCGAGTGCCGGCAGTGGGGTGGTTCAAATAGCCTCGGCTATCACCTCATTATGTCCGGTCGTGATGGTCAAGTGGATTAAGGCGTCTTGTACATACCAGTTGCGTTGCTCCTGGGAGTAGGGGTTCGAGTCACTTCTGGGGTGTGAGTTTTCAGTTGCATATTGTCCTGGGGACCATTCAGGCTTGTTCGCATTTGTGTTCCTCACGTGTGCCCCAAAGAATGAGGTGATTTGGTAAAATGCTATGCCCAAGATTACTATCCGAGTGCCGGCGGTGGGGTGGTTCAAATAGCCTCGGCTATCACCTCATTATGTCCGGTCGTGATGGTCAAGTGGATTAAGGCGTCTTGTACATACCAGTTGCGTTGCTCCTGGGAGTATGGGTTCGAGTCACTTCTGGGGTGTGAGTTTTCAGTTGCATATTGTCCAGGGGACCATTCAGGCTTGTTCGCATTTGTGTTCC
The DNA here is from genome assembly GCF_040958095.1 of Procambarus clarkii. Taxonomy (NCBI): domain Eukaryota; kingdom Metazoa; phylum Arthropoda; class Malacostraca; order Decapoda; family Cambaridae; genus Procambarus; species Procambarus clarkii. The sequence continues at coordinate 36,484,807 of NC_091156.1, read as the reverse complement.
TCACGTGTGCCCCAAAGAATGAGGTGATTTGGAAAAATGCTATGCCCAAGATTACTATCCGAGTGCCGGCGGTGGGGTGGTTCAAATAGCCTCGGCTATCACCTCATTATGTCCGGTCGTGATGGTCAAGTGGATTAAGGGGTCTTGTACATACCAGTTGCGTTGCTCCTGGGAGTATGGGTTCGAGTCACTTCTGGGGTGTGAGTTTTCAGTTGCATATTGTCCTGGGGACCATTCAGGCTTGTTCGCATTTGTGTTCCTCACGTGTGCCCCAAAGAATGAGGTGATTTGGTAAAATGCTATGCCCAAGATTACTATCCGAGAGCCGGCGGTGGGGTGGTTCAAATAGCCTCGGCTATCACCTCATTATGTCCGGTCTTGATGGTCAAGTGGATTAAGGCGTCTTGTACATACCAGTTGCGTTGCTCCTGGGAGTATGGGTTCGAGTCACTTCTGGGGTGTGAGTTTTCAGTTGCATTTTGTCCTGGGGACCATTCAGGCTTGTTCGCATTTGTGTTCCTCACGTGTGCCCCAAAGAATGAGGTGATTTGGTAAAATGCTATGCCCAAGATTACTATCCGAATGCCGGCGGTGGGGTGGTTCAAATAGTCTCGGCTATCACCTCATTATGACCGGTCGTAATGGTCAAGTGGATTAAGGCGTCTTGTACATACCAGTTGCGTTGCTCCTGGGAGTATGGGTTCGAGTCACTTCTAGGGTGTGAGTTTTCAGTTGCATATTGTCCTGGGGACCATTCAGGCTTGTTCGCATTTGTGTTCCTCACGTGTGCCCCAAAGAATGAGGTGATTTGGTAAAATGCTATGCCCAAGATTACTATCCGAGTGCCGGCGGTGGGGTGGTTCAAATAGCCTCGGCTATCACCTCATTATGTCCGGTCGTGATGGTCAAGTGGATTAAGGCGTCTTGTACATACCAGTTGAGTTGCTCCTGGGAGTATGGGTTCGAGTCACTTCTGGGGTGTGAGTTTTCAGTTGCATATTGTCCTGGGGACCATTCAGGCTTGTTCGCATTTGTGTTCCTCAGGTGTGCCCCAAAGAATGAGGTGATTTGGTAAAATGCTATGCCCAAGATTACTATCCGAGTGCCGGCGGTGGGGTGGTTCAAATAGCCTCGGCTATCACCTCATTATGTCCGGTCGTGATGGCCAAGTGGATTAAGGCGTCTTGTACATACCAGTTGCGTTGCTCCTGGGAGTATGGGTTCGATTCACTTCTGGGGTGTGAGTTTTCAGTTGCATATTGTCCTGGGGACCATTCAGGCTTGTTCGCATTTGTGTTCCTCACGTGTGCCCCAAAGAATGAGGTGATTTGGTAAAATGCTATGCCCAAGATTACTATCCGAGTGCCGGCGGTGGGGTGGTTCAAATAGCCTCGGCTATCACCTCATTATGTCCGGTCGTGATGGTCAAGTGGATTAAGGGGTCTTGTACATACCAGTTGCGTTGCTCCTGGGAGTATGGGTTCGAGTCACTTCTGGGGTGTGAGTTTTCAGTTGCATATTGTCCTGGGGACCATTCAGGCTTGTTCGCATTTGTGTTCCTCACATGTGCCCCAAAGAATGAGGTGATTTGGTAAAATGCTATGCCCAAGATTACTATCCGAGTGCCGGCGGTGGGGTGGTTCAAATAGCCTCTGCTATCACCTCATTATGTCCAGTTGTGATGGTCAAGTGGATTAAGGCGTCTTGTACATACCAGTTGCGTTGCTCCTGGGAGTATGGGTTCGAGTCACTTCTGGGGTGTGAGTTTTCAGTTGCATATTGTCCTGGGGACCATTCAGGCTTGTTCGCATTTGTGTTCCTCACATGTGCCCCAAAGAATGAGGTGATTTGGTAAAATGCTATGCCCAAGATTACTGTCCGAGTGCCGGCAGTGGGGTGGTTCAAATAGCCTCGGCTATCACCTCATTATGTCCGGTCGTGATGGTCAAGTGGATTAAGGCGTCTTGTACATACCAGTTGCGTTGCTCCTGGGAGTATGGGTTCGAGTCACTTCTGGGGTGTGAGTTTTCAGTTGCATATTGTCCTGGGGACCATTCAGGCTTGTTCGCATTTGTGTTCCTCTCGTGTGCCCCAAAGAATGAGGTGATTTGGTAAAATGCTATGCCCAAGATTACTATCCAAATGCCTGCGGTGGGGTGGTTCAAATAGTCTCGGCTATCACCTCATTATGTCCGGTCGTGATGGTCAAGTGGATTAAGGCGTCTTGTACATACCAGTTGCGTTGCTCCTGGGAGTATGGGTTCGAGTCACTTCTGGGGTGTGAGTTTTCAGTTGCATATTGTCCTGGGGACCATTCAGGCTTGTTCGCATTTGTGTTCCTCACGTGTGCCCCAAAGAATGAGGTGATTTGGTAAAATGCTATGCCCAAGATTACTATCCGAGTGCCGGCGGTGGGGTGGTTCAAATAGCCTCGGCTATCACCTCATTATGTCCGGTCGTGATGGTCAAGTGGATTAAGGCGTCTTGTACATATCAGTTGCGTTGCTCCTGGGAGTATGGGTTCGAGTCACTTCTGGGGTGTGAGTTTTCAGTTGCATATTGTCCTGGGGACCATTCAGGCTTGTTCGCATTTGTGTTCCTCATGTGTGCCCCAAAGAATGAGGTGATTTGGTAAAATGCTATGCCCAAGATTACTATCCGAGTGCCGGCGGTGGGGTGGTTCAAATAGCCTCGGCTATCACCTCATTATGTCCGGTCGTGATGGTCAAGTGGATTAAGGCGTCTTGTACATACCAGTTGCGTTGCTCCTGGGAGTATGGGTTCGAGTCACTTCTGGGGTGTGAGTTTTCAGTTGCATATTGTCCTGGGGACCATTCAGGCTTGTTCGCATTTGTGTTCCTCACGTTTGCCCCAAAGAATGAGGTGATTTGGTAAAATGCTATGCCCAAGATTACTATCCGAGTGCCGGCGGTGGGGTGGTTCAAATAGCCTCGGCTATCACCTCATTATGTCCGTTCGTGATGATTAAAAAATAGTCCCCAAATAGTCCTGGGGACCATTCAGGCTTGTTTGCATTAGTGTTCCTCACGTGTGCCCCAAAGAATGAGGTGATTTGATAAAATGCTATGCCCAAGATTACCATCCGAGTGCTGGCGGGGAAGTGGTTCAAATAGCTTCGGCTATCACTTCCTTATGTCCGGTCGTGATGGTCAAGCGGATTAAGGCATCCCTGTACATACCAGTTGCGTTGCTCCTGGCAGTATGGGTTCGAGTCACTTCTGGGGTGTGAGTTTTCAGTTGTATATTGTCCTGGGGACCATTCAGGCTTGTTCGCATTTGTGTTCCTCATGTGTGCCCCAAAGAATGAGGTGATTTGGTAAAATGCTATGCCCAAGATTACTATCCGAGTGCCGGCGGTGGGGTGGTTCAAATAGCCTCGGCTATCACCTCATTATGTCCGGTCGTGATGGTCAAGTGGATTAAGGCGTCTTGTACATAGCAGTTGCGTTGCTCCTGGGAGTATGGGTTCGAGTCACTTTTGGGGTGTGAGTTTTCAGTTGCATATTGTCCTGGGGACCATTCAGGCTTGTTCGCATTTGTGTTCCTCACGTGTGCCCCAAAGAATGAGGTGATTTGGTAAAATGCTATGCCCAAGATTACTATCCGAGTGCCGGCAGTGGGGTGGTTCAAATAGCCTCGGCTATCACCTCATTATGTCCGGTCGTGATGGTCAAGTGGATTAAGGCGTCTTGTACATACCAGTTGCGTTGCTCCTGGGAGTAGGGGTTCGAGTCACTTCTGGGGTGTGAGTTTTCAGTTGCATATTGTCCTGGGGACCATTCAGGCTTGTTCGCATTTGTGTTCCTCACGTGTGCCCCAAAGAATGAGGTGATTTGGTAAAATGCTATGCCCAAGATTACTATCCGAGTGCCGGCGGTGGGGTGGTTCAAATAGCCTCGGCTATCACCTCATTATGTCCGGTCGTGATGGTCAAGTGGATTAAGGCGTCTTGTACATACCAGTTGCGTTGCTCCTGGGAGTATGGGTTCGAGTCACTTCTGGGGTGTGAGTTTTCAGTTGCATATTGTCCAGGGGACCATTCAGGCTTGTTCGCATTTGTGTTCCTCACGTGTGCCCCAAAGAATGAGGTGATTTGGAAAAATGCTATGCCCAAGATTACTATCCGAGTGCCGGCGGTGGGGTGGTTCAAATAGCCTCGGCTATCACCTCATTATGTCCGGTCGTGATGGTCAAGTGGATTAAGGGGTCTTGTACATACCAGTTGCGTTGCTCCTGGGAGTATGGGTTCGAGTCACTTCTGGGGTGTGAGTTTTCAGTTGCATATTGTCCTGGGGACCATTCAGGCTTGTTCGCATTTGTGTTCCTCACGTGTGCCCCAAAGAATGAGGTGATTTGGTAAAATGCTATGCCCAAGATTACTATCCGAGAGCCGGCGGTGGGGTGGTTCAAATAGCCTCGGCTATCACCTCATTATGTCCGGTCTTGATGGTCAAGTGGATTAAGGCGTCTTGTTCATACCAGTTGCGTTGCTCCTGGGAGTATGGGTTCGAGTCACTTCTGGGGTGTGAGTTTTCAGTTGCATTGTGTCCTGGGGACCATTCAGGCTTGTTCGCATTTGTGTTCCTCACGTGTGCCCCAAAGAATGAGGTGATTTGGTAAAATGCTATGCCCAAGATTACTATCCGAATGCCGGCGGTGGGGTGGTTCAAATAGTCTCGGCTATCACCTCATTATGACCGGTCGTGATGGTCAAGTGGATTAAGGCGTCTTGTACATACCAGTTGCGTTGCTCCTGGGAGTATGGGTTCGAGTCACTTCTAGGGTGTGAGTTTTCAGTTGCATATTGTCCTGGGGACCATTCAGGCTTGTTCGCATTTGTGTTCCTCACGTGTGCCCCAAAGAATGAGGTGATTTGGTAAAATGCTATGCCCAAGATTACTATCCGAGTGCCGGCGGTGGGGTGGTTCAAATAGCCTCGGCTATCACCTCATTATGTCCGGTCGTGATGGTCAAGTGGATTAAGGCGTCTTGTACATACCAGTTGAGTTGCTCCTGGGAGTATGGGTTCGAGTCACTTCTGGGGTGTGAGTTTTCAGTTGCATATTGTCCTGGGGACCATTCAGGCTTGTTCGCATTTGTGTTCCTCAGGTGTGCCCCAAAGAATGAGGTGATTTGGTAAAATGCTATGCCCAAGATTACTATCCGAGTGCCGGCGGTGGGGTGGTTCAAATAGCCTCGGCTATCACCTCATTATGTCCGGTCGTGATGGCCAAGTGGATTAAGGCGTCTTGTACATACCAGTTGCGTTGCTCCTGGGAGTATGGGTTCGATTCACTTCTGGGGTGTGAGTTTTCAGTTGCATATTGTCCTGGGGACCATTCAGGCTTGTTCGCATTTGTGTTCCTCACGTGTGCCCCAAAGAATGAGGTGATTTGGTAAAATGCTATGCCCAAGATTACTATCCGAGTGCCGGCGGTGGGGTGGTTCAAATAGCCTCGGCTATCACCTCATTATGTCCGGTCGTGATGGTCAAGTGGATTAAGGGATCTTGTACATACCAGTTGCGTTGCTCCTGGGAGTATGGGTTCGAGTCACTTCTGGGGTGTGAGTTTTCAGTTGCATATTGTCCTGGGGACCATTCAGGCTTGTTCGCATTTGTGTTCCTCACGTGTGCCCCAAAGAATGAGGTGATTTGGTAAAATGCTATGCCCAAGATTACTATCCGAGTGCCGGCGGTGGGGTGGTTCAAATAGCCTCTGCTATCACCTCATTATGTCCAGTTGTGATGGTCAAGTGGATTAAGGCGTCTTGTACATACCAGTTGCGTTGCTCCTGGGAGTATGGGTTCGAGTCACTTCTGGGGTGTGAGTTTTCAGTTGCATATTGTCCTGGGGACCATTCAGGCTTGTTCGCATTTGTGTTCCTCACATGTGCCCCAAAGAATGAGGTGATTTGGTAAAATGCTATGCCCAAGATTACTGTCCGAGTGCCGGCAGTGGGGTGGTTCAAATAGCCTCGGCTATCACCTCATTATGTCCGGTCGTGATGGTCAAGTGGATTAAGGCGTCTTGTACATACCAGTTGCGTTGCTCCTGGGAGTATGGGTTCGAGTCACTTCTGGGGTGTGAGTTTTCAGTTGCATATTGTCCTGGGGACCATTCAGGCTTGTTCGCATTTGTGTTCCTCTCGTGTGCCCCAAAGAATGAGGTGATTTGGTAAAATGCTATGCCCAAGATTACTATCCAAATGCCTGCGGTGGGGAGGTTCAAATAGTCTCGGCTATCACCTCATTATGTCCGGTCGTGATGGTCAAGTGGATTAAGGCGTCTTGTACATACCAGTTGCGTTGCTCCTGGGAGTATGGGTTCGAGTCACTTCTGGGGTGTGAGTTTTCAGTTGCATATTGTCCTGGGGACCATTCAGGCTTGTTCGCATTTGTGTTCCTCACGTGTGCCCCAAAGAATGAGGTGATTTGGTAAAATGCTATGCCCAAGATTACTATCCGAGTGCCGGCGGTGGGGTGGTTCAAATAGCCTCGACTATCACCTCATTATGTCCGGTCGTGATGGTCAAGTGGATTAAGGCGTCTTGTACATATCAGTTGCGTTGCTCCTGGGAGTATGGGTTCGAGTCACTTCTGGGGTGTGAGTTTTCAGTTGCATATTGTCCTGGGGACCATTCAGGCTTGTTCGCATTTGTGTTCCTCATGTGTGCCCCAAAGAATGAGGTGATTTGGTAAAATGCTATGCCCAAGATTACTATCCGAGTGCCGGCGGTGGGGTGGTTCAAATAGCCTCGGCTATCACCTCATTATGTCCGGTCGTGATGGTCAAGTGGATTAAGGCGTCTTGTACATACCAGTTGCGTTGCTCCTGGGAGTATGGGTTCGAGTCACTTCTGGGGTGTGAGTTTTCAGTTGCATATTGTCCTGGGGACCATTCAGGCTTGTTCGCATTTGTGTTCCTCACGTTTGCCCCAAAGAATGAGGTGATTTGGTAAAATGCTATGCCCAAGATTACTATCCGAGTGCCGGCGGTGGGGTGGTTCAAATAGCCTCGGCTATCACCTCATTATGTCCGTTCGTGATGATTAAAAAATAGTCCCCAAATAGTCCTGGGGACCATTCAGGCTTGTTTGCATTAGTGTTCCTCACGTGTGCCCCAAAGAATGAGGTGATTTGATAAAATGCTATGCCCAAGATTACCATCCGAGTGCTGGCGGGGAAGTGGTTCAAATAGCTTCGGCTATCACTTCCTTATGTCCGGTCGTGATGGTCAAGCGGATTAAGGCATCCCTGTACATACCAGTTGCGTTGCTCCTGGCAGTATGGGTTCGAGTCACTTCTGGGGTGTGAGTTTTCAGTTGTATATTGTCCTGGGGACCATTCAGGCTTGTTCGCATTTGTGTTCCTCATGTGTGCCCCAAAGAATGAGGTGATTTGGTAAAATGCTATGCCCAAGATTACTATCCGAGTGCCGGCGGTGGGGTGGTTCAAATAGCCTCGGCTATCACCTCATTATGTCCGGTCGTGATGGTCAAGTGGATTAAGGCGTCTTGTACATACCAGTTGCGTTGCTCCTGGGAGTATGGGTTCGAGTCACTTCTGGGGTGTGAGTTTTCAGTTGCATATTGTCCTGGGGACCATTCAGGCTTGTTCGCATTTGTGTTCCTCACGTTTGCCCCAAAGAATGAGGTGATTTGGTAAAATGCTATGCCCAAGATTACTATCCGAGTGCCGGCGGTGGGGTGGTTCAAATAGCCTCGGCTATCACCTCATTATGTCCGTTCGTGATGGTCAAGTGGATTAAGGCGTCTTGTACATACCAGTTGCGTTGCTCCTGGGAGTATGGGTTCGAGTCACTTTTGGGGTGTGAGTTTTCAGTTGCATATTGCCCTGCGGACCATTCAGGCTTGTTCGCATTTGTGTTCCTCACGTGTGCCCCAAAGAATGAGGTGATTTGGTAAAATGCTATGCCCAAGATTACTATCCGAGTGCCGGCGGTGGGGTGGTTCAAATAGCCTCGGCTATCACTTCCTTATGTCCAGTCGTGATGGTCAAGCGGATTAAGGCGTCCCTGTACATACCAGTTGCGTAGCTGCTGGCAGTATGGGTTCGAGTCACTTCTGGGGTGTGAGTTTTCAGTTGTATATAGTCCTGGGGACCATTCAGGCTTGTTCGCATTTGTGTTCCTCACGTGTGCCCCAAAGAATGAGGTGATTTGATAAAATCCTATGCCCAAGATTACCATCCGAGTGCTGGCGGGGAAGTGGTTCAAATAGCTTCGGCTATCACTTCCTTAAGTCCGGTCGTGATGGTCAAGCGGATTAAGGCGTCCCTGTACATACCAGTTGCGTTGCTCCTGGCAGTATGGGTTCGAGTCACTTCTGGGGTTTGAGTTTTCAGTTGTATATAGTCCTGGGGACCATTCAGGCTTGTTTGCATTTGTGTTCCTCACGTGTGCCCCAAAGAATGAGGTGATTTGATAAAATGCTATGATCAAGATTACTATCCGAGTGCCGGCGGGGAAGTGTTTCAAATAGCTTCGGCTATCACTTCCTTATGTCCGGTCGTGATGGTCAAGCGGATTAAGGCGTCCCTGTACATACCAGTTGCGTTGATCCTGGCAGTATGGGTTTGAGTCACTTCTGGGGTGTGAGTTTTCAATTGTATATAGTCCTGGGGACCATTCAGGCTTGTTTGCATTAGTGTTCCTCACGTGTGCCCCAAAGAATGAGGTGATTTGATAAAATGCTATGCCCAAGATTACCATCCGTGTGCTGGCGGGGAAGTGGTTCAAATAGCTTCGGCTATCACTTCCATATGTCCGGTCGTGATGGTCAAGCGGATTAAGGCGTCCCTGTACATACCAGTTGCGTTGCTCCTGGCAGTATGGGTTCGAGTCACTTCTGGGGTGTGAGTTTTCAGTTGTATATAGTCCTTTGGACCATTCAGGCTTGTTTGCATTGGTGTTCCTCACGTGTGCCCCAAAGAATGAGGTGATTTGATAAAATGCTATGATCAAGATTACTATCCGAGTGCCGGCGGGGAAGTGTTTCAAATAGCGTCGGCTATCACTTCCTTATGTCCGGTCGTGATGGTCAAGCAGATTAAGGCGTCCCTGTACATACCAGTTGCGTTGATCCTGGCAGTATGGGTTTGAGTCACTTCTGGGGTGTGAGTTTTCAATTGTATATAGTCCTGGGGACCATTCAGGCTTGTTTGCATTAGTGTTCCTCACGTGTGCCCCAAAGAATGAGGTGATTTGATAAAATGCTATGCCCAAGATTACCATCCGAGTGCTGGCGGGGAAGTGGTTCAAATAGCTTCGGCTATCACTTCCTTATGTCCGGTCGTGATGGTCAAGCGGATTAAGGCATCCCTGTACATACCAGTTGCGTTGCTCCTGGCAGTATGGGTTCGAGTCACTTCTGGGGTGTGAGTTTTCAGTTGTATATAGTCCTGGGGACCATTCAGGCTTGTTTGCATTTGTGTTCCTCACGTGTGCCCCAAAGAATGAGGTGATTTGGTAAAATGCTATGCCCAAGATTACCATCCGAGTGCCGGCGGGGAAGTGGTTCAAATAGCTTCGGCTATCACTTCCTTATGTCCGGTCGTGATGGTCAAGCGGATTAAGGCGTCCCTGTACATACCAGTTGCGTTGCTCCTGGCAGTATGGGTTCGAGTCACTTCTGGGGTGTGAGTTTTCAGTTGTATATAGTCCTTTGGACCATTCAGGCTTGTTTGCATTGGTGTTCCTCACGTGTGCCCCAAAGAATGAGGTGATTTGATAAAATGCTATGATCAAGATTACTATCCGAGTGCCGGCGGGGAAGTGTTTCAAATAGCGTCGGCTATCACTTCCTTATGTCCGGTCGTGATGGTCAAGCAGATTAAGGCGTCCCTGTACATACCAGTTGCGTTGATCCTGGCAGTATGGGTTTGAGTCACTTCTGGGGTGTGAGTTTTCAATTGTATATAGTCCTGGGGACCATTCAGGCTTGTTTGCATTAGTGTTCCTCACGTGTGCCCCAAAGAATGAGGTGATTTGATAAAATGCTATGCCCAAGATTACCATCCGAGTGCTGGCGGGGAAGTGGTTCAAATAGCTTCGGCTATCACTTCCTTATGTCCGGTCGTGATGGTCAAGCGGATTAAGGCATCCCTGTACATACCAGTTGCGTTGCTCCTGGCAGTATGGGTTCGAGTCACTTCTGGGGTGTGAGTTTTCAGTTGTATATAGTCCTGGGGACCATTCAGGCTTGTTTGCATTTGTGTTCCTCACGTGTGCCCCAAAGAATGAGGTGATTTGATAAAATGCTATGCCCAAGATTACCATCCGAGTGCCGGCGGGGAAGTGGTTCAAATAGCTTCGGCTATCACTTCCTTATGTCCGGTCGTGATGGTCAAGCGGATTAAGGCGTCCCTGTACATACCAGTTGCGTTGCTCCTGGCAGTATGGGTTCGAGTCACTTCTGGGGTGTGAGTTTTCAGTTGTATATAGTCCTTTGGACCATTCAGGCTTGTTTGCATTGGTGTTCCTCACGTGTGCCCCAAAGAATGAGGTGATTTGATAAAATGCTATGATCAAGATTACTATCCGAGTGCCGGCGGGGAAGTGTTTCAAATAGCGTCGGCTATCACTTCCTTATGTCCGGTCGTGATGGTCAAGCAGATTAAGGCGTCCCTGTACATACCAGTTGCGTTGATCCTGGCAGTATGGGTTTGAGTCACTTCTGGGGTGTGAGTTTTCAATTGTATATAGTCCTGGGGACCATTCAGGCTTGTTTGCATTAGTGTTCCTCACGTGTGCCCCAAAGAATGAGGTGATTTGATAAAATGCTATGCCCAAGATTACCATCCGAGTGCTGGCGGGGAAGTGGTTCAAATAGCTTCGGCTATCACTTCCTTATGTCCGGTCGTGATGGTCAAGCGGATTAAGGCATCCCTGTACATACCAGTTGCGTTGCTCCTGGCAGTATGGGTTCGAGTCACTTCTGGGGTGTGAGTTTTCAGTTGTATATAGTCCTGGGGACCATTCAGGCTTGTTTGCATTTGTGTTCCTCACGTGTGCCCCAAAGAATGAGGTGATTTCGTAAAATGCTATGCCCAAGATTACTATCCGAGTGCCGGCGGTGGGGTGGTTCAAATAGCCTCGGCTATCACCTCATTATGTCCGGTCGTGATGGTCAAGTGGATTAAGGCGTCTTGTACATACCAGTTGCGTTGCTCCTGGGAGTATGGGTTCGAGTCACTTCTGGGGTGTGAGTTTTCAGTTGCATATTGTCATGGGGACCATTCAGGCTTGTTCGCATTTGTGTTCCTCACGTGTGCCCCAAAGAATGAGGTGATTTGGTAAAATGCTATGCCCAAGATTACTATCCGAGTGCCGGCGGTGGGGTTGTTCAAATAGCCTCGGCTATCACCTCATTATGTCCGGTCGTGATGGTCAAGTGGATTAAGGCGTCTTGTACATACCAGTTGCGTTGCTCCTGGGAGTATGGGTTCGAGTCACTTCTGGGGTGTGAGTTTTCAGTTGCATATTGTCCTGGGGACCATTCAGGCTTGTTCGCATTTGTGTTCCTCACGTTTGCCCCAAAGAATGAGGTGATTTGGTAAAATGCTATGCCCAAGATTACTATCCGAGTGCCGGCGGTGGGGTGGTTCAAATAGCCTCGGCTATCACCTCGTTATGTCCGTTCGTGATGGTCAAGTGGATTAAGGCGTCTTGTACATACCAGTTGCGTTGCTCCTGGGAGTATGGGTTCGAGTCACTTTTGGGGTGTGAGTTTTCAGTTGCATATTGTCCTGCGGACCATTCAGGCTTGTTCGCATTTGTGTTCCTCACGTGTGCCCCAAAGAATGAGGTGATTTGGTAAAATGCTATGCCCAAGATTACTATCCGAGTGCCGGCGGTGGGGTGGTTCAAATAGCCTCGGCTATCACTTCCTTATGTCCAGTCGTGATGGTCAAGCGGATTAAGGCGTCCCTGTACATACCAGTTGCGTAGCTCCTGGCAGTATGGGTTCGAGTCATTTCTGGGGTGTGAGTTTTCAGTTGTATATAGTCCTGGGGACCATTCAGGCTTGTTCGCATTTGTGTTCCTCACGTGTGCCCCAAAGAATGAGGTGATTTGATAAAATCCTATGCCCAAGATTACCATCCGAGTGCTGGCGGGGAAGTGGTTCAAATAGCTTCGGCTATCACTTCCTTAAGTCCGGTCGTGATGGTCAAGCGGATTAAGGCGTCCCTGTACATACCAGTTGCGTTGCTCCTGGCAGTATGGGTTCGAGTCACTTCTGGGGTTTGAGTTTTCAGTTGTATATAGTCCTGGGGACCATTCAGGCTTGTTTGCATTTGTGTTCCTCACGTGTGCCCCAAAGAATGAGGTGATTTGATAAAATGCTATGATCAAGATTACTATCCGAGTGCCGGCGGGGAAGTGTTTCAAATAGCTTCGGCTATCACTTCCTTATGTCCGGTCGTGATGGTCAAGCGGATTAAGGCATCCCTGTACATACCAGTTGCGTTGATCCTGGCAGTATGGGTTTGAGTCACTTCTGGGGTGTGAGTTTTCAATTGTATATAGTCCTGGGGACCATTCAGGCTTGTTTGCATTAGTGTTCCTCACGTGTGCCCCAAAGAATGAGGTGATTTGATAAAATGCTATGCCCAAGATTACCATCCGTGTGCTGGCGGGGAAGTGGTTCAAATAGCTTCGGCTATCACTTCCTTATGTCCGGTCGTGATGGTCAAGCGGATTAAGGCGTCCCTGTACATACCAGTTGCGTTGCTCCTGGCAGTATGGGTTCGAGTCACTTCTGGGGTGTGAGTTTTCAGTTGTATATAGTCCTGGGGACCATTCAGGCTTGTTTGCATTTGTGTTCCTCACGTGTGCCCCAAAGAATGAGGTGATTTGATAAAATGCTATGCCCAAGATTACCATCCGAGTGCCGGCGGGGAAGTGGTTCAAATAGCTTCGGCTATCACTTCCTTATGTCCGGTCGTGATGGTCAAGCGGATTAAGGCGTCCCTGTACATACCAGTTGCGTTGCTCCTGGCAGTATGGGTTCGAGTCACTTCTGGGGTGTGAGTTTTCAGTTGTATATAGTCCTTTGGACCATTCAGGCTTGTTTGCATTGGTGTTCCTCACGTGTGCCCCAAAGAATGAGGTGATTTGATAAAATGCTATGATCAAGATTACTATCCGAGTGCCGGCGGGGAAGTGTTTCAAATAGCTTCGGCTATCACTTCCTTATGTCCGGTCGTGATGGTCAAGCGGATTAAGGCGTCCCTGTACATACCAGTTGCGTTGCTCCTGGCAGTATGGGTTCGAGTCACTTCTGGGGTGTGAGTTTTCCGTTGTATATAGTCCTGGGGACCATTCAGGCTTGTTTGCATTTGTGTTCCTCACGTGTGCCCCAAAGAATGAGGTGATTTGATAAAATGCTATGCCCAAGATTACCATCCGAGTGCCGGCGGGGAAGTGGTTCAAATAGCTTCGGCTATCACTTCCTTATGTCCGGTCGTGATGGTCAAGCGGATTAAGGCGTCCCTGTACATACTAGTTGCGTTGCTCCTGGCAGTATGGGTTCGAGTCACTTCTGGGGTGCGAGTTTTCAGTTGTATATAGTCCTTTGGACCATTCAGGCTTGTTTGCATTGGTGTTCCTCACGTGTGCCCCAAAGAATGAGGTGATTTGATAAAATGCTATGATCAAGATTACTATCCGAGTGCCGGCGGGGAAGTGTTTCAAATAGCGTCGGCTATCACTTCCTTATGTCCGGTCGTGATGGTCAAGCAGATTAAGGCGTCCCTGTACATACCAGTTGCGTTGATCCTGGCAGTATGGGTTTGAGTCACTTCTGGGGTGTGAGTTTTCAATTGTATATAGTCCTGGGGACCATTCAGGCTTGTTTGCATTAGTGTTCCTCACGTGTGCCCCAAAGAATGAGGTGATTTGATAAAATGCTATGCCCAAGATTACCATCCGAGTGCTGGCGGGGAAGTGGTTCAAATAGCTTCGGCTATCACTTCCTTATGTCCGGTCGTGATGGTCAAGCGGATTAAGGCATCCCTGTACATACCAGTTGCGTTGCTCCTGGCAGTATGGGTTCGAGTCACTTCTGGGGTGTGAGTTTTCAGTTGTATATAGTCCTGGGGACCATTCAGGCTTGTTTGCATTTGTGTTCCTCACGTGTGCCCCAAAGAATGAGGTGATTTGGTAAAATGCTATGCCCAAGATTACCATCCGAGTGCCGGCGGGGAAGTGGTTCAAATAGCTTCGGCTATCACTTCCTTATGTCCGGTCGTGATGGTCAAGCGGATTAAGGCATCCCTGTACATACCAGTTGCGTTGCTCCTGGCAGTATGGGTTCGAGTCACTTCTGGGGTGTGAGTTTTCAGTTGTATATAGTCCTGGGGACCATTCAGGCTTGTTTGCATTTGTGTTCCTCACGTGTGCCCCAAAGAATGAGGTGATTTGATAAAATGCTATGCCCAAGATTACCATCCGAGTGCCGGCGGGGAAGTGGTTCTAATAGCTTCGGCTATCACTTCCTTATGTCCGGTCGTGATGGTCAAGCGGATTAAGGCATCCCTGTACATACCAGTTGCGTTGCTCCTGGCAGTATGGGTTCGAGTCACTTCTGGGGTGTGAGTTTTCAGTTGTATATAGTCCTGGGGACCATTCAGGCTTGTTTGCATTTGTGTTCCTCACGTGTGCCCCAAAGAATGAGGTGATTTGGTAAAATGCTATGCCCAAGATTACCATCCGAGTGCCGGCGGGGAAGTGGTTCAAATAGCTTCGGCTATCACTTCCTTATGTCCGGTCGTGATGGTCAAGCGGATTAAGGCATCCCTGTACATACCAGTTGCGTTGCTCCTGGCAGTATGGGTTCGAGTCACTTCTGGGGTGTGAGTTTTCAGTTGTATATAGTCCTGGGGACCATTCAGGCTTGTTTGCATTTGTGTTCCTCACGTGTGCCCCAAAGAATGAGGTGATTTGATAAAATGCTATGCCCAAGATTACCATCCGAGTGCCGGCGGGGAAGTGGTTCTAATAGCTTCGGCTATCACTTCCTTATGTCCGGTCGTGATGGTCAAGCGGATTAAGGCGTCCCTGTACATACCAGTTGCGTTGCTCCTGGCAGTATGGGTTCGAGTCACTTCTGGGGTGTGAGTTTTCAGTTGTATATAGTCCTTTGGACCATTCAGGCTTGTTTGCATTGGTGTTCCTCACGTGTGCCCCAAAGAATGAGGTGATTTGATAAAATGCTATGCCCAAGATTACCATCCGAGTGCCGGTGGGGAAGTGGTTCAAATAGCTTCGGCTATCACTTCCTTATGTCCGGTCGTGATGGTCAAGCGGATTAAGGCGTCCCTGTACATACCAGTTGCGTTGCTCCTGGCAGTATGGGTTCGAGTCACTTCTGGGGTGTGAGTTTTCAGTTGTATATAGTCCTTTGGACCATTCAGGCTTGTTTGCATTGGTGTTCCTCACGTGTGCCCCAAAGAATGAGGTGATTTGATAAAATGCTATGATCAAGATTACTATCCGAGTGCCGGCGGGGAAGTGTTTCAAATAGCGTCGGCTATCACTTCCTTATGTCCGGTCGTGATGGTCAAGCAGATTAAGGCGTCCCTGTACATACCAGTTGCGTTGATCCTGGCAGTATGGGTTTGAGTCACTTCTGGGGTGTGAGTTTTCAATTGTATATAGTCCTGGGGACCATTCAGGCTTGTTTGCATTAGTGTTCCTCACGTGTGCCCCAAAGAATGAGGTGATTTGATAAAATGCTATGCCCAAGATTACCATCCGAGTGCTGGCGGGGAAGTGGTTCAAATAGCTTCGGCTATCACTTCCTTATGTCCGGTCGTGATGGTCAAGCGGATTAAGGCATCCCTGTACATACCAGTTGCGTTGCTCCTGGCAGTATGGGTTCGAGTCACTTCTGGGGTGTGAGTTTTCAGTTGTATATAGTCCTGGGGACCATTCAGGCTTGTTTGCATTTGTGTTCCTCACGTGTGCCCCAAAGAATGAGGTGATTTGGTAAAATGCTATGCCCAAGATTACCATCCGAGTGCCGGCGGGGAAGTGGTTCAAATAGCTTCGGCTATCACTTCCTTATGTCCGGTCGTGATGGTCAAGCGGATTAAGGCATCCCTGTACATACCAGTTGCGTTGCTCCTGGCAGTATGGGTTCGAGTCACTTCTGGGGTGTGAGTTTTCAGTTGTATATAGTCCTGGGGACCATTCAGGCTTGTTTGCATTTGTGTTCCTCACGTGTGCCCCAAAGAATGAGGTGATTTGATAAAATGCTATGCCCAAGATTACCATCCGAGTGCCGGCGGGGAAGTGGTTCTAATAGCTTCGGCTATCACTTCCTTATGTCCGGTCGTGATGGTCAAGCGGATTAAGGCATCCCTGTACATACCAGTTGCGTTGCTCCTGGCAGTATGGGTTCGAGTCACTTCTGGGGTGTGAGTTTTCAGTTGTATATAGTCCTGGGGACCATTCAGGCTTGTTTGCATTTGTGTTCCTCACGTGTGCCCCAAAGAATGAGGTGATTTGGTAAAATGCTATGCCCAAGATTACCATCCGAGTGCCGGCGGGGAAGTGGTTCAAATAGCTTCGGCTATCACTTCCTTATGTCCGGTCGTGATGGTCAAGCGGATTAAGGCATCCCTGTACATACCAGTTGCGTTGCTCCTGGCAGTATGGGTTCGAGTCACTTCTGGGGTGTGAGTTTTCAGTTGTATATAGTCCTGGGGACCATTCAGGCTTGTTTGCATTTGTGTTCCTCACGTGTGCCCCAAAGAATGAGGTGATTTGATAAAATGCTATGCCCAAGATTACCATCCGAGTGCCGGCGGGGAAGTGGTTCTAATAGCTTCGGCTATCACTTCCTTATGTCCGGTCGTGATGGTCAAGCGGATTAAGGCGTCCCTGTACATACCAGTTGCGTTGCTCCTGGCAGTATGGGTTCGAGTCACTTCTGGGGTGTGAGTTTTCAGTTGTATATAGTCCTTTGGACCATTCAGGCTTGTTTGCATTGGTGTTCCTCACGTGTGCCCCAAAGAATGAGGTGATTTGATAAAATGCTATGCCCAAGATTACCATCCGAGTGCCGGTGGGGAAGTGGTTCAAATAGCTTCGGCTATCACTTCCTTATGTCCGGTCGTGATGGTCAAGCGGATTAGGGCGTCCCTGTACATACCAGTTGCGTTGCTCCTGGCAGTATAGGTTCGAGTCACTTCTGGGGTGTGAGTTTTCAGTTGTATAAAGTCCTTTGGACCATTCAGGCTTGTTTGCATTTGTGTTCCTCACGTGTGCCCCAAAGAATGAGGTGATTTGATAAAATGCTATGCCCAAGATTACCATCCGAGTGCCGGCGGGGAAGTGGTTCAAATAGCTTCGGCTATCACTTCCTTATGTCCGGTCGTGATGGTCAAGCGGATTAAGGCGTCCCTGTACATACCAGTTGCGTTGCTCCTGGCAGTATGGGTTCGAGTCACTTCTGGGGTGTGAGTTTTCAGTTATATATATATTTATATATATATATATATATATATATATATATTTATATATATATATATATATATATATATATATATATATATATATATATTATATATATATATATATATATATATATATATATATATATATATATATATATATATATATATATATATTAACGTCTAAATGACCCCTCACTTGCTCTGGTGCTCTTGGGAGGTGTTGATCTTTGGGGTATTTAAATACTCCGAAATTACCATCTCTTTTAAGGGTCTGAGCGGGTGGTGGAGAGGGTTAAGGCGTACCTGTTATGCCAGTTGCTGGAAGGCTTCTGTGCTGGCTAGGGTTCGAGTCTCCTGGTGGGAAAGTGTTCTAAAGTTGTATACTTAACTCTCGTGTTTAGGAGAGTTGTGCCTTAAGCAGAGACACTGTGTCTTCCCATATTAACAGGGACTTGATGAAAATAACGTCTAAATGACCCCTCACTTGCTCTGGTGCTCTTGGGAGGTGTTGATCTTTGGGGTATTTAAATACTCCGAAATTACCATCTCTTTTAAGGGTCTGAGCGGGTGGTGGAGAGGGTTAAGGCGTACCTGTTATGCCAGTTGCTGGAAGGCTTCTGTGCTGGCTAGGGTTCGAGTCTCCTGGTGGGAAAGTGTTCTAAAGTTGTATACTTAACTCTCGTGTTTAGGAGAGTTGTGCCTTAAGCAGAGACACTGTGTCTTCCCATATTAACAGGGACTTGATGAAATTAACGTCTAAATGACCCCTCACTTGCTCTGGTGCTCTTGGGAGGTGTTGATCTTTGGGGTATTTAAATACTCCGAAATTACCATCTCTTTTAAGGGTCTGAGCGGGTGGTGGAGAGGGTTAAGGCGTACCTGTTATGCCAGTTGCTGGAAGGCTTCTGTGCTGGCTAGGGTTCGAGTCTCCTGGTGGGAAAGTGTTCTAAAGTTATATATATATATATATATATATATATATATATATATATATATATATATATATATATATATATATATGTCGTACCTAGTAGCCAGAACTCACTTTTTGGCCTACTATTCAAGGCCCGATTTGCCTAATAAGCCAAGTTTTCCTGAATTAATATATATTTTCTAATTTTTTTCTTATGAAATGATAAAGCTACCCATTTCATTATGTATGAGGTCAATTTTTTTTTATTGGAGTTAAAATTAACGTAGATATATGACCGAACCTAACCAACCCTACCTAACCTAACCTAACCTATCTTTATAGGTTAGGTTTGGTTAGGTAGCCGAAAAAGTTAGGTTAGGTTAGGTTAGGTAGGTTAGGTAGTCGAAAAACAATTAATTCATGAAAACTTGGCTTATTAGGCAAATCGGGCCTTGCAAAGTAGGCTGAGAAGTGCGTTCTGGCTACTAGGTACGACATATATATATATATATATATATATATATATATATATATATATATATATATATATATATATATATATATATATATATATATATATATATATATATATATATATGTATGTATAAGATTAATCATTCTAACACGAATTTTCTCAATATTTCTAATGTTTTTCTTCAGTCTCGATGGTAATTGAAATATCAATTTACCAAAATTAATTTTTATTTATGGTCTGATGCCTGAACATGTTTCATAATTCCTATTACAGTTTCAAAGACTTCGTTTTCACATAAAATTTCATAGCACTTATACTCGTTTTGGGTGAGGTGATATGGCACAAAAGTTTTGGGTGAGGTGACAAACACAACACAGAACACGAAACAATGGGAATAAATTGGGTATGAAAATACAACAATGGAAGTAACTGCAGAAGGCCTATTGGCCCATACCTCTTCTTGCTGCTTCTATTTTAGATCGGGATCTAGAAGTGGGTAGAAAATAGTTGTGAATTAATTGGATGTTGATTGCTGGTGTTGACTTTTTGATGTGTAGTGCCTCGCTGATGTCGAGCCTCCTGCTATCACTGTATCTATCGATGAGTTCTTTGTTGTTTGTTAAGATTTCTCTGGTGATTGTCTGGTTGTGAGAAGAGATTATGTGTTCCTTGATGGCTCCCTGTTGCTTATGCATTGTTAGTCGCCTAGAAAGAGACGTTGTTGTCTTGCCTATATACTGAGTTCTTTGGGGTTTACAGTCCCCAAGTAGGCATTTAAAGGCATAGATGACGTAGGTCTCCTTCAAAGCGTTCAGCTTGGTGTCTGGCGAGTTTTTCATGAGTAGATTGGCCGTTGTTTTGGTTTTATAATAAATTATCAATTGTATTTTCTGATTTTTGTCTGTAGGGATGACGTTCCTATCAACAAAATCTTTCAGCACCCTTTCCTCCATTTCATGAGCCGTCGAAAAGAAGTTCCTGTAAAATAGTTTAATTGGGGGTACAAGTGTTGTCTTGGTTGACTCTTCAGAAGTTGCATGGCGTTTTACCTTTCTCTTTATTATGTCTTCGACGAAACTGTTAGAGAAGCCGTTGTTGACTAGGACTTGCCTTACCCTACAGAGTTCTTCATCGACTTCTTTCCATCCTGAGCTGTGGCTGAGAGCACGGTCGACGTAAGCATTGACAACACTCCTCTTGTACCTGTCAGGGTTCAAGAGGAATGTGCCACTATTGGCAATGAGGCACATTCTTGTTTGTTTCTTTGGTGTAGATTGCAGTATGGAAACCTCCGCTCCTTTTGTTCCATTGTCTGTGGAGATATAGTGATTGTTTGGTTTGCCGACTCTAGAACACTCAACATATAATGGTCCACGTGAGAAGCAATCCATGTTTATATATAAACTGCTCAATTCTAAAGATTGGCTCTGAGCTTTGTTGATGGTGATTGCAAACCGCCAATCGAATTGGAAATTACAATCACTTAAATTGAAATGGCATATCTGTTAGAATCATAGGCATACGAGGAATGAGAACATCTTCCCCTCTGAAAGGTCCTGTCAGATCGTTGCTTCTATGACGTCGCTGATTATTTTTTTTTCAACAAGGAGCGTGGCGTTGCAAAGTTTTGGTTGGTTGATATTTCGCAACATGATAATTGGCAAGCCGATTTTCACTTGCCGTATGTGTGATGCAATCGCTGGCAGATCGAGTGAATTAAAAAATTCTGTTGCATTATTAACCGCTTCATCTGCTTCCACAACAGTGTCGACGGACTTGTATATGACTGCCTCGCTTTGAATGATAGACTGAATAATATTGTTAAGGTCGTAGACGTTTTGTTCTTGGCCACAAGAACAGCTCGTTCACTCAGCCAATCGTGATTCTTATAATTAGTTTCAATATAAGGAAATACTTTTTCAACCAATTCTTCTTTTGACGTCACTAAATTGTAAAAGTTATGAGGCAATAAAATTCGTCCTGAGGTCAGATCAACCGGTCCGTTTACGTTCCCAATTTCTAGAAATTGATGTGAGAATATCTCAGCTGATGGATCGTTTTGCAGTAACTACATAACTACATGCATATTTGTAGTTAATTTAAATGTCTTTACGTGGCGCCACAAAGTAGAGTATTTCAGGCAAGCATTTATTTCGTCCGCTGGTGTCGATCGAGGAATTACAGGCAATGTTTAGTTGAAATCTCCTGCAAGCAATATTAATGCGTTTCCAAATGATCTGATGTTTCGACTCACATCTTGCAATGATTGATCAAGAGCCTCGAACTATTTTTTGTGGGGCATTGTGCATTCATCCCAAACAATAAGTTTACATTTCTGCAATACTTTTCCCATGTCGGATGCATTGAAAATGTTGCACGTGGGAGCTTTAATGAATTGCATGTTCAATGGCAATTTCAAAGTCAAAGTAACAGTTCTTCCACCTGGTAGCAATGTCGCAGCATTTCCGGACGATGTAAGAGCCAAGGTATGCCATTTTGGGATCGAAATGCTGCCAAAATCAATCTAATTAGCAAGGTTTTACCAGTTCCTCCTGGCGCACCTAAGAAGATTTCTCCAAGCCCGTTATTGAGAGTTTGAATTATTTGATTGTTACAGGTTTTTCGCTCAAGCATTAGCCTAGGAATATTTGATTAAACATACGACAACAGGTCACCCGTGTTGTAAATTTGTTCACGACGCAATTCTACATCGAATGAAGCAGCAGCAGATCGATTCGATGATGGCATTTCCAATTGATTGAGAACTTTGTTCGCGATTTCTAAGCACAAGTCTTCAATCATTATCAACGCTTCGTTGGAGATTTTTGCTGCAAAAACGATGTTCATATTTGAATTTTCTTTGCGTATTCGACGGATAATATCTTCAGTCAAGTGCGATTTATAATTATCCCATAACTCTGTTGGAGTTAATGGAGAGCCGGTGGTCAATATGAATGCAAACAATGCACGAATTTTATTTGGATGTGACGTGTTGGACGCGTCATTAATGCATACATCCTAGTGCCGATCGTTCTTCAATAAATTCAGAGCTTGACATGCACTACGGGACGTGGCATGTGTTACGCCGTTTACAAATTTCAATTGCTGGAAAGACGTTGGACCGGGCAAATTTACCAATAGCATGCGAAGAAAGAAGCATTCATCCTGATTAGGAAGCACGGTGTGCAGTTTGCCTATCGTAGTTTATTTGAATATGCCAGATTGTCCGTCGACTCGTCCTCCTCGTTTGCGTCGTTCAAATGATTTTCTACTGGCAGTCCATGTGTAATACATAGGCACTTCCGGATACAGCGTTGTTTTCGCAAACACGTCATTTTGACATAACGTGAATAAAGCAGTTAACGCTGTAGCTTGCGCATTCATACCTGTTTGTTGCACATTTGCAGTTGTGTTATAAACGTGTTGTCCAATTTCATGTTTTCAAAACTAAAACAAAAAATACTTACGAAATATTTCAATTCAAACGCAGATCAATTGACACAGCTCAATTTCACCACCAATTGCACTGAAAAAAAATGAAAAACAATGAAAAAAGAAATAAGTAAACTATAGCCACGAAATGAATGGTATGGGAAACAACACAGCTTAAATCCAACGCAATGTCACACAAGATATTTAAATCAAAATGAAAATAAATCAAAATCTATGAAAATTCCATTTATCAATGCAATTGGAAAAATTGAAATTGAATTGTAACATATTTTGTATAGATTGTGTTGGTGTTACGTGCAACAGATGGCGCTGCTTTAAAAAAAAGTCATGTTTTAATCTGTCACAGGTGTGGCATCTAAATAGTAGGTATATAAAAACACGCACGTATTTAAATGGAACGTTGTGTCAAAATTTCAAACCAATCGGTGAAGAACTTTCAGAGATTAAAGAATGTGTTGATCATACGTCCTAGAGATTTCGCTGTTTTTCGAATAAAGTATGTTTTTACTTTCACAGGTGGGGCATGTATATAGTAGGTATATCAAAACACGTGCATATTCGAATGCATTGTTGAGTCCAAATTTCAAAGCATTCAGACAAGAGGTTTCGAACATTTCCCTAACTTGAAATATACATGAAAAACACAGTTTTTCAAAAAAATGCATGTTTTTTCCGGTCACAGACGTGATTTTTGCCGGTCACATACTATAGTATGTATATAAAAACCCGCTCGGTTGCGACAAGAACGTTTTGTAAAAGAAGAACTTTCGGAGATAAGAGATTTTGAACAAACGAACAATTATATATATATATATATATATATATATATATATATATATATATATATATATATATATATATATATATATATATATATATATATATATATATATATATATAATTGTTCGTTTGTTCAATATATATATATATATATATATATATATATATATATATATATATATATATATATATATATATATATATATATATATATATATATATATATATATATATATATAATTGTTCGTTTGTTCAAAATATATATATATATATATATATATATATATATATATATATATATATATATATATATATATATATATATATATATATATATATATATATATATTTATATATATATATATATATATATATATATATATATATATATATATATATATATATATATATATATATATATATATATATATATATATATATATATATATATATATATATTTATATATATATATATATATATATATATATATATATATATATATATATATATATATATATATATATATATATATATATATATATATATGTCGTACCTAGTAGCCAGAACGCACTTCTCAGCCTACTATGCAAGGCCCGATTTGCCTAATAAGCGAAGTTTTCCTGAATAAAAATATTTTCTCTAATTTTTTTCTTATGAAATGATAAAGCTACCCATTTCATTATGTATGAGGTCAATTTGTTTTTATTGGAGTTAAAATTAACGTAGATATATGACCGAACCTAACAAACCCTACCTAACCTAACCTAACCTATCTTTATAGGTTAGGTTAGGTTAGGTAGCCGAAAAAGTTAGGTTAGGTTAGGTAGGTTAGGTAGTCGAAAAACAATTAATTCATGAAAACTTGGCTTATTAGGCAAATCGGGCCTTGCATTGTAGGCTGATAAGTGCGTTCTGGCTACTAGGTACGACATATATAAATATATATATATATATATATATATATATATATATATATATATATATATATATATATATATATATATATATATTTATATATATATATATATATATATATATATATATATATATATATATATATATATATATATATATATGCGAACAAGCCTGAATGGTCCCCAGGACAATATGCAACTGAAAACTCACACCCCAGAAGTGACTCGAACCCATACTCCCAGGAGCAACGCAACTGGTATGTACAAGACGCCTTAATCCACTTGACCATCACGACCGGACAAAATGAGGTGATAGCCGAAGCTATTAGAATCACCCCACCACTGGCACTCGGATAGTAATCTTGGGCATAGCATTTTACCAAATCACCTCATTCTTTGGGGCACACGTGAGGATATTCACGTGTGCCTCATTCTTTGGGGCACACGCATATTGTCCTGGGGACCATTCAGGCTTGTTCGCATTTGTGTTCCTCACGTTTGCCCCAAAGAATGAGGTGATTTGGTAAAATACTATGCCCAAGATTACTATCTGAGTGCCGGCAGTGGGGTGGTTCAAATAGCTTCGGCTATCACCTCATTTTGTCCGGTCGTGATGGTCAAGTGGATTAAGGCGTCTTGTACATACCAGTTGCGTTGCTCCTGGGAGTATGGGTTCGAGTCACTTCTGGGGTGTGAGTTTTCAGTTGCATATTGTCCTGGGGACCATTCAGGCTTGTTCGCATTTGTGTTCCTCATGTGTGCCCCAAAGAATGAGGTGATTTGGTAAAATGCTATTCCCAAGATTACTATCCGAGTGCCGGCGGTGGGGTGGTTCAAATAGCTTCGGCTATCACCTCATTTTGTCTGTCTTTGCTGCCCTGTTGGTTGACCAAACCACTGCTGCCCTGGTGGTTGACCCTTCCTCTGCTGCCCCGGTGGTTGACTCTCCCTCTGCTGCCTCGGTGGTTGACCCTTCCCCTGCTGCCCTGGTTGTTGACCCAACCTCTGCTGCCCCAGTGGTTAACCCTTCCTCTGCTGCCTCGGTGGCTGACCCTTCCTCTGCTGCCCCGGTGGTTGACCCAACCTTTGCTGCCTCTGTGGTTGACCCTTCCTCTGCTTCCTCGGTTGTTGACCCTTCCTCTGCTGCCCCGGTGGTTGACCCAACCTCTGCTGCCCTGGTGGTTGACCCTTCCTCTGCTGCCCTGGTGGTTGACCCTTCCTTCCCTGCCCCGGTGGTTGACTCAACCTCTGCTGCCTCGGTGGTGGACCCTTCCTCTGCTGCCCCGGTGGTTGACCCAACCTCTGCTGCCCCGGTTGTTGACCCAACCTCTGCTGCCCGGTGGTTGACCCAACCTCTGCTGCCCCGGTGGTTGACTCTCCCTCTGCTCCCTCGGTGGTTGACACTTCCCCTGCTGCCCTGGTGGTTGACCCTGCCTCTGCTGCCCCGGTGAATGACCCTTCCTCTGCTGCCTCGGTGGTTGTCCCTTCGTCTGCTGCCCCGGTGGTTGACCTAACCTCTGCTGCCTCGGTGGTTGACTCTTCCTCTGCTGCCCTGGTGGTTGACCCAACCTCTGCTGCCTCGGTGGTTGACCCAACCTCTGCTGTCCTGGTGGTTAACCCAAACTTTGCTGCCCCGGTGATTAACCCAACCTCTGCTGCCTCGGTGGTTGACCCTTCCTCTGTTGCCCTGGTGGTTGACCCAACCTCTGCTGCC
Organism: Procambarus clarkii; assembly: GCF_040958095.1. Classification (NCBI taxonomy): domain Eukaryota; kingdom Metazoa; phylum Arthropoda; class Malacostraca; order Decapoda; family Cambaridae; genus Procambarus; species Procambarus clarkii. The sequence goes on along the minus strand of NC_091156.1, from coordinate 36,459,054 downwards.
TCGGTGGTTGACCCTTCCTCTGCTGCCCTGGTGGTTGACCCAACCTCTGCTGCCCCGGTGGTTGACCCAACCTCTGCTGCCTCGGTGGTTGACCCTTCCTCTTCTACCCCAGTGGTTGACCCAACCTCTGCTGCATCGGTGGTTGACCCTTCCTCTTCTGCCCAAGTGATTGACCCAACCTTTGCTGCCTCGGTGGTTGACCCTTCCTCTGCTGGTCTGGTGGTTGACCCAACCTCTACTGCCCCGGTGGTTGACCCAAACTCTGCTGCCTCGGTGGTTGACCCTTCCTCTGCTGCCCCGGTGGTTGTCCCAACCTCTGCTGCCTCGGTGGTTGACTCTTCCTCTGCTGCCCCGGTGGTTGACCCAACCTCTTCTGCTTCGGAAGTTGACCCAACCTCTGCTGCCTCAATGGTTGACACTTCCTCTGCTGCCCAGGAGGTTGACACAACCTCTGCTGCCCCGGTGGTTGACCCTTCCTCTGCTTCTCTGGTGGTTGACCCAACCTCTGCTTCCCCGGTGGTTTACCCTTCACTGCTGCCCCGGTGGTTGACCCAACCTCTGCTGCCCCGGTGGTTGACCCAACCTCTGCTGCCCTGGTGGTTGACTCTTCCTCTGCTGCCTCGGTGGTTGACCCTTCCTCTGCTGCCCTGGTGGGTGACCCTTCCTCTGCTGCCTCAGTGGTAGACCCTTCCTCTGCTGCCCTGGTGGTTGACTCTTCCTCTGCTGCCTCGGTGGTTGACCCAACCTCTGCTGCCCCGGTGGTTGACCCAACCTTTGATGCATTGGTGGTTGACCCAACCTCTTCTGCCCCGGTGGTTGACCCTTCCTCTGCTGCCTCGGTTGTTGACCCTTCGTCTGCTGCCCCGGTGGTTGACCCAACCTCTGCTGCCCTGGTGGTTGACCCTTCCTCTGCTGCTATGGTGGTTGACCCTTCCATTGCTGCCCCGGTGGTTGACCTTTCTCTGCTACCCCGGTGGTTGACTCTTCCTCTGCTGCCTCGGTGGTTGACCCTTCCTCTGCTGCCTCGGTGGCTGACCCTTCCTCTGCTGCCCCGGTGGTTGACCCAACCTCTGCTGCCTCGGTGGTTGACTCCTCCTCTGCTGCCCTGGTGGTTGACCCAACCTCTGGTGCCTCGGTGGTTGACCCTTCCTCTGCTGCCCCGGTGGTTGACCCAACCTCTGCTGCCTCGGTGGTTGACCCTTCCTCTGCTGCCCCAGTGGTTGACCCAACCTCTTCTGCCTCGGTGGTTGACCCATCCTCTGCTGCCTCGGTGGTTGACCCTTAATCTGCTGCCTAGGTTGTTGACCCTTCCTCTACTGCCCCGGTGGTTGACCCAACCTCTACTGCCCTGGTGGTTGACCCTTCCTCTGCTGCCCTGGTGGTTGACACTTCCTTTGCTGAGCCGGTGGTTGACCCAACCTCTGCTGCCTCGGTGGTGGACCCGTCCTCTGCTGCCCCGGTGGTTGACCCAACCTCTGCTGCCCTGGTGGTTGACCCAACCTCTGCTGCCCCGGTGGTTGACCCAACCTCTGTTGCCCCGGTGGTTGACCCGTCCTCTGCTGCCCCGGTGGTTGACTCTCCCTCTGCTCCCTCGGTTGTTGACCCTTCCCCTGCTGCCCTGGTGATTGACCCTTCCTCTGCTGCCCCGGTGGTTGACCCTTCCTCTGCTGCCTCGGTGGTTGACCCTTCCTCTGCTGCCCTGGTGATTGACCCTTCCTCTGCTGCCCCGGTGGTTGACCCTTCCTCTGCTGCCTCGGTGGTTGACCCTTCCTCTGCTGCCCCAGTGGTTGACCTAACCTCTGCTGCCTCGGTGGTTAACTCTTCCTCTGCTGCCCTGGTGGTTGACCCAACCTATGCTGCCTCGGTGGTTGACCTAACCTCTGCTGCCCTGGTGGTTGACCCAACCTCTGCTGTCCTGGTGGTTAACCCAACCTCTGCTGCCCCGGTGATTGACCCAACCTCTGCTGCCTCGGTGGTTGACCCTTCCTCTGCTGCCCTGGTGGTTGACCCAACCTCTGCTGCCTCGGTGGTTGACCCTTCCTCTGCTGCCCTGGTGGTTGACCCAACCTCTGCTGCCTCGGTGGTTGACCCTTCCTATGCTGCCCCGGTTGTTGACCCAACCTCTGCTGCCTCGGTGGTTGACCCTTCCTCTGCTGCCCTGGTGGTTGACCCAACCTCTGCTGACCTGGTGGTTGACCCTTCCTCTGCTGCTATGGTGGTTGACCCTTCCATTGCTGCCCCGGTGGTTGACCTTTCTCTGCTACCCCGGTGGTTGACTCTTCCTCTGCTGCCTCGGTGGTTGACCCAACCTCTGCTGCCTCGGTGGTAGACCCGTCCTCTGCTTCCCCGGTGGTTGACCCAACCTCTGATTCCCTGGTGGTTGACCCAACCTCTGCTGCCCTGGTGGTTGACCCTTCCTCTGCTGCCCTGGTGGTTGACACTTCCTTTGCTGCCCTGGTGGTTGACCCAACCTCTGCTGCCCTGGTGGTTGACCCTTCCTCTGCTGCCCTGGTGGTTGACACTTCCTTTGCTGAGCCGGTGTTTGACCCAACCTCTGCTGCCTCGGTGGTGGACCCGTCCTCTGCTGCCCCGGTGGTTGACCCAACCTCTGCTGCCCTGGTGGTTGACCCAACCTCTGCTGCCCCGGTGGTTGACCCAACCTCTGTTGCCCCGGTGGTTGACCCGTCCTCTGCTGCCCCGGTGGTTGACTCTCCCTCTGCTTCCTCGGTGGTTGACCCTTCCCCTTCTGCCCTGGTGATTGACCCTTCCACTGCTGCCCCGGTGGTTGACCCTTCCTCTGCTTCCTCGGTGGTTGACCCTTCCTCTGCTGCCCCAGTGGTTGACCTACCCTCTGCTGCCTCGGTGGTTGACTCTTCCTCTGGTGCCCTAGTGGTTGACCCAACCTATGCTGCCTCGGTGGTTGACCTAACCTCTGTTGCCCTGGTGGTTGACCCGACCTCTGCTGCCCTGGTGGTTGACCCTTCCTCTGCTGCCCTGGTGGTTGACCCTTCCTTTGCTGAGCCGGTAGTTGACCCAACCTCTGCTGCCCCGGTGGTTGAACCAACCTCTGTTTCCCCGGTGGTTGACCCGTCCTCTGCTGCCCCGGTGGTTGACTCTCCCTCTGCTCCCTCGGTGGTTGACCCTTCCCCAGTTGCCCTGGTGGTTGACCCTTCCTCTGCTGCCCCGGTGGTTGACCCTTCCTCTGCTGCCTCGGTGGTTGACAATTCCTCTGCTGCCCCGGTGGTTGACCTAACCTCTGCTGCCTCGGTGGTTGACTCTTCCTCTGCTGCCCTGGTAGTTGACCCAACCTATGCTGCCTCGTTGGTTGCCCCTACCTCTGCTGCCCTGGTGGTTGACCCAACCTCTGCTGTCCCGGTGGTTGACGCAACCTCTGCAGCCTCGGTGGTTAACCCTTCCTCTGCTACCCCGGTGGTTGACCCAACCTCTGCTGCCTCGGTGGTTGACTCTTACTCTACTGCCCCGGTGGTTGACCCAACCTCTGCTGCATCGGTGGTTGACCCTTCCGCTGCTGCCCTGGTGGTTGACCCAACCTTTGCTGCCTCAGAGGTTGACTCTTCCTCTGCTGCCCTGGTGGTTGAGCCAACCTCTACTGCCCCGGTGGTTGACCCAACCTCTGCTGCCTCGGTGGTTGACTCTTCCTCTGCTTCCTCGGTTGTTGACCCATCCTCTGCTGCCTCGGTTGTTGACCCTTCGTCTGCTGCCCCGGTGGTTGACCCAAAATCTGCTGCCCTGGTGGTTGACACTTCCTCTGCGGCCCTGGTGGTTGACCCTCCCATTGCTGCCCCGGTGGTTGACCTTTCTCTGCTGCCCCGTTGGTTGACCCAACCTCTGCTGCCCCGTTGGTTGACCCAACCTCTGCTGCCTCGGTGGTGGTCCCTTCCTCTGCTGCCTCGGTGGTTGACCCAACCTCTGCTGCCTCGGAGGTTGACCCTTCCTCTGCTGCCCCGGTGGTTGACCCAACCACTGCTGCTTCGGTGGTTGACCCAACCTCAGGTGCCCTGGTGGTTGACCCAACCTCTGCTGCCCTGGTGGTTGACCCAACCTCTGTGGCCCCGGTGGTTGACCCTTCCTCTGCTGCCCCGGTGGTTGACCCAACCTCTGCTGCCCCGGTAGTTGACCCAACCTTTGCTGCCCTGGTGGTTGACCAAACCTCTGCTGCCCTGGTAGTTGACCCTTCCTCTGCTGCCCCTATGGTTGACTCTTCCTCTGCTGCCTCGGTGGTTGACCCTTCCCCTGCTGCCTTGGTGGTTGACCCAACCTCTGCTGCCCCAGTGGTTGACACTTCCTCTGCTGCCTCGGTGGCTGACCCTTCCTCTGCTGCCACGGTGGTTGATCCAACCTCTGCTGCCTCGGTGGTGGACCCTTCCTCTGCTGCCCAGGTGGTTGACCCAACCTTTGCTGCCCTGGTGGTTGACTCAACCTCTGCTGCCCTGGTGGTTGACCCTTCCTCTGCTGCCCCGGTGGTTGACCCAACCTCTGTTGCCCCGGTGGTTGACCCTTCCTCTGCTGCCCCGGTGGTTGACCCAACCTCTGCTGCCCCGGTAGTTGACCCAACCTTTGCTGCCCTGGTGGTTGACCAAACCTCTGCTGCCCTCCCAGCAAACACAAATCATCTACACAACGTTCGCCTATCTCTTCCCATAGGTGTGGGAATGATTTGCATTGAGAATGGTGCAGGAGAGCCTTTGAGAAACTTTTACTCAAAAAATCCAAACACAAAGGTTTAATTATAAATTGTTTTTCTACAATTATTTTCTTCCAAATGTAAAACAAATAGTTTTTACATGTTTAAATATAAAATTTATGGTGTTTTTTGTAAAATTCATTAATAAATTGTGAATGATATATATTGGCTGAGTGAAATCTTTAAAATCCATTTAGTTATAATATGAACAGAAAAAAGTAGTTTTCCAAATTTTCTAAAAATCGCTCTTTTTAACACAATTTGACTCCTTATGCATTCCACTAAACACTAATATCATGTTTAAATATATAATTTATGTATTATTCCCTAAGATAATTTATATAAATTTTAAAAGTTGCTGGAAAGTGGTGAGAACGAATCTGAAAACGTTTTGTTGTCTTATATTGGCGTGTTCTTATTAACTAGAGTGAGTAAGAGTGAGCGAGAGTGGGTAAGAGTGAGTAAGAGTGAATGAAGGTGAGTGAGAGTGCCAGAGAGTGTGTAAGTGTGAGTAAGAGTGAGTATAAGTAAGAGTGACTGAGAGTGAGTAGGAGTGACAGAGTGAGTAAGAGTGAGAGTAAGAGTGACAGAATGAGTAAGAGTGAGAGTAAAGTGATTGAGAGTAAGGGTGAGTATGAGAGTAAGAGTGATTGAGAGTAAGAGTGATTGAGAGTTAGTGAGAGTAAGAGTGATTGAGAGTAAGAGTGATTGAGAGTAAGAGTGATTGAGAGTAAGAGTGATTGAGAGTAAGAGTGATTGGGAGTAAGAGTGATTGAGAGTAAGAGTGATTGGGAGTAAGAGTGATTGGGAGTAGGAGTTAGAGTGAGAGTAGGAGTAAGAATGAGAATAAGAGTGATTGAGAGTAAGAGTGAGTAAGAGTAAGAATGAGAGTAAGAGTGATTGAGAGTAAGAGTGATTGAGAGTAAGAGTGATTGAGAGTAAGAGTGATTGGGAGTAAGAGTGATTGGGAGTAAGAGTAAGAGTGAGAGTAAGAATGAGAATAAGAGTGATTGAGAGTAAGAGTGATTGGGAGTAAGAGTAAGAGTAAGAATGAGAGTAGGAGTGATTGAGAGTAGGAGTGATTGGGAGTAGGAGTGATTGGGAGTAAGAGTGATTGAGAGTAAGAGTAATTGAGAGTAAGAGTATGAGAGTAAGAGTGAGAGAGTGAGTATGAATGGGTAAGGGTGACTGAGAGTGAGTAAGAATGACAGAGTAAGAGTGACAGAGAGTAAGAGTGACAGAGAGTAAGAGTGACAGAGAGTAAGAGTGACAGAGAGTAAGAGTGACAGAGTAAGAGTGACAGAGAGTAAGAGTGACAGAGAGTAAGAGTGACAGAGAGTAAGAGTGACAGAGTAAGAGTGACAGAGTAAGAGTGACAGAGTAAGAGTGACAGAGAGTAAGAGTGACAGAGTAAGAGTGACAGAAAGTAAGAGTGACAGAGAGTAAGAGTGACAGAGTAAGAGTGACAGAGAGTAAGAGTGACAGAGAGTAAGAGTGACAGAGAGTAAGAGTGACAGAGTAAGAGTGACAGAGAGTAAGAATGACAGAGAGTAAGAGTGACAGAGAGTAAGAGTGACAGAGAGTAAGAGTGACAGAGAGTAAGAGTGACAGAGTAAGAGTGACAGACTAAGAGTGACAGAGAGTAAGAGTGACAGAGAGTAAGAGTGACAGAGTAAGAGTGACAGAGAGTAAGAGTGACAGAGAGTAAGAGTGACAGAGTAAGAGTGACAGAGTGTAAGAGTGACAGAGTAAGAGTGACAGAGAGTAAGAGTGACAGAGAGTAAGAGTGACAGAGTAAGAGTGACAGAGAGTAAGAGTGACAGAGTAAGAGTGACAGAGTAAGAATGACAGAGAGTAAGAGTGACAGAGAGTAAGAGTGACAGAGAGTAAGAGTGACAGAGAGTAAGAGTGACAGAGTAAGAGTGACAGAGTAAGAGTGACAGAGAGTAAGAGTGACAGAGAGTAAGAGTGACAGAGAGTAAGAGTGACAGAGTAAGAGTGACAGAGAGTAGGAGTGACAGAGTGTAAGAGTGACAGTAAGAGTGACAGAGAGTAAGAGTGACAGAGAGTAAGAGTGACAGAGTAAGAGTGACAGAGTAAGAGAGTGAGAGTGATTATGAGAGAGTTAAGAGTGTGAGGTGTGTGAGTGTAGCAGGCCAGGGAGGCAGGATGTGTGGTCACAGGCGAGGCCTAGGCCTCGTGATCTCTAATGTTGGTTTTTATATATATGTGGGATTTTTTGTCCTGTTTCAAATTATAATTATTTAGCAGGAATGTAATAAGATATTGCACAGTATTAATGTGACAATAATATATGCATTATTTCCTTGATAATCAAACTTGTTGTTCAAAGATAATATACAATCTTCGAAGGAAACATTTTGAGAGCGCAAGCTGGCAACACTGTTCTGGTGGGTGAGAGAGACATATGGTTAGTTGTACTCAGACCTACAGTGGAGAAGGGTGTGTCCCAGCTGGCCGCCACCAGCCGCCACCCGCCGCCCACCACCAGCCGCCACCCGCCACCACCCACCACCCGCCGCCACCCGCCACCACCCACCACCCGCCGCCACCCACCACCAGCCGCCACCCGCCGCCACCCGCCACCCACCACCAGCCGCCACCCGCCGCCACCCACCACCAGCCGCCACCTGCCACCACCCACCACCAGCCGCCACCCGCCGCCACCCGCCGCCACCCGCCACCACCCACCACCAGCCGCCACCCGCCACCACCCACCACCAGCCGCCACCCGCCACCAGCCACCGCCACCCACCACCGCCACTCACCACCCGCCGCCACCACCCACCACCAGCCGCCACCCGCCACCACCCACCACCAGCCGCCACCCACCACCAGCCGCCACCCGCCGCCACCCGCCGCCACCCACCACCCGCCGCCACCCACCACCAGCCGCCACCCGCCGCCACCCACCACCCGCCGCCACCCACCACCAGCCGCCACCCGCCACCACCCACCACCAGCCGCCACCCGCCACCACCCACCACCAGCCGCCACCCGCCACCACCCACCACCAGCCGCCACCCGCCACCACCCACCACCAGCCGCCACCCGCCACCACCCACCACCAGCCGCCACCCGCCACCACCCACCACCAGCCGCCACCCGCCACCGCCACCCACCACCGCCACCCGCCACCACCCACCACCAGCCGCCACCACCCACCACCAGCCGCCACCCGCCACCAGCCACCGCCACCCGCCACCAGCCACCGCCACCCACCACCACCCGCCACCAGCCACCGCCACCCACCACCGCCACTCACCACCCGCCGCCACCACCCACCACCAGCCGCCACCCGCCACCCACCACCGCCACCCGCCGCCACCACCCACCACCACCACCCACCACCACCAGCCGCCGCCGCCACCACCACCCACCACCACCGCCGCCACCACCCATCACCGCCGCCGCCACCACCACCCACCACCACCGCCGCCGCCACCACCCATCACCGCCGCCGCCGCCACCACCCACCACAGCCGCCGCCGACACCACCGCCACCACCCACCACAGCCGGCACCACCACCCACCACCACCACCCACCACCGCCGCCACCACCAGCCGCCACAAGCCGCCACCGCCCGCCACCGCCCGCCACCAGCCGCCATCACCACCACCACCAGCCGCCATCACCGCCACCAGCTGCCACCACCACCAGCCGCCACCACCACCACCACCAGCCGCCATCACCGCCACCAGCTGCCACCACCACCAGCCGCCATCACCGCCACCAGCTGCCACCACCACCAGCCGCCACCACCAGCCGCCACCACCACCTGCCACCAGCCGCCACCACCGCCCGCTATCAGCAGTCACCGCCCGTTGCCACAGTCGCCACCGCAAGCCGCCACCGCCAGCCGCCACCAGCCCCCCCCACCGCCGATCGTCACCACCCACCACAGCCGCCGCCGCCCGCCACCGCCCGCCACCGCCCGCCACCACCCACCACAGCCGCCACCACCCACCACCACCCGCCGCCACCACCCACCACCACCCGCCGCCACCACCCACCACCACCAGCCGCCGCCACCACCCGCCGCCGCCGCCACCACCACCCACCACCACCGCCGCCACCACCCACCACCACCAGCCGCCGCCGCCACCACCACCACCCACCACCACCGCCGCCACCACCAGCCGCCGCCACCGCCACCACCACCCACCACCACCGCCGCCACCACCCACCACCGCCAGCCGCCACCACTCATCACAGACCCCGCCACTGCCCGCCAGACACAGCCGCCAGTGTCCGCCACCGCCGCCACTGTCCGCCACCGCCGCCACTGTCCGCCACCGCCGCCATTGTCCGCCACCGCCGTCACTGTCCGCCACTGTCCGCCACCGCCACCACTGTCCGCCCGCCGCCACCACTGTCCGCCCGCCGCCACCACTGTCCGCCCGCCGCCACCACTGTCCGCCCGCTGCCACCACTGTCCGCCCGCCGCCTCCACTGTCCGCCCGCCGCCTCCACTGTCCGCCCGCCGCCTCCACTGTCCGCCCGCCGCCTCCACTGTCCGCCCGCCGCCGCCACTGTCCACCCGCCGCCGCCACTGTCCGCCCGCCGCCGCCACTGTCCGCCCGCCGCCGCCACTGTCCGCCCGCCGCCTCCACTGTCCGCCCGCCGCCTCCACTGTCCGCCCGCCGCCTCCACTGTCCGCCCGCCGCCTCCACTGTCCGCCCGCCGCCTCCACTGTCCGCCCGCCGCCTCCACTGTCCGCCCGCCGCCTCCACTGTCCGCCCGCCGCCGCCACTGTTCGCCCGCCGCCGCCACTGTCCGCCCGCCGCCGCCACTGTCCGCCCGCCGCCACTGTCCACCACCGCCGCCACGGTCCGCCCGCCGCCACTATCCGCCACAGCCGCCACTGTCCGCCCGCCGCCACTGTCCTCCCGCCGCCACTGTCCGCCCGCCGCCGCCCTGTCCGCCCGCCGCCACTATCCGCCACCGCCGCCACTGTCCGCCCGCCGCCACTGTCCGCCCGCCGCCACTATCCGCCACCGCCGCCACTGTCCGCCCGACGCCACTGTCCGCCCGCCGCCACTGTCCGCCCGCCGCCACTGTCCGCCCGCCGCCACTGTCCTCCCGCCGCCACTGTCCGCCCGCCGCCGCCCTGTCCGCCCGCCGCCACTATCCGCCACCGCCGCCACTGTCCGCCCGCCGCCACTGTCCGCCCGCCGCCACTATCCGCCACCGCCGCCACTGTCCGCCCGACGCCACTGTCCGCCCGCCGCCACTGTCCGCCCGCCGCCACTGTCCGCCCGCCGCCACTGTCCGCCACCGCCGCCACTGTCCGCCACCGCCGCCAATGTCCGCCCGCCGCCACTGTCCGCCACCGCCGCTACTGTCCGCCCGCCGCCACTGTCCGCCCGCCGCCGCCACTGTCCGCCCGCCGCCACTGTCCGCCCGCCGCCACTATCCGCCACCGCCGCCACTGTCCGCCACAGCCGCCACTCTCTGCCGTACAGCCTCCCCTCTCTCCGTTAGTAAATAATTATAATTGTTAGTAAATAATAAAAGAAATATAAATTATTAGATTTTTTTTACCCTTAAATTGGTTTTAATATTTAAATTGAAAATAATAATATAATATAAAATATAATAAAAATAATATAATATAAAATATAATTTAATTTCAAGAAATTTAACTTTAAACACAAAGATGTAAAAAGGGTTCAGATTATTGGCTCAAACCTTTCATAAGAGATTCATATTGGTATATGAATGGATTATGAATGACTCATGTTAGGATTGTAAAGTTGCCACAACATCTCAAATTAGTGTTAGATACATATGTCTTGGTTATAAGTTTTGGAAACCTATTTAAGTCCACACACAATATCGTATCTGATACGATAAAACAAACGTTTCCAATACTTTCAAATACTTTCCAGATATGTTGTGGCAACCTAAAATTGTTTGCTGGGCTGGTGGTTGACCCTTCCTCTGCTTCCCCGATGGTTGACTCTTCCTCTGCTGCCTCGGTGGTTGACCCTTCCCCTGCTGCCTTGGTGGTTGACCCAACTTCTGCTGCCCCAGTGGTCGACCCTTCCTCTGCTGCCTCGGTGGCTGACCCTTCCTCTGCTGCCCCGGTGGTTGATCCAACCTCTGCTGCCTCGGTGGTGGACCCTTCCTCTGCTGCCCCGGTGGTTGACCCAACCTTTGCTGCCCTGGTGGTTGACCCAACCTCTGCTGCCCTGGTGGTTGACCCTTCCTCTGCTGCCCCGGTGTTTGACTCTCCCTCTGCTGCCTCGGTGGTTGACCCTTCCCCGGCTGCCCTGGTGGTTGACCCTTCTTCTGCTGCCCCGGTGGTTGACCCTTCCTCTGCTGCCCTGGTGGTTTACCCAACCTCTGCTGCCCCGGTGGTTGACTCTTCCTCTGCTGCCTCAGTGGACGACCCAACTTTTGCTGCCCGGGTGGTTGACCCAACCTCTGCTGCCCTGGTGGTTAACCCAACCTCTGCTGCCTCGGTTGTTGATCCTTCCTCTGCTGCCCCGGTGGTTGACCCAACCTCTGTTTCCCTCGTGGTTGACCCAACCTCTGCTGCCCTGGTGGTTGACCCAACCTCTGCTGCCCCGGTAGTTGAACCATCTCTGCTGCCCCAGTGGTTGACCCAACCTCTGCTTCCCCGGTGGTTGTCCCAACCTCTGCTGCCTCGGTGGTTGACCCAACCCCTGCTGCCCTGGTGGTTGACTCTTCCTTTGCTGCCCCGGTGGTTGACCCTTCTCTGCTTCCCCGGTGGTTGACTTTTCCTCTACTGCCTCGGTGGTTGACTCTTCCTCTGCTGCCGCGGTGGTTGACTCTTCCTCTTCTGCCTCGGTGGTTGACCCTTCCTCTGATGCTCTGGTGGTTGACCCAACCTCTGCTGCCCTGGTGGTTGACCAAACCTCTGCTGCCTCGGTGGTGTACCCTTCCTCTGCTACCACGGTGGTTGACCCTTCCCCTGCTGCCCTGGTGGTGGACCCTTCCTCTGCTGCCCCGGTGGTTGACTCTTCCTCTACTGCCTCAGTTTACGACCCAACTTTTGCTGCCACGGTGGTTGACCCAACCTCTGCTGCCCTGGTGGTTGACCCAACCTCTGCTGCCCTGGTGGTTGACCCAACCTCTGCTGCCTCGGTTGTTGATCCTTCCTCTGCTGCCCCGGTGGTTGACCCAACCTCTGTTTCCCTCGTGGTTGACCCAACCTCTGCTGCCCTGGTGGTTGACCCAACCTCTGCTGCCCCGGTAGTTGAACCTTCTCTGCTGCCCCAGTGGTTGACACAACCTCTGCTTCCCCGGTGGTTGACCCTTCCTCTGCTGCCAGTTTGGATGACTCTTCCTCTTCTGCCTCGGTGGTTGACCCTTCCTCTACTGCCCAGGTGGTTGACCTAACCTCTGCTGCCTCGGTTGTTGACCCTTCGTCTGCTGCCCCGGTGGTTGACCCAACCTCTGCTGCTTCGGTGGTTGACCCAACCTCAGCTGCCCTGGTGGTTGACCCAACCTCTGCTGCCCTGGTGGTTGACCCAACCTCTGTGGCCCCGGTGGTTGACCCTTCCTCTGCTGCCCCGGTGGTTGACCCAACCTCTGCTGCCCCGGTAGTTGACCCAACATTTGCTGCCCTGGTGGTTGACCAAACCTCTGCTGCCCTGGTGGTTGACCCTTCCTCTGCTGCCCCTATGGTTGACTCTTCCTCTGCTGCCTCGGTGGTTGACCCTTCCCCTGCTGCCTTGGTGGTTGACCCAACCTCTGCTGCCCCAGTGGTTGACACTTCCTCTGCTGCCTCGGTGGCTGACCCTTCCTCTGCTGCAACGGTGGTTGATCCAACCTCTGCTGCCTCGGTGGTGGACCCTTCCTCTGCTGCCCCGGTGGTTGACCCAACCTTTGCTGCCCTGATGGTTGACTCAACCTCTGCTGCCCTGGTGGTTGACCCTTCCTCTGCTGCCCCGGTGGTTGACCCAACCTCTGTTGCCCCGGTGGTTGACCCTTCTTCTGCTGCCCCGGTGGTTGACCCAACCTCTGCTGCCCCGGTAGTTGACCCAACCTTTGCTGCCCTGGTGGTTGACCAAACCTCTGCTGCCCTGGTGGTTGACCCTTCCTCTGCTTCCCCGATGGTTGACTCTTCCTCTGCTGCCTCGGTGGTTGACCCTTCCCCTGCTGCCTTGGTGGTTGACCCAACTTCTGCTGCCCCAGTGGTCGACCCTTCCTCTGCTGCCTCGGTGGCTGACCCTTCCTCTGCTGCCCCGGTGGTTGATCCAACCTCTGCTGCCTCGGTGGTGGACCCTTCCTCTGCTGCCCCGGTGGTTGACCCAACCTTTGCTGCCCTGGTGGTTGACCCAACCTCTGCTGCCCTGGTGGTTGACCCTTCCTCTGCTGCCCCGGTGTTTGACTCTCCCTCTGCTGCCTTGGTGGTTGACCCTTCCCCGGCTGCCCTGGTGGTTGACCCTTCTTCTGCTGCCCCGGTGGTTGACCCTTCCTCTGCTGCCCTGGTGGTTTACCCAACCTCTGCTGCCCCGGTGGTTGACTCTTCCTCTGCTGCCTCAGTGGACGACCCAACTTTTGCTGCCCGGGTGGTTGACCCAACCTCTGCTGCCCTGGTGGTTAACCCAACCTCTGCTGCCTCGGTTGTTGATCCTTCCTCTGCTGCCCCGGTGGTTGACCCAACCTCTGTTTCCCTCGTGGTTGACCCAACCTCTGCTGCCCTGGTGGTTGACCCAACCTCTGCTGCCCCGGTAGTTGAACCATCTCTGCTGCCCCAGTGGTTGACCCAACCTCTGCTTCCCCGGTGGTTGACCCAACCTCTGCTGCCTCGGTGGTTGACCCAACCCCTGCTGCCCTGGTGGTTGACTCTTCCTTTGCTGCCCCGGTGGTTGACCCTTCTCTGCTTCCCCGGTGGTTGACTTTTCCTCTGATGCTCTGGTGGTTGACCCAACCTCTGCTGCCCTGGTGGTTGACCAAACCTCTGCTGCCTCGGTGGTGTACCCTTCCTCTGCTACCACGGTGGTTGACCCTTCCCCTGCTGCCCTGGTGGTGGACCCTTCCTCTGCTGCCCCGGTGGTTGACTCTTGCTCTACTGCCTCAGTTTACGACCCAACTTTTGCTGCCACGGTGGTTGACCCAACCTCTGCTGCCCTGGTGGTTGACCCAACCTCTGCTGCCCTGGTGGTTGACCCAACCTCTGCTGCCTCGGTTGTTGATCCTTCCTCTGCTGCCCCGGTGGTTGACCCAACCTCTGTTTCCCTCGTGGTTGACCCAACCTCTGCTGCCCTGGTGGTTGACCCAACCTCTGCTGCCCCGGTAGTTGAACCTTCTCTGCTGCCCCAGTGGTTGACACAACCTCTGCTTCCCCGGTGGTTGACCCTTCCTCTGCTGCCAGTTTGGATGACTCTTCCTCTTCTGCCTCGGTGGTTGACCCTTCCTCTGCTGCCCAGGTGGTTGACCCAACCTCTGCTGCCTCGGTTGTTGACCCTTCGTCTGCTGCCCCGGTGGTTGACCCAAAATCTGCTACCCTGGTGGTTGACCCTTCCTCTGCGGCCCTGGTGGTTGACCCTCCCATTGCTGCCTCGGTGGTTGACCTTTCTCTGCTGCCCCGTTGGTTGACCGAACCTCTACTGCCTCGGTGGTGGTCCCTTCCTCTGCTGCCCCGGTGGTTGACCCAACCTCTGCTGCTTCGGTGGTTGACCCAACCTCAGCTGCACTGGTGGTTGACCCAACCTCTGCTGCCCCGGTGGTTGACCCTTCCTCTGCTGCCCCGGTGGTTGACCCAACCTCTGCTGCCCCGGTAGTTTACCCAACCTTTGCTGCCCTGGTGGTTGACCAAACCTCTGCTGCCCTGGTGGTTGACCCTTCCTCTGCTGCCCCGATGGTTGACTCTTCCTCTGCTGCCTCGGTGGTTGACCCTTCCCCTGCTGCCCTGGTGGTTGACCAAACCTCTGCTGCCTCGGTGGTGGACCCTTCCTCTGCTACCACGGTGGTTGACCCTTCCCCTGCTGCCCTGGTGGTGGACCCTTCCTCTGCTGCCCCGGTGGTTGACCCTTCCTCTGCTGCCCTGGTGGTTTACCCAACCTCTGCTGCCTCGGTGGTTGACCCATCCTCTGCTGCCCTGGTGGTTGACCCAACCTCAGGGTCCTCGGTTGTTGACCCTTTCTCTGCTGCCCCGGTGGTTGACCCAACCTTTGCTGCCCCGGTGGTTGACCCAACCTCTGCTGCCCTGGTGGTTGACCCTTCCTCTGCTGCCCTGGTGGTTGACCCTCCCATTGCTGCCCCGGTGGTTGACCTTTCTCTGCTACCCCGGTGGTTGACCCAACCTCTGCTGCCCTGGTGGTTGACCCTTCCTCTGCTGCCCCGGTGGTAGACCCTTCATCTGCTGCCCTGGTGGTTGACACTTCCTCTGGTGCCTCGGTGGTTGACCCAACCTCTGCTGCCCCCGTGGTTGACCCAACCTTTGATGCATTGGTGGTTGACCCAACCTCTGCTGCCTCAGTGGTTGACCCTTCCTCTGCTGCCTCGGTTGTTGACCCTTCGTCTGCTGCCCCGGTGGTTGACCCAACCTCTGCTGCCCTGGTGGTTGACCCTTCCTCTGCTGCTATGGTGGTTGATCCTTCCATTGCTGCCCCGGTGGTTGACCTTTCTCTGCTACCCCGGCGGTTGACTCTTCCTCTGCTGCCTCGGTGGTTGACTCAACCTCTGCTGCCTCGGTGGTGGACCCTTCCTCTGCTGCCCCGGTGGTTGACCCAACCTCTGCTGCCCCGGTTGTTGACCCAACCTCTGCTGCCCCGGTGGTTGACCCAACCTCTGCTGCCCTGGTGGTTGACTCTTCCTCTGCTGCCCTGGTGGTTGACCCTTCCTTTGCTGAGCCGGTGGTTGACCAACCTCTGCTGCCTCGATGGTGTACCCGTCCTCTGCTGCCCCGGTGGTTGACCCAACCTCTGCTGCCCTGGTGGGTGACCCAACCTCTGCTGCCCCGGTGGTTGACCCAACCTCTGTTGCCTCGGTGGTGGACCCGTCCTCTGCTGCCCCGGTGGTTGACCCAACCTCTGCTGCCCTGGTGGTTGACCCAACCTCTGCTGCCCCGGTGGTTGACCCAACCTCTGTTGCCTTGGTGGTGGACCCGTCCTCTGCTGCCCCGGTGGTTGACCCAACCTCTGCTGCCTCGGTGGTGGACCCGTCCTCTGCTGCCCCGGTGGTTGACCCAACCACTGCTGCCCTGGTGGTTGACCCAACCTCTGCTGCCCTGGTGGTTGACCCTTCCTCTGCTGCCCTGGTGGTTGACTCTTCCTTTGCTGCCCCGGTGGTTGACCCAACCTCTGCTGCCCTGGTGGTTGACACTTCCTTTGCTGAGCCGGTGGTTGACCCAACCTCTGCTGCCTCGGTGGTGGACCCGTCCTCTGCTGCCCCGGTGGTTGACCAAACCTCTGCTGCCCTGGTGGTTGACCCAACCTCTGCTGCCCCGGTGGTTGTCCCAACCTCTGTTGCCCCGGTGGTTGACCCGTCCTCTGCTGCCCCAGTGGTTGACTCTCCCTCTGCTTCCTCGGTGGTTGACCCTTCCCCTGCTGCCCTGGTGATTGACCCTTCCTCTGCTGCCCCGGTGGTTGACCCTTCATCTGCTGCCTCGGTGGTTGACCCTTCCTCTGCTGCCCCAGTGGTTGACCTACCCTCTGCTGCCTCGGTGGTTGACTCTTCCTCTGCTGCCCTAGAGGTTGACCCAACCTATGCTGCCTCGGTGGTTGACCTAACCTCTGCTGCCCTGGTGGTTGACCCAACTTCTGCTGCCCTGGTGGTTCACCCTTCCTCTGCTGCCCTGGTGGCCCTGGTGATTGACCCTTCCTTTGCTGAGCCGGTGGTTGACCCAACCTCTGCTGCCTCGGTGGTTGAACCAACCTCTGTTTCCCCGGTGGTTGACCCGTCCTCTGCTGCCCCGGTGGTTGACTCTCCCTCTGCTCCCTCGGTGGTTGACCCTTCCCCTGCTGCCCTGGTGGTTGACCCTTCCTCTGCTGCCCCGGTGGTTGACCTAACCTCTGCTGCCTCGGTGGTTGACTCTTCCTCTGCTGCCTTGGTAGTTGACCCAACCTATGCTGCCTCGTTGGTTGACCTAACCTCTGCTGCCCTGGTGGTTGACCCAACCTCTGCTGTCCTGGTGGTTAACCCAACCTCTGCTGCCCCGGTGATTGACACAACCTCTGCTGCCTCGGTGGTTGACCCTTCCTCTGCTGCCCTGGTGGTTGACCCAACCTCAGCTGCCTCGGTGGTTGCCCCTACCTCTGCTGCCCTGGTGGTTGACCCAACCTCTGCTGTCCCGGTGGTTGACCCTTCCGCTGCTGCCCTGGTGGTTGACCCAACCTTTGCTGCCTCAGAGGTTGACCCTTCCTCTGCTGCCCTGGTGGTTGAGCCAACCTCTACTGCCCCGGTGGTTGACCCAACCTCTGCTGCCTCGGTGGTTGACCCTTCCTCTGCTTCCTCGGTTGTTGACCCATCCTCTGCTGCCTCGGTTGTTGACCCTTCGTCTGCTGCCCCGGTGGTTGACCCAACCTCTGCTGCCCTGGTGGTTGACCCTTCCTCTGCGGCCCTGGTGGTTGACCCTCCCATTGCTGCCCCGGTGGTTGACCTTTATCTGCTGCCCCGTTGGTTGACCCAACCTCTGCTGCCTCGGTGGTGGTCCCTTCCTCTGCTGCCTCGGTGGTTGACCCAACCTCTGCTGCCTCGGTGGTTGACCCTTCCTCTGCTGCCCCGGTGGTTGACCCAACCTCTGCTGCTTCGGTGGTTGACCCAACCTCAGCTGCCCTGGTGGTTGACCCAACCTCTGCTGCCCCGGTAGTTGACCCAACCTTTGCTGCCCTGGTGGTTGACCAAACCTCTGCTGCCCTGGTGGTTGACCCTTCCTCTGCTGCCCCGATGGTTGACTCTTCCTCTGCTGCCTCGGTGGTTGACCCTTCCCCTGCTGCCTTGGTGGTTGACCCAACCTCTGCAGCCCCAGTGGTTGACCCTTCCTCTGCTGCCTCGGTGGCTGACCCACCCTCTGCTGCACCGGTGGTTGATCCAACCTCTGCTGCCTCGGTGGTGGACCCTTCCTCTGCTGCCCCGGTGGTTGACCCAACCTTTGCTGCCCTGGTGGTTGACCCAACCTCTGCTGCCCTGGTGGTTGACCCTTCCTCTGCTGCCTCAGTGGACGACCCAACTTTTGATGCCCCGGTGGTTGACCCAACCTCTGCTGCCCTGGTGGTTGACCCAACCTCTGCTGCCTCGGTTGTTGATCCTTCCTCTGCTGCCCCGGTGGTTGACCCAACCTCTGTTTCCCTCGTGGTTGACCCAACCTCTGCTGCCCAGGTGGTTGACCCAGCCTCTGCTGCCCCGGTAGTTGAACCTTTTCTGCTGCCCCAGTGGTTGACCCTACCTCTGCTTCCCCGGTGGTTGACCCTTCCTCTGCTGCCAGTTTGGATGACTCTTCCTCTTCTGCCTCGGTGGTTGACCCTTCCTCTGCTGCCCAGGTGGTTGACCCTTCCTCTGCTTCCCCGGTGGTTGACGCAACCTCTGCTGCCTCGGTGGTTGACCCAACCCCTGCTGCCCTGGTGGTTGACTCTTCCTTTGCTGCTCCGGTGGTTGACCCTTCTCTGCTTCCCCGGTGGTTGACCCAACCTCTGCTGCCATGGTGGTTGACCAAACCTCTGCTGCCTCAGTGGTGGACCCTTCCTCTGCTACCCCGGTGGTTGCCCCAACCTTTGTTGCATTGGTGGTTGACCCAACCTCTGCTGCCATGGTGGTTGACCCTTCCTCTGCTGCCTTGGTGGTTGACCCTTCCTCTGCTGCCTCGGTGGTTGACCCTTCCTCTGCTGCCCTGGTGGTTTACCCAACCTCTGCTTCCTCGGTGGTTGACCCATCCTCTGTTGCCCTGGTGGTTGACCCAACCTCAGCTGCCTCGGTTGTTGAACCTTTCTCTGCTGCCCCTGTGGTTGACCATGCCCCTGCTGCCATGGTGGTTGACTCTTCCTTTGCTTCCCCGGTGGTTGACCCTTCTCCGCTACCCCGGTGGTTGACCCTTCTCCGCTACCCCGGTGGTTGACTTTTCCTCTGCTGCCTCGGTGGTTGACTCTTCCTCAGCTGCCGCGGTGGTTGACTCTTCCTCTTCTACCTCGGTGGTTGACCCTTCCTCTGCTGCCCTGTTGGTTCACCCAACCTCTGCTGCCTCGGTGGTTGACCCTTCCTCTGCTGCCCCGGTGTTTGACTCTTTCTCTGCTGCCTCGGAGGTTGACCCAATCTTTGCTGCCTCGGTGGTTGACCCTTCCTCTGCTGCCCTGGTGGTTGACCCTTGCTTTGCTGCCCCGTTGGTTGACTCAACCTCTGCTGCCTCGGTGGTGGACCCTTCCTCTGCTGCCCCGGTGGTTGACCCAACCTCTGCTGCCCCGGTGGTTGACTCTCCCTTGGCTCCCTCGGTGGTTGACCCTTCCCCTGCTGCCCTGGTTGTTGACCCTTCCTCTGCTGCCCCGGTGGTTGACCCTTCCTCTGCTGCCTCGGTGGTTGACCCTTCCTCTGCTGCCTCGGTGGTTGACCTAACCTCTGCTGCCTCGGTGGTTGACTCTTCCTCTGCTGCGCTGGTGGTTGACCCAACCTCTGATGCCTCGGTGGTTGACCTAACCTCTGCTGCCCTGGTGGTTGACCCAACCTCTGCTGTCCTGGTGGTTAACCCAAACTTTGCTGCCCCGGTGATTGACCCAACCTCAGCTGCCTCGGTGGTTGACCCTTCCTCTGCTGCCCTGGTGGTTGACCCAACCTCTGCTGCCTCGGTGATTGACCCTTCCTCTGCTGACCTGGTGGTTGACCCAACCTCTGCTGCCCCAGTGGTTGACCCAACCTCTGCTGCCTCGGTGGTTGACCCTTCCTCTGTTGCCCCGGTGGTTGACCCAACCTCTGCTGCCTCGGTGGTTGACTCTTCCTCTACTGCTCCGGTGGTTGACCCAACCTCTGCTGCATCGGTGGTTGACCCTTCCTCTGCTGCCGTAGTGGTTGACCCAACCTTTGCTGCCTCGGTGGTTGACCCAACCTCTGCTGCCCTGGTGGTTGACCCAACCTCTACTGCCCCGGTGGTTGACCCAACCTCTGCTGCCTCGGTTGTTGACCCTTCCTCTGCTGCCCCGGTGGTTGACCCAACCTCTGCTGCCTCGGTGGTTGACTCTTCCTCTGCCGCCCTGGTGGTTGATCCAACCTCTGCTGCCTCGGTGGTTGACCCTTCCTCTGCTGCCCCGGTGGTTGACCCAACCTCTGCTGCTTCGGTGGTTGACCCAACCTCAGCTGCCCTGGTGGTTGACCCAACCTCTGCTGCCCCGGTAGTTGACCCAACCTTTGCTGCCCTGGTGGTTGACCAAACCTCTGCTGCCCTGGTGGTTGACCCTTCCTCTGCTGCCCCGATGGTTGACTCTTCCTCTGCTGCCTCGGTGATTGACCCTTCCCCTGCTGCCTTGGTGGTTGACCCAACCTCTGCTGCCCCAGTGGTTGACCCTTCCTCTGCTGCCTCGGTGGCTGACCCACCCTCTGCTGCCCGGTGGTTGATCCAACCTCTGCTGCCTCGGTGGTGGACCCTTCCTCTGCTGCCCCGGTGGTTGACCCAACCTTTGCTGCCCTGGTGGTTGACCCAACCTCTGCTGCCCTGGTGGTTGACCCTTCCTCTGCTGCCTCAGTGGACGACCCAACTTTTGATGCCCTGGTGGTTGACCCAACCTCTGCTGCCCTGGTGGTTGACCCAACCTCTGCTGCCTCGGTTGTTGATCCTTCCTCTGCTGCCCCGGTGGTTGACCCAACCTCTGTTTCCCTCGTGGTTGACCCAACCTCTGCTGCCCAGGTGGTTGACCCAGCCTCTGCTGCCCCGGTAGTTGAACCTTCTCTGCTGCCCCAGTGGTTGACCCTACCTCTGCTTCCCCGGTGGTTGACCCTTCCTCTGCTGCCAGTTTGGATGACTCTTCCTCTTCTGCCTCGGTGGTTGACCCTTCCTCTGCTGCCCAGGTGGTTGACACTTCCTCTGCTTCCCCGGTGGTTGACCCAACCTCTGCTGCCTCGGTGGTTGACCCAACCCCTGGTGCCCTGGTGGTTGACTCTTCCTTTGCTGCTCCGGTGGTTGACCCTTCTCTGCTTCCCCGGTGGTTGACCCAACCTCTGCTGCCATGGTGGTTGACCAAACCTCTGCTGCCTCGGTGGTGGACCCTTCCTCTGCTACCCCGGTGGTTGCCCCAACCTTTGTTGCATTGGTGGTTGACCCAACCTCTACTGCCATGGTGGTTGACCCTTCCTCTGCTGCCTTGGTGGTTGACCCTTCCTCTGCTGCCTCGGTGGTTGACCCTTCCTCTGCTGCCCTGGTCGTTTACCCAACCTCTGCTGCCTCGGTGGTTGACCCATCCTCTGTTGCCCTGGTGGTTGACCCAACCTCAGCTGCCTCGGTTGTTGAACCTTTCTCTGCTGCCCCTGTGGTTGACCATGCCCCTGCTGCCATGGTGGTTGACTCTTCCTTTGCTTCCCCGGTGGTTGACCCTTCTCCGCTACCCCGGTGGTTGACCCTTCTCCGCTACCCCGGTGGTTGACTTTTCCTCTGCTGCCTCGGTGGTTGACTCTTCCTCAGCTGCCGCGGTGGTTGACTCTTCCTCTTCTACCTCGGTGGTTGACCCTTCCTCTGCTGCCCTGTTGGTTCACCCAACCTCTGCTGCCTCGGTGGTTGACCCTTCCTCTGCTGCCCCGGTGGTTGACTCTTTCTCTGCTGCCTCGGAGGTTGACCCAATCTTTGCTGCCTCGGTGGTTGACCCTTCCTCTGCTGCCCTGGTGGTTGACCCTTGCTTTGCTGCCCCGTTGGTTGACTCAACCTCTGCTGCCCCGGTGGTTGACCCAACCTCTGCTGCCCCGGTGGTTGACTCTCCCTTGGCTCCCTCGGTGGTTGACCCTTCCCCTGCTGCCCTGGTGGTTGACCCTTCCTCTGCTGCCCCGGTGGTTGACCCTTCCTCTGCTGCCTCGGTGGTTGACCCTTCCTCTGCTGCCTCGGTGGTTGACCTAACCTCTGCTGCCTCGGTGGTTGACTCTTCCTCTGCTGCGCTGGTGGTTGACCCAACCTCTGATGCCTCGGTGGTTGACCTAACCTCTGCTGCCCTGGTGGTTGACCCAACCTCTGCTGTCCTGGTGGTTAACCCAAACTTTGCTGCCCCGGTGATTGACCCAACCTCAGCTGCCTCGGTGGTTGACCCTTCCTCTGCTGCCCTGGTGGTTGACCCAACCTCTGCTGCCTCGGTGATTGACCCTTCCTCTGCTGACCTGGTGGTTGACCCAACCTCTGCTGCCCCAGTGGTTGACCCAACCTCTGCTGCCTCGGTGGTTGACCCTTCCTCTGTTGCCCCGGTGGTTGACCCAACCTCTGCTGCCTCGGTGGTTGACTCTTCCTCTACTGCTCCGGTGGTTGACCCAACCTCTGCTGCATCGGTGGTTGACCCTTCCTCTGCTGCCGTAGTGGTTGACCCAACCTTTGCTGCCTCGGTGGTTGACCCAACCTCTGCTGCCCTGGTGGTTGACCCAACCTCTACTGCCCCGGTGGTTGACCCAACCTCTGCTGCCTCGGTTGTTGACCCTTCCTCTGCTGCCCCGGTGGTTGACCCAACCTCTGCTGCCTCGGTGGTTGACTCTTCCTCTGCCGCCCTGGTGGTTGATCCAACCTCTGCTGCCTCGGTGGTTGACCCTTCCTCTGCTGCCCCGGTGGTTGACCCAACCTCTGCTGCCTCGGTGGTTTACCCTTCCTCTGCTGCCCCGGTGGTTGACCCAACCTCTTCTGCCTCGGTAGTTGACCCAACCTCTGCTGCCTCGGTGGTTGACACTTCCTCTGCTGCCCATGAGTTTGACACAACCACTGCTGCCTCGGTGGTTGACCCTTCCTCTGCTGCCCTGGTGGTTGACCCAACCTTTGCTGCCTCGGTGGTTGACCCAACCTCTGCTGCCCTGGTGGTTGACCCAACCTCTGCTGCCCCAGTGGTTGACCCTTCCTCTGCTGCCTCGGTGGCTGACCCATCCTCTGCTGCCCCGGAGGTTGATCCAACCTCTGCTGCCCCGGTGGTTGACCCAACCTTTGCTGCCCTGGTGGTTGACCCAACCTCTGCTGCCCTGGTGGTTGACCCTTCCTCTGCTGCCTCAGTGGACGACCCAACATTTGATGCCCCGGTGGTTGACCAAACCTCTGCTGCCCTGGTGGTTGACCCAACCTCTGCTGCCTCGGTTGTTGATCCTTCCCCTGCTGCCCCGGTGGTTGACCCAACCTCTGTTTCCCTCGTGGTTGACCCAACCTCTGCTGCCCAGGTGGTTGACCCAACCTCTGCTGCCCCGGTAGTTGAACCTTCTCTGCTGCCCCAGTGGTTGACCCTACCTCTGCTTCCCCGGTGGTTGACCCTTCCTCTGCTGCCAGTTTGGATGACTCTTCCTCTTCTGCCTCGGTGGTTGACCCTTCCTCTGCTGCCCAGGTGGTTGACCCTTCCTCTGCTTCCCCGGTGGTTGACCCAACCTCTGCTGCCTCGGTGGTTGACCCAACCCCTGCTGCCCTGGTGGTTGACTCTTCCTTTGCTGCTCCGGTGGTTGACCCTTCTCTGCTTCCCCGGTGGTTGACTTTTGCTCTACTGCCTCGGTGGTTGTCTCTTCCTCTGCTGCCGCGGTGGTTGACTCTTCCTCTTCTGCCTCGGTGGTTGACCCTTCCTCTGATGCTCTGGTGGTTGACCCAACCTCTGCTGCCTCGATGGTTGACCCTTCCTCTGCTGCCCCGGTGGTTGCCCCAACCTTTGTTGCATTGGTGGTTGACCCAACCTCTGCTGCCATGGTGGTTGACCCTTCCTCTGCTGCCTAGGTGGTTGACCCTTCCTCTGCTGCCTCGGTGGTTGACCCTTCCTCTGCTGCCCTGGTGGTTTACCCAACCTCTGCTGCCTCGGTGGTTAACCCATCCTCTGCTGCCCTGGTGGTTGACCCAACCTCAGCTGCCTCGGTTGTTGAACCTTTCTCTGCTGCCCCTGTGGTTGACCATGCCCCTGCTGCCATGGTGGTTGACTCTTCCTTTGCTTCCCCGGTGGTTGACCCTTCTCCGCTACCCCGGTGGTTGACCCTTCTCTGCTACCCCGGTGGTTGACTTTTCCTCTGCTGCCTCGGTGGTTGACTCTTCCTCAGCTGCCGCGGTGGTTGACTCTTCCTCTTCTACCTCGGTGGTTGACCCTTCCTCTGCTGCCCTGTTGGTTCACCCAACCTCTGCTGCCTCGGTGGTTGACCCTTCCTCTGCTGCCCCGGTGGTTGACCCAACCTCTGCTGCCCTGGTTGTTGACCCTTCCTCTGCTGCCCTGGTGGTTGACCCTTGCTTTGCTGCCCCGGTGGTTGACTCAACCTCTGCTGCCTCGGTGGTGGACCCTTCCTCTGCTGCCCCGGTGGTTGACCCAACCTCTGCTGCCCCGGTGGTTCACTCTTCTTTGGCTCCCTCGGTGGTTGACCCTTCCCCTGCTGCCCTGGTGGTTGACCCTTCCTCTGCTGCCCCGGTGGTTGACCCTTCCTCTGCTGCCTCGGTGGTTGACCCTTCCTCTGCTGCCTCGGTGGTTGACCTAACCTCTGCTGCCTCGGTGGTTGACTCTTCCTCTGCTGCGCTGGTGGTTGACCCAACCTCTGATGCCTCGGTGGTTGACCTAACCTCTGCTGCACTGGTGGTTGACCCAACCTCTGCTGTTCTGGTGGTTAACCCAAACTTTGCTGCCCCGGTGATTGACCCAACCTCAGCTGCCTCGGTGGTTGACCCTTCCTCCGCTGCCCTGGTGGTTGACCCAACCTCTGCTGCCTCGGTGATTGACCCTTCCTCTGCTGCCCTGTTGGTTGACCCAACCTCTGCTGCCCCAGTGGTTGACCCAACCTCTGCTGCCTCGGTGGTTGACCCTTCCTCTGTTGCCCCGGTGGTTGACCCAACCTCTGCTGCCTCGGTGGTGGACTCTTCCTCTACTGCTCCGGTGGTTGACCCAACCTCTGCTGCATCGGTGGTTGACCCTTCCTCTGC
Source organism: Procambarus clarkii (assembly GCF_040958095.1). Lineage (NCBI taxonomy): Eukaryota > Metazoa > Arthropoda > Malacostraca > Decapoda > Cambaridae > Procambarus > Procambarus clarkii. The sequence continues at coordinate 36,434,328 of NC_091156.1, read as the reverse complement.
TGCCCTGGTGGTTGACCCAACCTTTGCTGCCTCGGTGGTTGACCCCACCTCTGCTGCCCTGTTGGTTGACCCAACCTCTACTGCCCCGGTGGTTGACCCAACCTCTGCTGCCCTGGTGGTTGACCCAACCTCTGCTGCCCCGGTGGTTGACCCAACCTCTGTTGCCCCGGTGGTTGACCCGTCCTCTGCTGTCCCGGTGGTTGACTCTCCCTCTGCTCCCTCGGTGGTTGACCCTTTCCCTGCTGCACTGGTGGTTGACCCTTCCTCTGCTGCCCCAGTGGTTGACCCTTCCTCTGCTGCCTAGGTGGTTGACCCTTCCTCTGCTGCCTCGGTGGTTGACCTAACCTCTGCTGCCCTGGTGGTTGACCCAACCACTGCTTTCCTGGTGGTTAACCCAACCTCTGCTGCCCCGGTGATTGACCCAATCTCTGCTGCCTCGGTGGTTGACCCTTCCTCTTCTGCCCTGGTGGTTGACCCAACCTCTGCTGCCTCGGTGGTTGACTCTTACTCTACTGCCCAGGTGGTTGACCCAACCTCTGCTGCATCGGTGGTTGACCCTTCCACTGCTGCCCTGGTGGTTGACCCAACCTTTGCTGCCTCAGAGGTTGACCCTTCCTCTGCTGCCCTGGTGGTTGAGCCAACCTCTACTGCCCCGGTGGTTGACCCAACCTCTGCTGCCTCGGTGGTTGACCCTTCTTCTGCTGCCCCGGTGGTTGACCCAACCTCTGCTGCTTCGGTGGTTGACTCTTACTCTACTGCCCCGGTGGTTGACCAAACCTCTGCTGCATCGGTGGTTGACCCTTCCGCTGCTGCCCTGGTGGTTGACCCAACCTTTGCTGCCCCGGTGGTTGACCCAACCTCTGCTGCCCTGGTGGTTGACCCAACCTCTACTGCCCCGGTGGTTGACCCAACCTCTGCTGCCTCGGTGGGTGACACTTCCTCTGCTGCCTCGGTTGTTGACCCATCCTCTGCTGCCTCGGTTGTTGACCCTTAGTCTGCTGCCCCGGTGGTTGACCTAACCTCTGCTGCCCTGGTGGTTGACCCTTCCTCTGCTGCCCCGGTGGTTGACCTTTCTCTGCGACCCTGGTGGTTGACTCTTCCTCTGCTGCCTCGGTGGTTGACCCTTCCTCTGCTGCCTCGGTGGCTGACCCTTCCTCTGCTGCCCCATTGGTTGACCCAACCTCTGCTGCCTCGGTGGTGGACCCTTCCTCTGCTGCCTCGGTGGTTGACCCAACCTCTGCTGCCCTGGTGGTTGACCCAACCTCTGCTGCTTCGGTGGTTGACCCAACCTCAGCTGCCCTGGTGGTTGACCCAACCTCTGCTGCCCTGGTGGTTGACCCAACCTCTGTTGCCCCGGTGGTTGACCCTTCCTCTGCTGCCCCGGTGGTTGACCCAACCTCTGATGCCCCGGTGGTTGACCCGTCCTCTGCTGCCCCGGTGGTTGACTCTCCCTCTGTTCCCTCGGTGGTTGACCCTTCCCCTGCTGCCTTGGTGGTTGACCCTTCCTCTGCGGCCCCGGTGGTTGACCCTTCCTCTGCTGCCTCGGTGGTTGACCCTTCCTCTGCTGCCCCGGTGGTTGACCTAACCTCTGCTGCCTCGGTGGTTGACCCTTCCTCTGCTGCCTCGGTGGTTTACCCTTCCTCTGCTGCCCCGGTGGTTGACCTAACCTCTGCTGCCTCGATGGTTGACTCTTCCTCTGCTGTCTTGGTGGTTGACCCAACCTCTGCTGCCTCGGTGGTTGACCTAACCTCTGCTGCCCTGGTGGTTGACCCAACCTCTGCTGTCCTGGTGGTTAACCCAAACTTTGCTGCCCCGGTGATTGACCCAACCTCAGCTGCTTCGGTGGTTGACCCTTCCTCTGCTGCCCTGGTGGTTGACCAAACCTCTGCTGCCTCGGTGGATGACCCTTCCTCTGCTTCCCCGGTGGTTGACTCTTACTCTACTGCCCCGGTGGTTGACCCAACCTCTGCTGCATCGGTGGTTGACCCTTCCTCTGCTGCCCTGGTGGTTGACCCAACCTTTGCTGCCTCGGTGGTTGACCCTTCCTCTGCTGCCGTGGTGGTTGACCCAACCTCTACTGCCCCGGTGGTTGACCCAAACTCTGCTGCCTCGGTGGTTGACCCTTCCTCTGCTGCCCCGGTGGTTGACCCAACCTCTGCTGCCTCGGTGGTTGACTCTTCCTCTGTCGCCCTGGTGGTTGACCCAACCTCTGCTGCCTCGGTGGTTGACCCTTCCTCTGCTGCCCTGGTGGTTGACCCAACCTCTGCTGCCTCGGTGGTTGACCCTTCCCCTGCTGCCCCGGTGGTTGACCCAACCTCTTCTGCCTCTTTAGTTGACCCAACCTCTGCAGCCTCGGTGGTTGACACTTCCTCTGCTGCCCAGGAGGTTGACACAACCTCTGCTGCCCTGGTGGTTGACCCAACCTCTGCTTCCCCGGTGGTTTACCCTTCTCTGCTGCCTCGGTGGTTGACCCAACCTCTGCTGCTCCGGTGGTTGGCCCAACCTCTGCTGCCCTGGTGGTTGACTCTTTCTCTGCTGCCTCGGTGGTTGTCCCTTCCTCTGCTGCCCTGGTGGTTGACCCTTCCTCTGCTGCCCCGGTGGTAGACCCTTCCTCTGCTGCCCTGGTGGTTGACTTTTCCTCTGCTGCCTCGGTGGTTGACCCTTCCCCTGCTGCCCTGGTGGTTGACCCTTCCTCTGCTGCCCCAGTGGTTGACCCTTCCTCTTCTGCCTCGGAGGCTGACCCTTCCTCTGCTGCCCCGGTGGTTGACCCAACCTCTGCTGCCTCGGTGGTTGACCCAACCTCTGCTGCCCTGGTGGTTGACCCTTCCTCTGCTGCCCTGGTGGTTGATCCTTCCTTTGCTGCCCTGGTGGTTGACTCAACCTCTGCTGCCTCGGTGGTGGACCCTTCCTCTGCATCCCCGGTGGTTGACCCAACCTCTTGAGCCCTGGTGGTTGACCCAACTTCTGCTGCCCCGGAGGTTGACCCAACCTCTGTTGCCCCGGTGGTTGACCCGTCCTCTGCTGCCCCGGTGGTTGACTCTCCCTCTGTTCCCTCGGGTGTTGACCCTTCCCCTGCTGCCCTGGTGGTTGACCCTTCCTCTGCTGCCCCGGTGGTTGACCCTTCCTCTGCTGCCTCGGTGGTTGACCCTTCCTCTGCTGCCCCGGTGGTTGACCTAACCTCTGCTGCCTCGGTGGTTGACCCTTCCTCTGCTACCCTGGTGGTTGACCCAACCTGTGCTGCCTCGGTGGTTGACCTAACCTCTGCTGCACTGGTGGTTGACCCAACCTCTGCTGTCCTGGTGGTTAACCCAAACTTTGCTGCCCCGGTGATTGACCCAACCTCTTCTGCATCGGTGGTTGACCCTTCCTCTGCTGCCCTGGTGGTTGACCCAACCTTTGCTGCCTCGGTGGTCCTTCCTCTGCTGCCCTGGTGGTTGACCCAACCTCTACTGCCCCGGTGCTTGACCCAACCTCTGTTGCCACGGTGGTTGACCCTTCCTCTGCTGCCCCGGTGGTTGACCCAATCTCTGCTGCCTCGGTGGTTGACTCTTCCTCTGCCGCCCTGGTGGTTGACCCAACCTCTGCTCCCTCGGTGGTTGACCCTTCCTCTGCTGCCCGTGTGGTTGACCCAACCTCTTCTGCCTCTTTAGTTGACCCAACCTCTGCAGCCTCGGTGGTTGACACTTCCTCTGCTGCCCAGGAGGTTGATACAACCTCTGCTGCCCCGGTGGTTGACCCAACCTCTGCTTCCCCGGTGGTTTACCCTTCTCTGCTGCCTCGGTGGTTGACCCAACCTCTGCTGCCCCGGTGGTTGACCCAACCTCTGCTGCCCTGGTGGTTGACTCTTCCTCTGCTGCCTCGGTGGTTGACCCTTCCTTTGCTGCCCTGGTGGTTGACCCTTCCTCTGCTGCCCCGGTGGTAGACCCTTCCTCTGCTGCCCTGGTGGTTGACTTTTCCTCTGCTTCCTCGGTGGTTGACCCAACCTCTGCTGCCTCGGTGGTTGACCCAACCTTTGATGCATTAGTGGTTGACCCAACCTCTGCTGCCCCGGTGGTTGACCCAACCTCTTCTGCCTCGGTGGTTGACCCAACCTCTGCTGCCTCGGTGGTTGACCCAACCTCTTCTGCCTCGGTGGTTGACCCAACCTCTGCTGCCCCGGTGGTTGACCCAACCTCTTCTGCCTCGGTGGTTGACCCAACCTCTTCTGCCTTGGTGGTTGACCCTTCCTCTGCTGCCCCGGTGGTTGACCCAACCTCTTCTGCCTCGGCGTTTGACCCAACCTCTGCTGCCTCGGTGGTTGACCCTTCCTCTGCTGCCTCGGTGGTGGACCCTTCCTCTGCTGCCCCGGTGGTTGACCCAACCTCCGCTGCCCTGGTGGTTGACCCAACCTCTGCTGCCCTGGTGGTTGACCCAACCTCTGTCTCCCCGGTGTTTGACTCTCCCTCTGCTGCCCCGGTGGTTGACCCTTCGTCTGCTGCCTCGGTGGTTGACCCTTCCTCTGCTGCCCTGGTGGTTGACCCAACCTCTGCTGCCTCGGTGGTTAACCTAACCTCTGCTGCCCTGGTGGTTGACCCAACCTCTGCTTTCCTGGTGGTTAACCCAACCTCTGCTGTCCCGGTGATTGACCCAACCTCTGCTGCCTCGGTGGTTGACCCTTCCTCTGCTGCCTCGGTAGTTGACCCAACCTCTGCTGCCTCGGTGGTTGACTCTTCCTCTGCCGCCCTGGTGGTTGACCCAACCTCGGCTGCCTCGGTGGTTGACCCTTCCTCTGCTGACCCGGTGGTTGACCCAACCTCTTCTGCCTCTTTAGTTGACCCAACATCTGCAGCCTCGGTGGTTGACACTTCCTCTGCTGCCCAGGAGGTTGACACAACCTCTGCCGCCCCGGTGGTTGACCCAACCTCTGCTTCCCCGGTGCTTTATCCTTCTCTGCTGCCTCGGTGGTTGACCCAACCTCTGCTTCCCCGGTGGTTGACCCAACCTCTGCTGCCCTGGTGGTTGACTCTTCCTCTGCCGCCCTGGTGGTTGACCCAACCTCTGCTGCCTCGGTGGTTGACCCTTCCCCTGCTGCCCCGGTTGTTGACCCAACCTCTTCTGCCTCTTTAGTTGACCCAACCTCTGCAGCCTCGGTGGTTGACACTTCCTCTGCTGCCCCAGTGGTTGACCCAACCTCTGCTTCCCCGGTGGTTTACCCTTCTCTGCTGCCCCGGTGGTTGACCCAACCTCTGCAGCCTCGGTGGTTGACTCTTCCTCTGCCGCCCTGGTGGTTGACCCAACCTCTGCTGCCTCGGTGGTTGACCCTACCTCTGCTGCTCTGGTGGGTGACCCAACCTCTGCTGCCTCGGGGGTTGACCCTTCCCCTGCTGTCCCGGTGGTTGACCCAACCTCTTCTGCCTCTTTAGTTGACCCAACCTCTGCAGCCTCGGTGGTTGACACTTCCTCTGCTGCCCAGGAGGTTGACACAACCTCTGCTGCCCCAGTGGTTGACCCAACCTCTGCTTCCCCGGTGGTTTACCCTTCTCTGCTGCCTCGGTGGTTGACCCAACCTCTGCTGCTCCGGTGGTTGACCCAACCTCTGCTGCCCTGGTGGTTGACTCTTTCTCTGCTGCCTCGGTGGTTGACCCTTGCTCTGCTGCCCTGGTGGTTGACCCTTCCTCTGCTGCCCCGGTGGTAGACCCTTCCTCTACTGCCCTGGTGGTTGACTTTTCCTCTGCTGCCTCGGTGGTTGACCCTTCCCCTGCTGCCCTGGTGGTTGACCCTTCCTCTGCTGCCCCAGTGGTTGACCCTTCCTCTGCTGCCTAGGAGGCTGACCCTTCCTCTGCTGCCCCGGTTGTTGACCCAACCTCTGCTGCCTCGGTGGTTGACCCAACCTCTGCTGCCCTGGTGGTTGACCCTTCCTCTGCTGCCCTGGAGGTTGACCCTTCCTTTGCTGCCCCGGTGGTTGACTCAACCTCTGCTGCCTCGGTGGTGGACCCTTCCTCTGCTGCCCCGGTGGTTGACCCAACCTCTGGAGCCCTGGTGGTTGACCCAACCTCTGCTGCCCCGGTGGTTGACCCAACCTTTGTTGCCCCAGTTGTTGACCCGTCCTCTGCTGCCCCGGTGGTTGACTCTCCCTCTGTTCCCTCGGTGGTTGACCCTTTCCCTGCTGCCCTGGTGGTTGACCCTTCCTCTGCTGCCCCGGTGGTTTACCCTTCCTCTGCTGCCTCGCTGGTTGACCCTTCCTCTGCTGCCCTTGTGGTTGACCTAACCTCTGCTGCCTCGGTGGTTGACCCTTCCTCTGCTGCCTCGGTGGTTGACCCTTCCTCTGCTACCCTGGTGGTTGACCCAACCTCTGCTGCCTCGGTGGTTGACCTAACCTCTGCTGCCCTGGTGGTTGACCCAACCTCTGCTGTCCTGGTGGTTAACCCAAACTTTGCTGCCCCGGTGATTGACCCAACCTCTGCTGCCCCGGTGGTTGACCCAACCTCTGCTGCCTCGGTGGTTGACCCTTCCTCTGCTGCCCCGGTGGTTGACCCAACCTCTGCTGCCCCGGTGGTTGACCCAACCTCTGCTGCATCGGTGGTTGACCCTTCCTCTGCTGCCTTGGTGGTTGACCCAACCTTTGCTGCCTCGGTGGTTGACTCTTCCTCTGCTGCCCTGGTGGTTGACCCAACCTCTACTGCCCCGGTGGTTGACCCAACCTCTGCTGCCTCGGTGGTTGACCCTTCCTCTGCCGCCCTGGTGGTTGACCCAACCTCTGCTGCTTCGGTGGTTGACCCTTCCTCTGCTGCCCCGGTGGTTGACCCAACCTCTTCTGCCTCTTTAGTTGACCCAACCTCTGCAGCCTCGGTGGTTGACACTTCCTCTGCTGCCCAAGAGGTTGACACAACCTCTGCTGCCCCGGTGGTTGACCCAACCTCTGCTTCCCCGGTGGTTTACCCTTCTTTGCTGCCTCGGTGGTTGACCCAACCTCTGCTGCCCCGGTGGTTGACCCAACCTCTGCTGCCCTGGTGGTTGACTCTTTCTCTGGTGCCTCGGTGGTTGACCATTCCTCTGCTGCCCGTTGTGGTTGACCCTTCCTCTGCTTCCCCGGTGGTAGACCCTTCCTCTGCTTCCCTGGTGGTTGACTTTTCCTCTGCTGCCTCGGTGGTTGACCCAACCTCTACTGCCCCGGTGGTTGACCCAACCTTTGATGCATTGGTGGTTGACCCAACCTCTGCTGCCCCGGTGGTTGACCCAACCTCTTCTGCCTCGGTGGTTGACCAAACCTCTGCTTCCCTGGTGGTTGACCCTTCCTCTGCTGCCTCGGTGGTTGACCCTTCCCCTGCTGCCCTGGTGGTTGACCCTTCCTCTGCTGCCCCAGTGGTTGACCCTTCCTCTGCTGCCACGGAGGTTGACCCTTCCTCTGCTGCCCCGGTGGTTGACCCAACCTCTGCTGCCCAGGTGGTTGACCCAACCTCTGCTGCCTCGGTGGTTGACCAAACCTCTGCTTCCCTGGTGGTTGACCCTTCCTCTGCTGCCTCGGTGGTTGACCCTTCCCCTGCTGCCCTGGTGGTTGACCCTTCCTCTGCTGCCCCAGTGGTTGACCCTTCCTCTGCTGCCTCGGAGGCTGACCCTTCCTCTGCTGCCCCGGTGGTTGATCCTTCCTTTGCTGCCCCGGTGGTTGACTCAACCTCTGCTGCCTCGGTGGTGGACCCTTCCTCTGCATCCCCGGTGGTTGACCCAACCTCTTGAGCCCTGGTGGTTGACCCAACATCTGCTGCCCCGGAGGTTGACCCAACCTCTGTTGCCCCGGTGGTTGACCCGTCCGCTGCTGCCCCGGTGGTTGACTCTCCCTCTGTTCCCTCGGGTGTTGACCCTTCCCCTGCTGCCCTGGTGGTTGACCCTTCCTCAGCTGCCCCGGTGGTTGACCCTTCCTCTGCTGCCTCGGTGGTTGACCCTTCCTCTGCTGCCCCGGTGGTTGACCTAACCTCTGCTGCCTCGGTGGTTGACCCTTCCTCTGCTACCCTGGTGGTTGACCCAACCTGTGCTGCCTCGGTGGTTGACCCTTCCTCTGCTGCCCTGGTGGTTGACCCAACCTCCACTGCCCCGGTGCTTGACCCAACCTCTGCTGCCACGGTGGTTGACCCTTCCTCTGCTGCCCCGGTGGTTGACCCAATCTCTGCTGCCTCGGTGGTTGACTCTTCCTCTGCCGCCCTGGTGGTTGACCCAACCTCTTCTGCCTCTTTAGTTGACCCAACCTCTGCAGCCTCGGTGGTTGACACTTCCTCTGCTGCCCAGGAGGTTGATACAACCTCTGCTGCCCCGGTGGTTGACCCAACCTCTGCTGCCCCGGTGGTTGACCCAACCTCTGCTGCCCTGGTGGTTGACTCTTCCTCTGCTGCCTCGGTGGTTGACCCTTCCTCTGCTGCCCTGGTGGTTGACCCTTCCTCTGCTGCCCCGGTGGTAGACCCTTCCTCTGCTGCCCTGGTGGTTGACTTTTCCTCTGCTTCCTCGGTGGTTGACCCAACCTCTGCTGCCTCGGTGGTTGACCCAACCTTTGATGCATTAGTGGTTGACCCAACCTCTGCTACCCCGGTGGTTGACCCAACCTCTTCTGCCTCGGTGGTTGACCCAACCTCTGCTGCCTCGGTGGTTGACCCAACCTCTTCTGCCTCGGTGGTTGACCCAACCTCTGCTGCCCCGGTGGTTGACCCAACCTCTTCTGCCTCGGTGGTTGACCCAACCTCTTCTGCCTTGGTGGTTGACCCTTCCTCTGCTGCCCCGGTGGTTGACCCAACCTCTTCTGCCTCGGCGTTTGACCCAACCTCTGCTGCCTCGGTGGTTGACCCTTCCTCTGCTGCCTCGGTGGTGGACCCTTCCTCTGCTGCCCCGGTGGTTGACCCAACCTCCGCTGCCCTGGTGGTTGACCCAACCTCTGCTGCCCTGGTGGTTGACCCAACCTCTGTCTCCCCGGTGGTTGACTCTCCCTCTGCTGCCCCGGTGGTTGACCCTTCGTCTGCTGCCTCGGTGGTTGACCCTTCCTCTGCTGCCCCGGTGGTTGACCTAACCTCTGCTGCCTCGGTGGTTGACTCTTCCTCTGCTGCCCTGGTGGTTGACCCAACCTCTGCTGCCTCGGTGGTTAACCTAACCTCTGCTGCCCTGGTGGTTGACCCATCCTCTGCTTTCCTGGTGGTTAACCCAACCTCTGCTGCCCCAGGGATTGACCCAACCTCTGCTGCCTCTGTGGTTGACTCTTCCTCTGCTGCCTCGGTAGTTGACCCAACCTCTGCTGCCTCGGTGGTTGACTCTTCCTCTGCCGCCCTGGTGGTTGACCCAACCTCGGCTGCCTCGGTGGTTGACCCTTCCTCTGCTGACCCGGTGGTTGACCCAACCTCTTCTGCCTCTTTAGTTGACCCAACATCTGCAGCCTCGGTGGTTGACACTTCCTCTGCTGCCCAGGAGGTTGACACAACCTCTGCCGCCCCGGTGGTTGACCCAACCTCTGCTTCCCCGGTGGTTTATCCTTCTCTGCTGCCTCGGTGGTTGACCCAACCTCTGCTTCCCCTGTGGTTGACCCAACCTCTGCTGCCCTGGTGGTTGACTCTTCCTCTGCCGCCCTGGTGGTTGACCCAACCTCTGCTGCCTCGGTGGTTGACCCTTCCCCTGCTGCCCCGGTTGTTGACCCAACCTCTTCTGCCTCTTTAGTTGACCCAACCTCTGCAGCCTCGGTGGTTGACACTTCCTCTGCTGCCCCGGTGGTTGACCCAACCTCTGCTTCCCCGGTGGTTTACCCTTCTCTGCTGCCTCGGTGGTTGACCCAACCTCTGCTTCCCCGGTGGTTTACCCTTCTCTGCTGCCTCGGTGGTTGACCCAACCTCTGCTGCTCCGGTGGTTGACCCAACCTCTGCTGCCCTGGTGGTTGACTCTTTCTCTGCTGCCTCGGTGGTTGACCCTTCCTCTCCTGCCCTGGTGGTTGACCCTTCCTCTGCTGCCCCGGTGGTAGACCCTTCCTCTGCTGCCCTGGTGGTTGACTTTTCCTCTGATGCCTCGGTGGTTGACCCTTCCCCTGTTGCCCTGGTGGTTGACCCTTCCTCTGCTGCCCCAGTGGTTGACCCTTCCTCTGCTGCCTCGGAGGCTGACCCTTCCTCTGCTGCCCCGGTTGTTGACCCAACCTCTGCTGCCTCGGTGGTTGACCCAACCTCTGGAGCCCTGGTGGTTGACCCAACCTCTGCTGCCCCGGTGCTTGACCCAACCTTTGTTGCCCCAGTTGTTGACCCGTCCTCTGCTGCCCCGGTGGTTGACTCTCCCTCTGTTCCCTCGGTGGTTGACCCTTTCCCTGCTGCCCTGGTGGTTGACCCAACCTCTGCTGTCCTGGTGGTTAACCCAAACTTTGCTGCCCCGGTGATTGACCCAACCTCTGCTGCTTCGGTGGTTGACCCTTCCTCTGCTGCCCTGGTTGTTGACCCAACCTCTGCTGCCTCGGTGGTTGACCCTTCCTCTGCTGCCCTGGTGGTTGACCCAACCTCTGCTGCCCCGGTGGTTGACCCAACCTCTGCTGCCTCGTTGGTTGACCCTTCGTCTGCTGCCCCGGTGGTTGACCCAACCTCTGCTGCCCCGGTGGTTGACCCAACCTCTGCTGCATCGGTGGTTGACCCTTCCTCTGCTACCCTGGTGGTTGACCCAACCTTTGCTGCCTCGGTGGTTGACTCTTCCTCTGCTGCCCTGGTGGTTGACCCAACCTCTACTGCCCTGGTGGTTGACCCAACCTCTGCTGCCTCGGTGGTTGACCCTTCCTCTGCCGCCCTGGTGGTTGACCCAACCTCTGCTGCTTCGGTGGTTGACCCTTCCTCTGCTGCCCCGGTGGTTGACCCAACCTCTTCTGCCTCTTTAGTTGACCCAACCTCTGCAGCCTCGGTGGTTGACACTTCCTCTGCTGCCCAAGAGGTTGACACAACCTCTGCTGCCTCGGTGGTTGACCCAACCTCTGCTGCCCCGGTGCTTGACCCAACCTCTGCTGCCCTGGTGGTTGACTCTTTCTCTGGTGCCTCGGTGGTTGACCATTCCTCTGCTGCCCGTTGTGGTTGACCCTTCCTCTGCTTCCCTGGTGGTTGACTTTTCCTCTGCTGCCTCGGTGGTTGACCCAACCTCTACTGCCCCGGTGGTTGACCCATCCTTTGATGCATTGGTGGTTGACCCAACCTCTGCTGCCCCGGTGGTTGACCCAACCTCTTATGCCTCGGTGGTTGACCAAACCTCTGCTTCCCTAGTGGTTGACCCTTCCTCTGCTGCCTCGGTGGTTGACCCTTCCCCTGCTGCCCTGGTGGTTGACCCTTCCTCTGCTGCCCCAGTGGTTGACCCTTCCTCTGCTGCCTCGGAGGCTGACCCTTCCTCTGCTGCCCCGGTGGTTGACCCAACATCTGCTGCCTCGGTGGTTGACCCAACCTCTGCTGCCCCGGTGGTTGACCCAACCTCTTGAGCCCTGGTGGTTGACCCAACTTCTGCTGCCCCGGTGGTTGACCCAACCTCTGTTGCCCCGGTGGTTGACCCGTCCTCTGCTGCCCCGGTGGTTGACTCTCCCTCTGTTCCCTCGGGGGTTGACCCTTCCCCTGCTGCCCTGGTGGTTGACCCTTCCTCTGCTGCCTCAGTGGTTGACCCTTCCTCTGCTGCCCCGGTGGTTGACCTAACCTCTGCTGCCTCGGTGGTTGACCTAACCTCTGCTGCCTCGGTGGTTGACCCTTCCTCTGCTGCCTCGGTGGTTGACCCTTCCTCTGCTACCCTGGTGGTTGACCCAACCTGTGCTGCCTTGGTGGTTGACCTAACCTCTGCTGCACTGGTGGTTGACCCAACCTCTGCTGTCCTGGTGGTTAACCCAAACTTTGCTGCCCCGGTGATTGACCCAACCTCTGCTGCATCGGTGGTTGACCCTTCCTCTGTTGCCCTGGTGGTTGACCCAACCTTTGCTGCCTCGGTGGTTGCCCCTTCCTCTGCTGCCCTGGTGGTTGACCCAACCTCTACTGCCCCGGTGCTTGACCCAACCTCTGCTGCCACGGTGGTTGACCCTTCCTCTGCTGCCCCGGTGGTTGACCCAATCTCTGCTGCCTCGGTGGTTGACTCTTCCTCTGCCGCCCTGGTGGTTGACCCAACCTCTGCTGCCTCGGTGGTTGACCCTTCCTCTGCTGCCCGTGTGGTTGACCCAACCTCTTCTGCCTCTTTAGTTGACCGAACCTCTGCAGCCTCGGTGGTTGACACTTCCTCTGCTGCCCCGGTGGTTGACCCAACCTCTGCTGCCCTGGTGGTTGACTCTTCCTCTGCTGCCTCGGTGGTTGACCCTTCCTCTGCTGCCCTGGTGGTTGACTTTTCCTCTGCTTCCTCGGTGGTTGACCCTTCCTCTGCTGCCCCGGTGGTAGACCCTTCCTCTGCTGCCCTGGTGGTTGACTTTTCCTCTGCTTCCTCGGTGGTTGACCCAACCTCTGCTGCCCCGGTGGTTGACCCATCCTTTGATGCATTGGTGGTTGACCCAACCTCTGCTGCCCCGGTGGTTGACCCAACCTCTTCTGCCTCGGTGGTTGACCCAACCTCTGCTGCCTCGGTGGTTGACCCTTCCTCTGCTGCCCCGGTGGTTGACCCAACTTCTTCTGCCTCGGCGTTTGACCCAACCTCTGCTGCCTCGGTGGTTGACCCTTCCTCTGCTGCCTCGGTGGTGGACCCTTCCTCTGCTGCCCCGGTGGTTGACCCAACCTCCGCTGCCCTGGTGGTTGACCCAACCTCTTCTGCCCTGGTGGTTGACCCAACCTCTGTCTCCCCGGTGGTTGACTCTCCCTCTGCTTCCCCGGTGGTTGACCCTTCGTCTGCTGCCTCGGTGGTTGACCCTTCCTCTGCTGCCCCGGTGGTTGACCTAACCTCTGCTGCCTCGTTGGTAGACTCTTCCTCTGCTGCCCTGGTGGTTGACCCAACCTCTGCTGCCTCGGTGGTTAACCTAACCTCTGCTGCCCTGGTGGTTGACCCAACCTCTGCTGTCCTGGTGGTTAACCCAACCTCTGCTGCCCCGGTGATTAACCCAACCTCTGCTGCCTCGGTGGTTGACCCTTCCTCTGCTGCCCTGGTGGTTGACCCAACCTCTGCTGCCTCGGTGGTTGACCCTTCCTCTGCTGCCTCGGTAGTTGACCCAACCTCTGCTGCCTCGGTGGTTGACTCTTCCTCTGCCGCCCTGGTGGTTGACCCAACCTCGGCTGCCTCGGTGGTTGACCCTTCCTCTGCTGCCCCGGTGGTTGACCCAACCTCTTCTGCCTCTTTAGTTGACCCAACATCTGCAGCCTCGGTGGTTGACACTTCCTCTGCTGCCCAGGAGGTTGACACAACCTCTGCCGCCCCGGTGGTTGACCCAACCTCTGCTTCCCCGGTGGTTTATCCTTCTCTGCTGCCTCGGTGGTTGACCCAACCTCTGCTTCCCCGGTGGTTGACCCAACCTCTGCTGCCCTGGTGGTTGACTCTTCCTCTGCTGCCTCGGTGGTTTACCCAACCCCTGCTGCACCGGTGGTTGACCCAACCTTTGATGCATTGGTGGTTGACCCAACCTCTGCTTCCCCGGTGGTTGACCCAACCTCTGCTGCCCTGGTGGTTGACTCTTCCTCTGCTGCCTCGGTTGTTGACCCTTCCTCTGCTGCCTCGGTTGTTGACCCTTCGTCTGCTACCCTGGTGGTTGACCCAACCTCTGCTGCCCTGGTGGTTGACTGTGAGAGTTTTGAGTTGAGAATTGTGGAATAAATTGAAATTGGTATAAGGAATTTTAGCTCGGAAAATTTCTAAGAATTTTCTTTATTCTTTAACCTTTATTCCTGTCGTGATATTCAACTAGGTCGCCTGAGGAAGGACTTGCTTAGCTAACACACCAGTGTAGTAAACAGCTCATTCCTCACTTTGGGACCATGTATGAACAATTGACTAGGCGCGAGCAAACGCCGAGACCCCAATGAAAATTGAAATCCCCCTCACTAGGCCGCCGACCTTCGCCAATCGCCGAAGCGAATCTAACGAGTAAGTCACGGGCTCTCACAACAATAATTTATTGTTGTGTGGTGCCGTATATTTGATCCAAAGCTCAGAAAATTAGTCTCAATTTTAGTCGAGTGTGAAGAACATTTGCATAACAATAATAATGTGTTGGGGTGTAACGAAAAGACAGTGTTAACCATAACAACTTAGTTTATTCAATAAAGTACTAACTACTACAACAAAACAAAAAGGAGAAATGTCAATGACGTTACTCGAAATCCTTCCTGTGACACTATCAATGACAGCTAGACACCAGCCCCTCGGACTGCATAATGAACTAACTCGAACATAAGCGTGACCACAGAGGAATCAACAAGAAACAAGAACTAACAGATCTATAATCACAATTACAACAAATGACACAGTAGGTTCTGAAATACGTCTCCAGTAACCTTCTAACTGTTCTACGCCTCAGTGCAGTCTACACCTGCAACAGCGGTTGCAATGCAATCAAATCAGTAGTCTTTCAATGACAACAATAACTAATGGGTTCACTGGCAACTCCAGCACCCTTCCTCAAATTAATCCTTACGTTAACACTCCGTCCCACGGACGATCAACAATCAATAACAATTGATTTACGTTAATAACACAATAGCATTTACGTTAATAACAAGGTAACATTTACGTTAAATTAACAACTCTTACAACTGTCACTAGTAATGCGGAAATCAAACAACACTACCCGTCGAGCATTCAGTGAGAAAATCCCATTAATCCCTGTACTACCAGACAGCTGATTAATCTCTTTACTAGTTACGTTAATTTACGTTAATTGGTTAGTAATCACTCAGCGATGGTAAACTCTGATTTACAATGTCCAGAGTGCTAAGAGAACGGTAATCACTCGTGATTACCTTTTGAGTAATTAATTACTATCCTCAAGATCAATAATTAAACAATTAAAATACGCAACCTTTCACACTGGCTCAGCAATTTACATTAAGGTAAGAATTCCGTCTGAGCCTTCCATACTCAGACCAATTCAGGCTGCTAATAACAGTAATTAGCACCACGTTTACGTTATTCTAAAATGACGCTACTCCTCCCACGAGTCAATCAAGTGCCGGTACTTCCGGGCAGATAACGACGTTACGTTAATGGAACAATGTAGCCTTCGTGTGAGTCGATCAAACAAGGATCGAGATTATTTACTTTGACTTCCTGAAACATGTCAATTACCCGGCCCACTGATCGTTAATTACGACACACAATACTCTAATTCTTATCTGGATGATGGCTAGGCTCCTCGAGACTACCGTAGCTGCTTACAGGAAAGTAAATTAACCCAAATGTTACTCAAATTGTCAAAGAACAAATTCTCTTAAAGCAATGGGCGTTCCCTTGGTTACGTTATATTAATTGCCTCGCAATCACCTCACTGAATACTGGACTTCGATGTCCTACCAGATAACCAGGAGAATATATGTGTACCCAAGTACTCGTCTACAGCCGAGTTCCCCCCACGACAATGACAAATCACACTAACAAATCACAGTGATTTACGTTACAATCCGGTTGCAATGACAATACTGCAGAATCTAGTAAAATAACCTACAGGACATGAACCCTCTAGAACACTGCCCCACAATGGCTTTACTGGACTGCAATCACATACGGTGATTGCTCAACACTAGCAACAATCACTATCAAATAACAACCCCCTTTGCAATAACACACACGGCAAGTACTCTAATTTCCAAATATTAGGATACTGCACACACTTACTTACTTATTGCTGCAAATGACCCCTAGAACATAGGTCAATATATTGCAATCACCACACAGTAAATAACACAATAACTCTGGGCACCGTGACACTACGATTATATATATATATATATATATATATATATATATATATATATATATATATATATATATATATATATATATATATATATATATATATATATATATATATATATATATATATATATAATTACTGCTGACAAATGTAGCCTACAGCTATCAAACGTAATTGGGAAGACTAAGGAGAATCTCACACTCCTTAAATCACATGGGTGAGTGATTTATCGATCACGCATGTCGATAAACACTCGAGAGTTACGTTACTCGACAGAGTGGGGGCGGTCTCTCTAGACGGCCTCGTCACTCACCAAGACTCACCAAAATTATGTTAATTAATACTGCAACCACAATATATATTTATATAAATCGCACTTGTCATGGCCCTGGGAACAATACAAGAAATTTAAGTCCACACTGTGGCACACTCCACAATAATCATTGCCAGGAACCACTGGCGTTACACATACCTGAGCGCTCAGTGTTGGAATTCCACACCTGCAAGACCACACATGGAAAT
Source organism: Procambarus clarkii (assembly GCF_040958095.1). Lineage (NCBI taxonomy): Eukaryota > Metazoa > Arthropoda > Malacostraca > Decapoda > Cambaridae > Procambarus > Procambarus clarkii. The sequence continues at coordinate 36,417,986 of NC_091156.1, read as the reverse complement.
GATATCACTCCGTCCCACGGACGATCAAAAATGATTACCACAATGAAATAATTAATTATTACATGGACATCCTCTCAGTCCTTGGCTAATCTATGTATACTCTGTTCCCCGTGTGTACCCACACACACACACACACTGTACGTCTGCGTACACCAGACTTAAGTCCCTCTGGACTGACAAGATGACAACACAGGTGATTAATCTCCTCGCCCACAATTCACTCCACCTGAACAGGTGCTGCGTGACAATGTGACGGAACACTTGACCTCGAATTCAAGCTTTAGAGACTACTAATCACCAAAAATACACACATAGGTACTTATTCACACTGCCGGCTTTACACACCATTCCCATACATTAGGCACCCCGCTAGAGGTGGCTGGCTCGTCCCAAGTTGCGTAAGCGGCGGTAGTATTTATTCGAAAAGATTGGCGCACACTCGAACCCCTCCCACTCAACATGGCTGAGTTCGCACCCTCGACTCCCCGGTGAAGTGAAGCGTTCATACCCAGGTGACACGCACAACGATAGCGTCTCACACCAACCCTGGGAAATTTGCCTTAACACTGACACGAATTTCCCCATTCCCATCGACCGCTACAGAGCACTAGCAAGTCTAATCATCACTGGTATGGGATCTACGAGTCTGTTGCTGCTCGTATGCACATTCCCCCACGATCCCAGATCACTTTACCTCTACCCCTGCATACAATAATGTCTTAAACCCCTCCAAGCGACGACTTCGGCCGGATTCTGTGACGACCGATGTCGCAGGTGAAGCAGGAAGCATCAGCAGTTGTAGTCCAGCCACCACGACGCCCTATACATCAATTTGGCCGAATTGAGTACAGGAAGCGTCTTGGCAAGGTGGCGGCTGTGTTCAGAATGCCGCTACACAACGGCTATCCCCACGTCCTTCTCGAAATAACCAATGAGAGGAAGGCATACAGCGGCCTACCCCTCTCATCCAATCAGCGACGGTGTAGCATAGCCCCTAGGGCAGCTCCAAGATGGCCGACCAACATAGCGGCTCATGATGTTTCTAAGATTGCGGCTGTCTCCATGACAACCACTCAAGTGGCCGGCGAGCGTGGGGCCCCACATGTCCACCCACGCCTGCGGCCTAGCCGTTCGCGTGCAAAGTTGTCTGGCTCCATGCCATACAATGAGATGATGCTATCAGCTCTAGCACTGTCCACAGACATGCCACCCCGGCCAGGGTAACATTTTTGGACTGCTGATGACTGGGGCTCGCACATGAGCCCAAACACTAGAGGTTTCGGTTGCTGGTTACCAAACTTAAGTCCGCCCACTTAACAAGTGCATTTAACAAGAGTACTGGTTCCCACAGGCATAAGAGCACTATTGTAAGTGAGCTGGTGAACCATCTCCTCACATTGACCCTTCCTCTGCTGCCCTGGTGTTTGACCCTTCCTCTGCTGCCCTGGTGGTTGACCCAACCTCTGCTGCCTCGGTGGTTGACCCTTCCTCTGCTGCCCCGGTGGTTGACCCAACCTCTGCTGTCCTGGTGGTTAACTCAACCTCTGCTGCCTAGGTGGTTGACCCAACCTCTGCTGCCTCGGTGGTTGACCCTTCCTCTGCTGCCCTGGTGGTTGACCCTTCCTCTGCTGCCCTGGTGGTTGACCCAACCTCTGCTGCCTCGGTGGTTGACCCTTCCTCTGCTGCCCTGGTGTTTGACCCAACCTCTGCTGCCTCGGTGGTTGACCCTTCCTCTGCTGCCCCGGTGGTTGACCCAACCTCTGCTGCCTCGGTGGTTGACCCTTCCTCTGCTGCCCCGGTGGTTGACCCAACCTCTTCTGCCTCGGTGGTTGACCCAACCTCTGCTGCCTCGGTGGTTGACCCTTCCTCAGCTGCCTCGGTTGTTGACCCTTCCTCTGCTGCCCAGGTGGTTGACCAAACCTCTGCTGCCCTGGTAGTTGACCCTTCCTTTGCTGCCCCGGTGGTTGACCCAATCTCTGCTGCCTCGGTAGTGGACCCTTCCTCTGCTGCCCCGGTGGTTGACCCAACCTCTGCTGCCCTGGTGGTTGACCCAACCTCTGCTGCCCCGGTGGTTGACCCAACCTCTGTCTCCCCGGTGGTTGACTCTCCCTCTGCTCCCTCGGTGGTTGACCCTTCCCCTGCTGCCCTGGTGGTTGACCCTTCCTCTGCTGCCCCGGTGGTTGACCCTTCGTCTGCTGCCTCGGTGGTTGACCCTTCCTCTGCTGTCCCGGTGGTTGACCAAACCTCTGCTGCCTCGGTGGTTGACCCTTCCTCTGCTGCCCTGGTGGTTGACCCAACCTCTGCTGCCTCGGTGGTTGACCCTTCCTCTGCTGCCCTGGTGTTTGACCCAACCTCTGCTGCCTCGGTGGTTGACCCTTCCTCTGCTGCCCCGGTGGTTGACCCAACCTCTGCTGCCTCGGTGGTTGACCCTTCCTCTGCTGCCCCGGTGGTTGACCCAACCTCTTCTGCCTCGGTGGTTGACCCAACCTCTGCTGCCTCGGTGGTTGACCCTTCCTCAGCTGCCTCGGTTGTTGACCCTTCCTCTGCTGCCCAGGTGGTTGACCAAACCTCTGCTGCCCTGGTAGTTGACCCTTCCTTTGCTGCCCCGGTGGTTGACCCAACCTCTGCTGCCTCGGTGGTGGACCCTTCCTCTGCTGCCACGGTGGTTGACCCAACCTCTGCTGCCCTGGTGGTTGACCCAACCTCTGCTGCCCCGGTGGTTGACCCAACCTCTGTCTCCCCGGTGGTTGACTCTCCCTCTGCTGCCCCGGTGGTTGACCCTTCGTCTGCTGCCTCGGTGGTTGACCCTTCCTCTGCTGTCCCGGTGGTTGACCTAACCTCTGCTGCCTCGGTGGTTGACTCTTCCTCTGCTGCCCTGGTGGTTGACCCAACCTCTGCTGCCTCGGTGGTTGACCCTTCCTCTGCTGCCCCGGTGGTTGACACAACCTCTGCTGTCCTGGTGGTTAACTCAACCTCTGCTGCCTCGGTGGTTAACCTAACCTCTGCTGCCCTGGTGGTTGACCCAACCTCTGCTGTCCTGGTGGTTAACTCAACCTCTGCCGCCCCGGTGATTGAACCAACCTCTGCTGATTCAGTGGTTGACCCTTCCTCTGCTGCCCTGGTGGTTGACCCAACCTCTGCTGTCTCGGTGGTTGACCCTTCCTCTGCTGCCCTGGTGGTTGACCCAACCTCTGCTGCCTCGGTGGTTGACCCTTCCTCTGCTGCCCCGGTGGTTGACCCAACCTCTGCTGCCTCGGTGGTTGACTCTTACTCTACTGCCCCGGTGGTTGACCCAACCTCTGCTGCATCGGTGGTTGACCCTTCCTCTGCTGCCCTGGTGGTTGACCCATCCTCTGCTGTCTCGGTGGTTGACCCTTCCTCTGCTGCCCTGGTGGTTGACCCAACCTCTGCTGCCCCGGTGGTTGACCCTTCCTCTGCTGCCCTGGTGGTTGACCCATCCTCTGCTGCCTCGGTTGTTGACCCTTCGTCTGCTGCCACGGTGGTTGACCCAACCTCTGCTGCCCTGGTGGTTGACCCTTCCTCTGCTGCCCTGGTGGTTGACCCTCCCATTGCTGCCCCGGTGGTTGACCTTTCTCTGCTACCCCGGTGGTTGACTCTTCCTCTGCTGCCTCGGTGGTTGACCCTTCCTCTGCTGCCTCGGTGGCTGACCCTTCCTCTGCTGCCCCGGTGGTTGACTCAACCTCTGCTGCCTCGGTGGTTGACCCTTCCTCTGCTGCCCTGGTGGTTGACCCAACCTCTGCTTCCTCGGTGGTTGACCCTTCCTCTGCTGCCCCAGTGGTTGACCCAACCTCTGCTGCCTCGGTGGTTGACCCAACCTCAGCTGCCCTGGTGGTTGACCCAACCTCTGCTGCCCTGGTGGTTGACCCAACCTCTGTTGCCCCGGTGGATGACCCTTCCTCTGCTGCCCCGGCGGTTGACCCAACCTCTGCTGCCCCGGTAGTTGACCCAATCTTTGCTGCCCTGGTGGTTGACCAAACCTCTGCTGCCCTGGTGATTGACCCTTCCACTGCTGCCCCAGTGGTTGACTCTCCCTCTGCTGCCTCGGTGGTTGACCCTTTCCCTCCTGCCCTGGTGGTTGACCCTTCTTATGCTGCCCCGGTGGTTGACCCTTCCTCTGCTGCCCTGGTGGTTTACCCAACCTCTGCTGCCCCGGTGGTTGACTCTTCCTCTGCTGCCTCGGTGGATGACCCAACTTTTGCTGCCCCGGTGGTTGACCCAAACTCTGCTGCCCTGGTGGTTGACCCAACCTCTGCTGCCTCGGTTGTTGACCCAACCTCTGTTGCCCTCGTGGTTGACCCAACCTCTGCTGCCCTGGTGGTTGACCCAACCTCTGCTGCCCCGGTAGTTGACCCTTTCCTGCTGCCCCAGTGGTTGTCCCAACCTCTGCTTCCCCGGTGGTTGACCCTTCCTCTGCTGCCCCTGTGGATGACTCTTCCTCTTCTGCCTCGGTGGTTGACCCTTCCTCTGCTGCCCAGGTGGTTGACCCTTCCTCTGCTGTCCCGGTGGTTGACCCTTCCTCTGCTGCCCTGGTGGTTGACCCAACCTCTGCTGCCTCGGTGGTTGACCCATCCTCTGCTGCCCTGGTGGTTGACCCAACCTCTGCTGCCTCGATTGTTGACCCTTCCTTTGCTGCCCCGGTGGTTGACCCAACCTCTGCTGCCCTGGTGGTTGACTCTTCCTTTGCTGGCCCGGTGGTTGACCCTTCTCTGCTACCCCGGTGGTTGACTTTTCCTCTGCTGCCTCGGTGGTTGACTCTTCCTCTGCTGCCGCGGTGGTTGACTCTTCCTCTTCTGCCTCGGTGGTTGACCCTTCCTCTGCTGCCCTGGTGGTTCACCCAACCTCTGCTGCCTCGATGGTTGACCCTTCCTCTGCTGCCCCGGTGGTTGACCCTTCCTCTGCTGCCTCGGAGGTTGACCCAACCTTTGCTGCCTCGGTGGTTGACCCAACCTCTGCTGCCTCGATGGTTGACCCTTCCTCTGCTGCCCCGGTGGTTGACCCTTCCTCTGCTGCCTCGGATGTTGACCCAACCTCTGCTGCCCTGGTGGTTGACCAAACCTCTGCTGCCCCGTTGGTTGCCCCAACCTTTGTTGCATTGGTGGTTGACCCAACCTCTGCTGCCATGGTGGTTGACCCTTCCTCTGCTGCCCAGGTGGTTGACCCTTCCTCTGCTGCCCCGCCGGTTGACCCTTCCTCTGCTGCCCTGGTGGTTGACCCAACCTCTGCTACCTCGGTGGTTGACCCATCCTCTGCTGCCCTGGTGGTTGACCCAACCTCTGCTGCCTCGGTTGTTGACCCTTTCTCTGCTGCCCCGGTGGTTGATCCAACCTCTGCTGCCCTGGTGGTTGACTTCCTCTGCTGCCTCGGTGGTTGACTCTTCCTCTGCTGCTTCGGTTGTTGATCCTTCTTCTGTTGCCTCGATGGTTGACCCAACCTCTGCTGCTCTGGTGGTTGACCATTCCTCTGCTGCCCCGGTGGTTGACCCATCCTCTGCTGCCCTGGTGGTTGACCCAACCTCTGCTGACCCGGTGGTTGACCCTTCCTTTGCTGCCTCGGTGGTTGACTCTTCCTCTGCTGCCCCAGTGGTTGACCCAATCTCTGCTGCCCTGGTGGTTAACCCAACCTCTGCTGCCCCGGTGATTGACCCAACCTCTGCTGCCTCGGTGGTTGACCCTTCCTCTGCTGCCCTGGTGGTTGACCCAACCTCTGCTGCCTCAGTGGTTGACCCTTCCTCTGCTGCCTCAGTGGTTGACCCTCCCTTTGCTGCCCTGGTGGTTGACGCAACCTCTGCGCCGTTGGCTAGGATTATTTCTGCCCTGCCCCTTGGTAGTAAATCATTATAAGTTAGTTATTCTTTTCTGCAGTCTCTCAATTGCTGCCCCAATACTCTATTCAATCTTCCTCATTTCCCCCTTGATAATATCCCTCTATTCACCTCTTTTGTTTGATCATCTCACATTCCCATTCTGTGGCCAAGTACTTTTTCTGTTCCACGATTATCTTCTCAACCCAAAATTTACTCCTCTCCTCCCAGTCCTCCAAAGTTCTTTCAACAGTTCTATCTACTCCTCCTATTGTGAGTTCCTCCATGCTGCTCCTCGACCTAGTTACTCTTCCTGTGGAAGTCATTGTAAGACTACTATATTATAAAGCGTACCAATTACCTTACTTTCTGCTTGCTCGATAGGTGATACCTGCTGGTTAGTCGTCTTCAATGTCTTGAGTTTCCAATTCCTTCATTCACAGTTTCCAGCATTACCAGTTAACTTTCCACTTTCCAAATTTTGTATTTATGTACAGTTTCAACCTCCCCCTAAACACACTCACAGCACGGCTGGTTACGTCTGACCCGGGCGGCGGACAGGCCTAATTTTGCTCGTTTATAAGTGGTGGAATCCCTACACGCTTCCGAGAAGACCGACGCAGAAAACTGAAAAAAGGAGACTCCAGCTTCACAAAAGAAGGAAGACTCCAGCTTCACATAAGAAAGAAGACTTCAGCTTCATAGAAGAAAGAAGATTCCACAACTCAAGAGGACAGCAGTTCTCGCCTTGCCATCCCCAACTCGGTAACCTGCCCCCTAGCCTAAGCCGGCCTGGTGCTCATAAAGCCTCATATACACCGTGCAGCTGGGTTTAGTCCAGGTTCTGTCTCTCCAACCTCGACGTTTCTTCTCACCGGCTATTCTTCAGCTATACCCACTTCAATATTCACCCGAAGAGTATCTAGTCAAATATTTAATTGATTGATTGATCATGACTCTGTGTGTGTGTGTATGTGTGTACTCACATAATTGAATATGCGGGTGTTGAGTTCTGTCTCTTTGGTCCCCCCCTCTCAACTGTCAATCAACTGGTGTACAGATTCCTGAGCCTACTGGGCTCTATCATATCTACATTTGAAACTGTGTATAGAGACAGCCTCCACCACATCACTTCCTAGTGCATTCCATTTATTAACTACTCTGACACTGAAAAAATTCTTTCTAACGTCTCTGTGGCTCATCTGGATACTAAGTTTCCACCTGAGTCCAATTGTTCGTGTCCCACCCGTGCTGAAGAGTTTGTCTTAGTCCACCCTGTTAATTCCCCTGAGAATTTTGTAGGTGGTTATCGTATCTCTCCTTACTCTTCTGTTTTCCAGGGACGTGAGGTTCAGCTCCTTTAACCTTTCCTCGTAGCTAATTCCTCTCAGTTCCGGGATGAGCCTGGTGGCATACTGCTGAATCTTCTCTAACTTTGTCTTGTGTTTAACTAGGTATGAACTCTAGGCTGGAGCTGCATATCCCAGGATTGGTCTGACAATCTGTGTGTCTGATTGGTGTGTGTGTGTGTGTGTGTGTGTGTGTGTGTGTGTGTGTGTGTGTGTGTGTGTGTGTGTGTGTGTGTGTGTGTGTGTGTGTTAAAATCATGAAGAAATTCACACGTGATGAATAATCTGAATATTACAACACATTACCATTGCAGTAATTCAATTTACGCTTTTCACAGACGAATATAATGAAGCCAACAGATGTGAGTGAGCGGGCCAGGTTTGTGCACCTGTGGATGTGTGGATTGTCCCACCGATCCATTGCTCAGTCATCTGGTGTGAGTGTGTCGACGGTGTTCAGGTGGATTCGTCGTTGGAAGCTTGAGGGCAACGTCGATACAAAGAGATATAAACGAAGATTGGATAAAAAAGTGTTCACCAAGAAATCACGGATTCTGGTGACTGCATTGGACTACATGCGCATTCTAAATGTCGACTGTTTGCCATCTGTTTATTCACAATATTTTTAAGGAGAACAAAGCAGTCCATATTCCTTTTCATTTTCCAAAAATATGATACATTTTGCTGAAAATCACATATTCATAAGATATATTACATGTGTGACAGGAAACATTGGTGGTCGTGCAATCTCTGTGATGACAGTCACAAGATATTAAAAAACAAAGAAAAAAAAGTAAACTGCAAAGGTGTCTTCACAGTGAGGTAAACTGTAGGATAAACCAGAGGGAAAAAACATTTAAAAATACTTTACTTTAAAAATAAATTAAACAAATTAAAAAAATATCGAGGCTTGGCTCTAATACAGAGTGCGCAAAACAAACAAGATGAACAATCAAATTTACATTACGTTAAGGTGCAAAATAAAATATGGTTCGGAATATTGTGAGTTAGTCTGACTAAATCCGTTACCCCACCAAGATGTGTTAACAGGTCTACTCAGTTGAGCACACAGGAGTAATCTAACTCATGTTGGGCAAGGACGCCCTATTTATACAGAATATCGGCCGGGCTGATGGCGCTGGTGACTTCTTTAACTATTAACCGGCTTTTTAACTGCTTGTTTCGGAGGGCGTGGTCTCCCAGTGACCCAGGTGCGAAGTGGGGCGACGGCCAGTGGTGCAGGGGAGGAGACTGGTATACGTCTAGACGTCTGGAAGTAGTTGTTGTTGTTGTTCTTGGCTGCAGTTCTTGATTAAATAGACATGAATTAGTAGAATAGGTGAAAATGGAGCAGGCCGAATCTCTTACTAGAGATTTTACCATGACACATGTCATGACTTGTATAAAATATTATGAAAGTATAAAGTTTTTGCCCGAAACACATTGCGTAATAGTGGCTTTAGGCATTGTATGTACTAGCTCTATCTATATATATCAATCCATTAATGTAACATCACTTGTATGTATGAACCTTACCTGAATAAACATATTTATTTATTATTTATTTATGAAGGTGGAGGATGACAAATTAGCATGATACCATACCAAATCATGACAAATTTCTCATGATTTATTTAACATGTCATGACAGATATCTTATGACATCTACTATATATCATGACTTATATCACATGTTATGACATATAGACATGCTATGAAAGATATCATATATCAGTACATATCAAATATCATGACAGATATCAAATGTTGTGTCAAAGAGTCACCCCGAATATGCAAAACTGGTACCAATTTACAAAGAAAATACAATGTACAAATTATAAGAAAGTAGCAGCTTAGCTCCTTTCCGTAGTTGAATCCATCCTCCACTGGTGAAGTCTGTCTATAGGTCGGGGAGTAACTGGTGGGGGTGTGTGCTTCTTCCTTATTCCTGCTGGTGTAATACACAATAATGACACCTAATGATAAAAATACCCATAAATGCAGTAGTTAGGTTTCTGGTAACTTAAAATCTTAACCTAGCTATGTATAATTTATCTTCATGATAAAAATAAATTAATTATCACGTCCTTACTTTAATTATTAATGTATATCTGTAATATTTTATTCATCACTGTACTGAATAAATTATCTTGACATTTACTGCGAAGATAAACAACCTCAGCAAAGTCGGGGTGGATATCCCACCTCTTACCCGCTTCTGTAACCACTTAAATTATTATTTTATTTATACTTTAGGTCTTATTAATTATACGATCATAACTAAACTATTTATAGTTAATAATCATTAGCTTAAATTTGCCTATGTTTATTATTCAACTTTTTTCTTTGATTTCATTTATTACCTAGGTTGCCTAGCTTCGCCATACTCCCTTACTCGATTGTACCCCTGGCTTTGCCTGTGTCTCAAAATGCAAATTATTACTTACAGTGTACATGAGAGTACTTGTAAGCAATCTACCTCATTTTTCTTTTTTTGATCATTTTGTGTTTGTTTTGTATAGTCTTGTTTATATATTTTTTTCCCCCTTTAATATCAAAATTTTTATTTTATAATTGCCATTCTTGCCTTGTTTTCCTGCAACCAGCCTTTTTATGCAGACAAGTATAGACCCAGAACTAAACCTCTTATCCACTATCTATGACAATCATCACTTTAATGATAAAAATTGCAGATATTTTACAGTACATAATGTAAACAATGTATTAACACATAATCGCAATATCTCTGTAATCAACTTGAACGTTAGATCTCTAGGTAAACACTTCGATGATGTTAGTGCCTTGATTGCAACTATTGACAACAAATTCTCTTTTATTATACTTACTGAAACGTGGTTAAAAGAGGATACTACTCAACTCTTTAACATGCCTAACTACTCAACAATTCACAACTGTCGTCAAATTCAGAGAGGTGGTGGTACTGCTCTTTACAACCACCAAGAGCTAACATGCTTAAAAGTAATTAGAACTAGAGACTGCTGTGGGGAGTATATCTTCGCCAGTTTCAGAGTCAAGGGTGCTGAGTCTGTCCTGTCTGTGGGTGCAGTCTATATAATTCCTAACACTAATGTGTTCGAATTCAACTCGAACCTTAGAAATCTAATACTAGATAACAGACTGAACAAAAACCATCTAATTATCGCAGGGGACTTTAATATTGACCTCTGCGAGCCTGAACACCCTACTGCTGTTAGCTTCCTCAACTATATGAATTCCTGCTTCCTCATACCCTTAATCACTAGACCTACTAGAATCACTGATAGTACTGCCACGACTCTAGATCACATCTGGACCAACATAACCTCTCCGCTTACTTCAGGTATAATCACCGATAGCACTACAGACCATTACCCCACATTTATCTTAACTAACAATAACAAACCACTTCTAGAGACAAGGGAGTTAAGCTTTACGCTGCACAATGAAACTGCTATAGGCAATTTTATAACTGCTGCTGCTAATGTCAACTGGAAGTCCGAGTTAGGTAACATACGGGACATCAACCTAGCAGTGCAATCTTTTTTTCAAAAAACTGTCAGCCTTTATAACACCCACTGTTCTATGCTAACGAAACAAGTCACAACCAAAAGGCTAAACAATCCTTGGCTTACAAAGGGAATACTTAAATCCATTAATATAAAACATGACCTTGAGAAGAAGTATAGGTTAGGAACCGTCTCCAAAGAATTATCAAAGAATCACTCGTTATTGCTATCTAAAATAATTAGAAGAGCCAAAACTAAATACTACGAAGATAAATTTACCCAAACAAAGAGGAACATTTAAAAACATGGAGCACAATTTCACATATATTGGGATCAAAGAAGATTTTAAATAACAAACCAATACTCCTGTCCAATAACGATGGTCAGCTTTCAGCCTCTGATTCTGCTATTGAGTTCAATAGGTTCTGCTCTTCCATTGGGGCATCCCTTGCAAATGATATTCCATCTTCCAGTACTGATGTTAAGGACTATCTTACAGGTAACTATCCACAGTCTCTGTACATTAAGCCTACAAATTCCACTGATGTTAATGAGATAATCCTTTCCCATAAACCAAGTCTAGTGTCCTTGAGGAGATACCAACTTTAATATACAAAAAAGCCTCCAGATCTTTAGCCCCTGCTATTGCATTGCTCTTCAACAAGTCACCTGAACTCCAAACCTTTCCAGATATTCTAAAAAAAAGCGAGAGTAACCCCTGTCCACAAATGTGGTGATCTCACAGATGTTAACAACTACAGACCTATATCAATCCTGCCTAACTTATCAAAAATATTTGAAAACCTAATCTACGAGCAGCTTTACTCTTATCTAGCCAAACACAATATACTTAGCTCTTGTCAATATGGCTTCAGACCCAAAAAAAAAGCACTAACCTTGCACTTATTAGTATGATTAACTTGATTCATGCAGCTCTTGATAAAAATGAGTTCCCTGTTGGGTAATATGTGGGCCTCTGTAAGGCTTTTGACACTGTCAACCACCAAAACCTTCATCATCATGGAGTCAGAGGACACTCCCTGCAATACCTCAAATCTTACCTTACTGACAGGCTCCAGTATGTTTCTGTGAATAATTCATTTTCTCCCACCCTACCCATCAACATCGGTGTTCCTCAGGGCAGCATACTTGGCCCTCTCTTCTTTCTTATCTACATTAATGACCTTCCAAATGCCTCCCAACACCTCAAAACAATTCTATTTGCTGACGACACAACCTACATTTATTCCAGGCCTGACCCCCCTTGCTCTAAATGTCACAGTGAATACTGAGCTAAATAAAGTCCATCTTTGGCTAACTGCCAACAAACACACCCTTAACATTGACAAAAATTTCTATGTTCTGTTTGGCAATAAATCCTCTAATCAAATAAATCTCAGGATAAACAATACCCGAATTTGTAACAAAATAGATGGCAAATTCCTTGGCGTTCTCATTGACCATAAGCTGAATTTCCAGGGACACATTCTAAATATATCAAAAAAAGTTTTAAAAAACGTTGGCATTCTTTCTAAGATCAGATATTATGTACCACGCCCTGCCCTGGTGACGCTTTATTACTCCCTCATCTATCCATATCTCAACTATGGTATTTGTGCTTGGGGTTCTACTACCCAAAATCATTTACGTCCTCTAATTACTCAATACAAAGCTGCTATTAGGACAATATCCAACTCTGGCCCCAGACATCACTCGGTACCCTTACTCAAATCTCTGAATATATTAGATATTAAGTCACTACACATTCTCTCATGTGTATTGTACATATATAAAACGCTGAACTGCAATGCCAATCCTGACTTCAAAAGCTTCATTGAAGGTTGTAACAGAACCCATGAGCACCATACCAGAAACAAATACCGTTTTGATATTCCAAGAGTATGACCTAACCAAACTAGAAATGCTCTACAAATCAAGGGACCCAGAATTTAAAGACTGTACCTCTCTCAACCAGTTTAAGATAAAAACTAAGTACTACCTAATAAATTCCCTGTAACCTACCTTACCCCTATATTGTCAACCCATGTCTGGTTTTTTTAACAACGCTGTTTGTCGACCTAATTGTATTTGTGCTGCTTTTTCTGCCATGTTCCCCCCTTTTTTACTTTTATTTGTTCTCAACACATTTTATAGTTTAATCTCAATTACTATTAAGTTTTAGTCTTTAATGTTTTTCCTGCCCGAAACGCTTTGCGTAATAGTTGCTTTAGGCATTGTATGTACTAGCTCTATCTATAAATCTATCAATTTTTGTATAACCTCTTGTATGCATGTACTTTACCTGAATAAACATTTATTTATTTATTATTATTTATTTATTTATTTGGGGTTCGCATTTAAGTAGGAATGAAATGGGATTCCCAAGTAATCAAGCTGTTAATATTTATAGTTTGTGTGATGGGCTAAGAGTCGGGTACTGGTGGTGTAACGATGCAGCCCGTCCTCCCGAGCGCTCCTAACCTTCCTAACTGTAATATTAAATTGCCAGACACTAACCTACCAGAGTACCTATACACAGAAAACGGGACAATAAGTCAATTTCGTGAGCCGCACCAGCTTTCTTGTACATGATTTCTGGCTCTAGGGAAATTCTACGTCAAAATACGATGTACTATTCCGGAGAACGGTTTGGCATCTTTGGTGTAGGAAGACTCGTGGTTTGTACATATATGCTGTATAGCCTTGGAAGAACACAGAGTTCTTTGTACTGTATTATTGACATATGAATTGCTTGATATCCAGCCACACATCAGACAATGAAGAAACAACGAGGTTTTGGTCCATCCTGGACATGATAATGGTCCAGGACGGACGGAAACATCGTGTTTTCCTCATATTCTGATGTGTGGTTTAGTCATCATACCTTCTACAGCATAAATATGACTCATTGTCTCCACATGAACTACGTGATTTCTTTGTATCAGTAGCCTATGGATGTCAGCCTATAATTTCAATATATTCTAAAGTAATAGCGGATTATTTTCTATACGTCAAGACATATACCCCATATCATGACAGATATCAGGGGTCATGAATGACATTACATGTCATGACAGATATATCACATGTAATCACAGTGTTGGTTTTGTTTAAATGCTTTTCATAACCAAAAACTTGAAATCAAAATTTTATTTTAAATATTAAAAAATATTATTTTTAAATATTAGGGTATTAATAACAATACCTCCTCCACATAAACGAGCAAGTGCCATAGCTGTTAAATTAGCTATATTAGGCCTATAAGGCTCTAAGACATAGCCAAATTGGCTCCACCAGAAAAAAACTGGAAGAATCTTGAAAGGCCTTCAAAGTCACTTGACAAGGCTACTCAACAAATGTGATAACTGGTTAGAAACAGATCCAGTTGATATCATCAAGCTAGGAATTTCCACAAAAGTGGCTAGCGAAAAATTTGAAAAAATAAAGGAATAATCGAGTTTTATAGAAATATACTCCTTGTCACTAATATTGACCCAGATGAAATAAATCTAACTGAATCTGACCTTGCCAACTATGAAGACAAAATTCAGGCCATGTTAATACAAAGTGCTTGCAACAGAAAATGTTCCTGCTGCGTTGGGAACACTTTTATAGTCTACCCATACCAAAGCGAACAACAAGCTCATCAGATAAAGTAAATGAGCTACCTCAAGATGAGGATATTCCTCTAATTAGATCCTTACAATGGATCAATAATTGTAGTTAAACCTTCATTCTCCACAGGCTCATCTAATACAACTTCACGTAATGATACATTAACAGAATCAGAACAGTTTTCAGAAATTACATCCATATATTCCATGGATTCTGAGAATTCGATACACGAGGCTACTAAATTAACAAGCCTCCCAGATGAACCCAGAGAAAAAAGAAAAGTTGCAAATTGAAAATGAAGCCACAACAGAAGATGAAGATGCAGCTGAGCTGAATTAAAAGCTGAAGCTGAATTGAAAGCTGAAACTGTATTAAAAGCTGAAGCTGAATTAAAAGCTGAAACTGTATTAAAAGCTGAAGCTGAGGCTAAGTAAGAAGCCTTAAGCCAAATTGGTGATAGTCCTAATCACTCAAACCAGCCTCCTAGAGGTAATGCTGAACATGATAGCACCAATCAAGCCACCCAGCTCTCTAGAGGAAGTGGTGATATAGAAATGGCTATCATAAATCTCGTGCATCAACTTCTGGACTTAAATCAGCCAGATCAATCAGCTGACTTCTTGCAAACATTTAATCTAAAACTTGAGTTACTGTTAAATTCCTTTAACAGTGAAGAGGATCAACCCACTGCTGAGTGGATGACTAAAATTATCATCCAAAGAAAATTGTCTAGCAAGGTGCTAAATGAATTGTATTCATATCAGAATAATACTGTCCTGACAATGCAGGATATATTAGCAGGTTTGCGTACTGTAGTAAATATTAGACAAGAAAATCAGGCACTTAAAGACTATACTGAATCAACAAAAACAGTACCCACAAGAAATTCTTTAACTGAAACTCCTAAAGTGACACAGTCATCTATATAAATGAAAATGGAAATGTTCGTTTGTTTAGAATCGTTAACCTCCGAAAGTTCTTCACCGATTGCTTTGAAATTTTCACAAAACGTTTTATTCGCTTCCGATTGGGTTTTTATAAACATACTATATCGATATCACGTCTGTGACCGGAAAAAACATGTTTTTTTTTTAAACTGTGTTTCTCATGTGTTTTTCAAGTTAGGGATATGTTCGAAACCACTTTACCGAATGCTTTGAAATTTTGACACAACGTTGCATTCGAATAGGCGCGTGTTTTGATATACCTACTATATACATACCTCACCTGTGACAGGAAAAAATAAGTTTTTTTCAAAAACAGCGCCATCTGTAGGACGTAGGATTAATACATGCTTTAATCTCCAAAAGTTCTTCACTGATTGCTTTGAAATTTTGACACAACGTTCAATTCAAATACGTGCATGTTTTTATATACCTACTATTTAGATGCCACACCTGTGAAAGGTTAAAACATGCCTTTTTTCTAAGCAGCGCCATCTGTTGCATATAAGACCAACACAAGCTATACAAAATATGTTACAATTCCATTTCAATATTTCCATTTGCTTTGAAAAATGGAATTTTCATAGATTTGGATTTATTTTCATTTTGATTTAATTATTTTGTGTGACATTGCTTTTGATTTAAGCTGTATTGTTTCCCATGCCGTACATTTCGTGGCTATAGTTTATTTGTGTCTTTTTTCATTGTTTTTCTTTTTTTTTAGTGCAATTGGTGGTGAAATTGAGCTGTGTCGATTGATCTGCTTTTGAATTAAAATATTTCGTTAGTATTTTTTGTTTTTGTTTTGAAAACATGAAAATGGACAAAACGTTTATATCACAGCTGCAAATGTGCAACAAAAAGGTATGAATGCACCGGCTACAGCGTTAACTGCTTTCTTCACATTATGTCAAAATGACGTGTTTGCGAAAGCAATGTTGTATCCGGAAGTGCCTACGCATTACACATGGAATGCCAGTAGAAAATCATTTGAACGACGCAAACGAGGAGGACGAGTCGACGGACAACCTGGCATATTCAAATAAACTACGATAAGCAGACTGCACACCGTGAATCCTAATCAGGATGAATGTTTCTTTCTTCGCATGCTATTGGTAAATGTGCCCGGTCCAACGTCTCTCCAGCAATTCAGATTTGTCAACGGCGTAACACATGCCACGTCCCGTAGTGCATGTCAAGCTCCGAATTTATTGGAGAACGACCGACACTGGGATGTATGCATTAATGACGCATCAAACACGTCACATCTGAATCAAATTCGTGCATTGTTTGCAATCATCTTGACCACCGGCTCTCCGTTATCTCCAACAGAGTTATGGGATAATTATAAATCGCACATGGCTGAAGATATTATCCGTCGAATACGCAGAAAAAATTCAAACATGAACATGGTTTTTGCAGCAAAAATCTTCAACTAAGCGTTGATAATGATTAAAGACTTGTGCTTAGAAATCACGAACAAAGTTCTCAATCAATTGGAAATGCCATCATCGAGTCGATCTGCTGCTGCTTCATTCGATGTAGAATTGCGTCGTGAACAAAATTACAACACGGGTGACCTGTTGTCGTATGTTTAACCAAATATTCCTAGGCTAATGCTTGAGCGAAAAGGCTTTAACAATCAAATAATTCAAACTGTCAATAACGGGCTTGGAGAAATCTTTGATGCGCCAGAAGGAACTTGTAAAACCTTGTT
This sequence comes from Procambarus clarkii, assembly GCF_040958095.1. Lineage (NCBI taxonomy): Eukaryota > Metazoa > Arthropoda > Malacostraca > Decapoda > Cambaridae > Procambarus > Procambarus clarkii. Next base: position 36,401,034 of record NC_091156.1, on the reverse strand, counting down.
AATTAGATTGATTCTGGCAGCATTTGGATCCCAAAATGGCATACCTTGGCTCTTGCATTTTCCGGAAATGCTGCAACATTGCTACCAGGTGGAAGAACTGTTACTTCGACTTTGAAATCGCCATTGAACATGCAATTCATTGAAACTCCCAGGTGCAACATTTACAATGCATCCGACATGGGAAAAGTATTGCAGAAATGTAAACTTATAATTTGAGATGAATGCACAATCCCTCACAAAAAATCATTCGAGGCTCTTGATCAATCATTGCAAGATGTGAGTCGAAACATCAGATCATTTGGAAACTCATTAATATTGCTTGCAGGAGATTTCAACCAAACATTACCTGTAATTCCTCGATCGACACCAGCGGACGAAATAAATGCTTGCCTGAAATACTCTACTTTGTGGCGCCACGTAAAGACATTTAAATTAACTACAAATATGCATGTAGTTATGTTGCTACTACAAAACGATCCATCAGCTGAGATATTCTCACATCAATTTCTAGTAATTGGGAACGTAAACGGGCCGGTTGATCTGACCTCAGGACGAATTTCATTGCTCATAACTTCTGCAATTTAGTGACGTCAAAAGAAGAATTGGTTGAAAAAGTATCTCCCAATATTGAAACCAACTATAAGAATAACGATTGGCTGAGTGAACGAGCTGTTTGTGTGGCCAAGAACAAAACGTCTACGACCTTAACAATATTATTCAGTCTATCATTCAAAGGGAGGCATTCACATACAAGTCCGTCGACACTGTTGTGGAAGCAGAAGAAGCGGTTAATTATCCAACATAATTTTTTTATTCACTCGATCTGCCAGGGATACCATCACACGAACGGCAATTGGAAATCGGCCTGCCAATTATTATGTTGCGAAATATCAACCAACCAAAACTTTGCAACGCCACGCGCCTTGTAGTAAAAAAATTAATCAGCGACATCATAGAAGCAACAATCCGACAGGACCTTTCAGAGGGAAAAATGTTCTCATTCCTCACATTCCTATGATTCCATCAGATATGCCATTTCAATTTAGGAGATTATAATTTCCAATTCGATTGGCGGTTTGCAATCACCATCAACAAAGCTCAGAGCTAATCTTTAGAATTGTGCAGTTCATATATAGACATGGATTGCTTCTCACGTGGACCATTATATGTTGAGTGTTCTAGAGTCGGCAAACCAAACAATCTCTATATCTCCAGACAATGGAACAACAGAAAATATTGTATACCACAAGCAATGTGAAATTAAACATATTAGAAACGTGCGCTTTCTCTTTTCTTTCTTTCTTTCCCATTTAACCAGACTGAGCCACAGCAACGCGTGGCGGGTACTGCTAGTCTATATAAATAAAAATGAAAAAGTTTGTTTGTTCAAAATCGCTAATCTCCGAAAGTTCTTGACCGATTGCTTTGAAATTTTCACGCAAAGTTTCATTCGCATCCAGCCAGATTTTTATATACATACTTCATAGATGTCACGTCTGTGACTTTAAAAAACATGCTTTTTCTGAAAACTGTGTTTTTCAAGTGAGGGAAATCTTCGAAACCTCTTTACCGATTGCTTTGAAATTTTGACACAACGTTGTATTCGAATAGGCGGGTCTTTTTATATATCTACTATATATATGCCTGACCTGTGACATGCCTTTTTTAAAAAAAACAGCGCCGTCTGTTAGACGTAAAAGTGTGAGATTTTTTTCTACGCCTACCTCCCTTAGGAGGTGGACTACAAGTTTAAAGCCTGCTCACGGCAGTTAAGCATGAGTCCAATAGAAAAAGGAAAAGCGGGAGCAAACCGCCAGGCTTCCACCCCTATGGGTGAAAACCTGTCCACAATAGGCCGCTGGTTCCTCCTAGTTAAACAGGACGTTAAAACTAATAAAGGGTAACCGACGGGTTCTCACAATCAAATATTTATATTTGATGTGGCGCTATGAATTGGAATTCGAATTCCCAACAACAGCCGTCATATCAAAAGATCACATCAACATTCAATCGTATAAAGCAGAACATGGGTGGAAAAGAAATCTCATTAATGATGTTCCTAATGAGATGAACTAATGAGAACTAATCTCATTAGTTCCTTTGACAGGTTTGTCAATTCTAACTCTAGTACTCTTTCGGACCTGTCTGCCTTTAGAGGGGCCCTTATCCCCGTTCTTGACAGCTTGTTTTCTAAAAATAACCACCTTCCTCGTCGCTTCCAGCTTGCCCTTGCCTCCCTGAAATCTAACAACTCTATTCTTATCCTTCCTTCAGACAAAAGCAATTCGGTGGTTGTTCTTGACCGTGAGGACTACCTCCGAAAAGCAGATGTCTTGCTCTCTGACTCTCACACTTATGCTCCTCTGACTTCTAACCCTTTGGATCGCCTCAAAACTTCCTTTAACCGCAAACTAAGACAGCTCTCTAGTCTTTGCCCTCCTGACTTTGATCTCATTAAACGTTTCCGTGTCATCTGCCCTTCTCTTCCTTATTTCTATGGTCTTCCTAAGACTCATAAACCTGGTGTTCCTCTTCGTCCTATCATTTCTTCACGGGGCTCTGTCAGCTATCCTCTTGCCTCCTGGCTCGCTAAAACCCTGACACCTTACCTTGGCACTTTTTCCCCTGCCCACCTTCGTCACTCTCAGGACTTCATAGAAAGACTGCGCCTGCAACCCTCTTGTAAAATGCTTAGTCTTGATGTCGACTCTCTGTTCACTAATGTTCCGCTTGATGACGTTCTCTCTTTCCTCAGACAGAAGGCGTCAGAGGGTCTCCTTCCTCTCCCACTTCCCACTGACGTTTTCCTCGATCTCATTAGACTCTGTGTTGAATCTAACTCTTTCTCTTTCAACGGTAAATATTACACTCAAACTTTCGGTGTCTCTATGGGTTCCCCTCTCTCCCCTGTTCTTGCTAATTTCTACATGGAATACTTCGAAACTGTTCTTCTTCCTTCTATTGATACTCGTCCCTCTCTCTGGCTTCGCTATGTTGATGACATTTTTGCTTTATGGCCTCATGACCTTAATCTTTTCCAGCCTTTCCTCGCCTCTCTTAACAATCTGGCTACTTCTATCCATTTCAAAGTTGAGTGGGAATCTAATTCCCTCCTTCCTTTCTTGATGTTCATGTTCACAGCTCTGTGTCTGGGTTCTCTTTCTCTGTCTACCGTAAACCCATGCATAGTGGCATGTACATTCACTTCTTTTCCTACCATCCTCCTTCTGTTAAGAAAAGTGTCCTCGTCTCTCTCTTCCTCCGCGCTCTACGCATCAGCGACCCTCAGTTTCTTGATTCTGAAATTGCCTTTATCTACAAATCATTCTCTCGCCTTGGTTATCCTTTGCATTTCATCAACTGTGCCCACTCTCAAGCTAAACGAAATTTCTTTCATCCTAAACCTGCTTCCAACACTAGTAGCACTGTACTATGCCATCCCTTCATATCTGAACTCAAAACTTTTACCAATACCTTTCGTCCTCTTGACATTAAACTCGCCTTTCGACAAACTAACACACTTCGTAGCAATCTAGTTCACACTGCTCCTCCTGCTTCTAATGCTGCTGGTGTCTACTCTATTTCCTGTTCATCTTGTCCTCTCCAATACTTTGGCGAAACTGGCCGTACACTGAATGACAGACTTAAAGAACACAAGAGAAGTGTTAAGTCTGCTGACACTAACAATGCTCTCTTCTGCCATGTGAGGGATTCTAATCATCCCATTGATTGGTCTTCCTCCAAAATAATCTTTCCTGCCTCTACTCTACACAGACGCCGTCTTGTAGAATCAGCTCTTATTAACAATGTACCCAACATGAACTTGAGTCCTGGCTTTGTTGCTGTGGACTCTTCCCTTTCACAGTATATACTCAAATGCTCTAATCTTTCTAACAAACGTGACTTAACATAAGCTTTCCCCCTTCCATTTCTTTCTTTCTCTTTCCCTTTCATTCTCTCTTCTCCCTTTTTCTGTTCCTTGTCTTCTACGCTCCCTTGCTATCCTCTTCTTATTCCTATTACTATCTCCTTCGGTGGTTATAATAGGAGCTGCCTCGTATGGGCCAATAGGCCTGCTGCGGTTCTCATTACTGCTATCCCCTACACCTGACTTTCCTCCTCAGCTCTCTCTTGCCTATTTAATGCCTGTCCCTACCTGTCCTCGTCACAATCGACTTGAGAATGGTCCAGGACGGACCGAAACGTCGTCGTCTCTTCAATTTCTAGTGTGTGGTCTGGTCATCACAGACTAAGTTACACTACAGCGAGTGGTTGCGTTATTGTCCATCCAGTGGCAATTGCAACACAGCTATTCAACAGCCCCTCGAGAAATGACAGCAGGCTCCATCCTGCTGACACTTCAGGCTGACAAGTGAACTAACTGAACAATGATGCCCACTGGAGACACAAGCATGCAATCAATAGTGTCACGGCTTCCCTGACAGCTACTCTAATCACAAGCTTAAGGGTCCTCCTTCCAAACAGGAGTGACCCCCGTAGCTAGGCGGGTAGTCCAACAGTGACTCCCCCTATCACAACCCAGTGTGAACACTCTTTGCAACGCCCTACAAGAAGTTGCACTGTAAACAGTAAACAAAGTCAGGCAAGGTGGGATTCTAGGACACAGCTCCAGTAATCCCTAAGTTACTCTACTCTCCTCACCAGACGATAAACAAAAGAAATTGCCTTAATCAATTACCAAACTGATTATGTGATTAATTACGTCAATTACAACCAATTGTCTCTCATAGACAACAACATGATGGTACTCTACGTTAATCATTAACACTTGTCTCTCTTAACACAATCATCCTATTAACAATAACTCAAAACTCTTATATTACATCACACTTGACTCCTTGCAAGTATTCAGTGAGTAATTCTTAATTAAGGTCAAACGGACCACTAATTACATCCCCATTGAGTTACGATAACTAAGCCTACCCTAACTTGGTAGCTTCTCAACAGTCTGTCAAAATTTACTTTACTGAGTGTTAATTACCCTAATTAACTCCGATCAATTAATTGTCACCAGGACCGATAGTTAATGATACATAAACACGTCTCACTCCACACTGCCTAAGCAGGTCTCATCAACCACTGTGAATTCACGGGAGAGTTAATTACCCTAATTAACATGAGTGCAATTAATCCACTGTCCTCAGACAGGATATGATTAATGTAAAGATTTATGCTAGCTCCATGACTCGCTTTACCGAGTCATCTGAGTCCTCAAGACCCCAGACGTTAATTACTCCACTAATTATCATGAGCCACTAATTGCTATACCCCAGAAAGGTAATTAGTCCCGAGCAAATTCCGTTAACACAAATACTGACAGACTCTGACAGATCCTCTGCCACTACGTGAATTCATGATGAGAAGGCTAATTACATAATTAGCTAGAGTGGTTAATTAATTGTCACACGGACAATTAATTGCTCCCGAGACGTATCTCACTCAAGCTCAACACTGTTCTCCTATAACAGCTCTTACTCACTGAACAATAAGTGTGCACCCCTTATCCAGTTAATTTCCCCTCTCATTAACTCACTGAATCCTTAAGTCCTCAACACAACTTAAAGAAACAAAGTAACCCCAGTGTTACATAGGTCACACTTACTACGGCATGCATAACAACACAAATGCACTGCCCACATATGGTTGCGGCTACTGCAACTCGTTAATTACTGATCCCACACAGTAATGACACACGGTTTGGCAACAACAAGAGTATACCAATATTACTGCCCCCCATATCTTGCAACCGTTGCAAAGGACTACTGTGAGCACACACTTACCTCAGCAAGGCAATTAACAAATCAACTGCCTGCTCTCATTAAGTACTGTGAATTCCTCTGAATAATCACAGAGGTCCCTTAAACCCTCAACACAGCTCCTAGGGCAGTAATATCGTATACCTGATATCAACACTGCACAAACCCACTTTATAATGATGCCGTCAGCATACCCCACATGCTAATGACATCATTAGGCAATCAGTCAGCAATCTCATCTACTGACTCACCACACAACCCAGTACATAAAACATGCAAATGAACACATAGAAATGGCATTCACATAATCAATGAAAATTATATCACCAGATAAATGTATCTCTAACTACACAGACCTCAGGGTATCCACTGACATCCCTGCAACACTGGCCTGCCTACCTCTGCAATGATTATAATTTTACATGCTGGTACTCCATAGCACTAATCAAGTCTGACCGATTATATAGAATCGAAAACTGGATCATTTTTTATGGTAAATCTCTACACTGACCGATTACATACCTGAGTCAGTCTACACACTTATATATAACTTTATATATTTACAGTGTGGTCCCGTGTACAACATCCATCTCCAGGTACTCCCAACCAGTCACCTGGACGACAGTACAGACAGTTGTCTCTCATCTGCTTCCTCACTGTAACAACTTTTATTGTACTCACGGCTCCTTAACTCCACAACAATCCTTCCCTGGTCACTACCTCTCTGGCTGTAAACACCTAGCTCGCTCCTCATGCGTCGACAAGATGTGACCCTAGGCTGTCCAGGGAAAGTGGCTTAAACATGTGGCCACCTCATGGCCCTAAGGGGGTGGCCATGGGTAGCGCATGACGACACAGCACCCCACCTGGGCTGAGCTGGTGCACGGGGTGGGGTGGGGTTTGGCCGCACGGGTGACCTGGGTGGGTGGCCTCCGGGCGGCTGGCCAAGGTGGGCAGCACGGGTGGCACGCGGGCTGCCTGGGGTGGCCCCCGACTGGCTGGTTGGCGCCTACCGGCATACACACATGGATGGGAGATCACTTTACACCCCATCATCAGCATGCTCGCTCGTACACTCGGGTGGCAATGGCCGGCGGCGTCACCACACGGACGCCGCCAGGTGCAATTCAAAGTCCAACAGGGGCCTGTAATATCACCACAATTACACTAGGAGGCCCTGCCCATTATACCACCAATTGTCCATTAACACTAGACAGGATGCTCAGACCCGAGGGATGAGGGATCAATCTGATACACCATGAGACCAGCTGCCTCATGGGTTAACACTGTACCTGTCTCTTAGTTTGTCACATCGGCCCCAATTTCACGCAAATTGGGACTTGACACAACCCAGGATGGCAGGAGTGCCATCCACGATGAGTAACAAGGGAATGACCCAGCGATTAACGGGGGTGGAGGTGGCAGGCTGCCACCTCCACCCAGCTACGTCTTCCTCCAGCCCGCTGCCCAGCTCAAACTGACTATTTGGCAGGCTAAGGGAACTCAAAATGCCCATCTCTCCCCCCCTACCTTACCTTGACCAATCAGCACAAAGCCGGCACAACTCCATGGTGCCGCTTCCAATCACAGCTGTTCGCGCCAAAACTCAGCTAGGAGTAGAGATGCCTAAACCATTCACAGGCCTCCCTCACCCTCAGGCGTCCCGTGACGTCACAAGGAGGGGGGCCTAAAGACAGTGGAGCAATGTCTCACATGGTGGGGGGGCAACGTTCACCCCTCTGTCCTTCCCCCCTCTAACATTTATAGACAAGTATACTCCCACAACACTCACTTCCAACTCCCATCCTATTTCACAGAAACAGGAAAATTTCTGTAATTCTCTCTACAGAGCAATCACAGACTTCTGACTAGCCTTAAATGATAGTCCATAACAAGAGCTTTCATCCAACACCCCACAAGTGTATGTTAGTTTGAAAACTTCTTGACTAGAGTCCCTAGAGCGACTAGCCTAATCTAGAAAACTAGGAAAACTAGCTGAGGGAATCTACATTCCCTCACAAACAGCAACACACACTGTAATCTCCGAAAGTTCTTCACCGATTGCTTTGAAATTTTGACACAACGTTGTATTCGAATAGTCGCATCTTTTTATATACCTACTATATAGATGCCACACCTCTCACAGGTAAAAACATGCGTTTTTTTAAAAGAATGCCTTCTGTTGCACATAATGGCAACATGCAGGCTATACTAAATATATCACGAATTCCATGTCAATGTTTCCGATTGTATTGATAAATTTTATTCTCATCGATTTTGATTTATTTTATTTTGTGTGACATTGTGTTGGAATTAAGCTGTGATGTTTACCATACCGTTCATTTTGTAAGTATAAGTATAGATGCCACACCTGTGACAGTTAAAACTATGCTTTCCTTGAACAAGAGCGCCATCTGTTGCATGTAAGAGCAACATACATGCTGTGCTACATATGTTACAATTCCATCTCAATGTTTCTGATTGCACTGATAAACTGAATTTTCATAGATTTTGATTTATTTTCATTTTGATTTAAATATTTTATGTGAATTGTGTTGGAATTGAGCTGCGTTGTTTACCACACCGTTCATTTCGTGAGTATTGTTTATTTTTATATTTTTTCATATTTTCATTTCATTTTTTAACTGTAATTCTTATATATCAGTGATGGGAACATCATATCACTTGATGTTCCCAATTTTCTGATGGGAACATCAGACCATTTGTGAAGGCATCGGACGAAGGAGTGGGGAATGGTGGGGATGATGAGGTGAAGGAAGTGAGAGATGGTGGGGAGAACGAGGGGACAATGGAGGGGGTAACCGTGGGAAAGGACGAGGGGACGGGGGAGTTTGGGATTGGGCATGGGGAAATGGAGAATGGTGGGGAGGACAAAGGGACACGGGTGTGGGTCATTGTGGAAAGGAAGAGGGAATGATGGGGAGGACGAGGGGACGAAGGAGTGGGGAATGGTTGAGAAGCCGAGGAGACGGGTGAAGGGGGAATGGTGGGGAGGACTGAGGGACAGGGAAGGTTGCTGTGGCTCAGCAACTCACATGCGTTGCTGAGCCACAGCCACGCGTGGCCGGGTACTGCTAGTCTATATAAATAAAAATGGAAATGTTCATTTGTTCATAATCTCTGAAAGTTCTTCAGCGATTGCTTTGCAATTTTCACACAACGTTTCATTCGCATCAGAGTGGGTTTTTATATATAGTTTATATAGATGTCACGTCTGTGATGGGAAAAAACATGTTTTTTTTAAACTGTGTTTTTAATGTGTTTTTCGTGTGAGGGAAATCTTCGAAACCTCTCTACCGATTACTTTGAAATTTTGACACAATGTTGCATATGAATAGGTGTGTATTTTCATATACCTTCTATATACATGCTTTACCTATGACACGAAAAAACATGCTTTTTGAAAAACAGTACCATCTGTTGGATGTAAGAGCAACACACTCTGTAATCTCCAAAAAAATTTTACCGGTTGCTTAGAAATTTTGACACAACGTTCCATTCGAATACGCACGTGTTTTCATATACCTAATATATAGATGCCACCCTTGTGACAGGTAAAAACATGTTTTTTTGAAAAACAGCACCATCTGTTGCACAGTAGACCAATACTCGTTATACTAAATATATAACGATTTCATTCAAAATGTGTCCGATTTCATTGATAAATTGAATTTCCATAGATATCGTTTTACATTCATTTTGATTTGTCGGAAAATCCGACACCATTTAATAATCATACAGATAATAACTGTATTACCAACAAGTTACCCATAGAAAACGTAACTTGTAGTGGAATTACCATCTAAAGAAAACGGGATATCATCACCACATACTATTATAATTCACCAGCTATTTTGCTGGGAATTATTCTTAAATACATTAGTCTTTGGACTTTACCATCATAAAAACATCTTATATAAATTAACTTAATTATCAATATTAAAGTAGAGTAAATGTGACCCTTCTATCACTTTCTGAAATCTGGACAAAGTAGGCCAGGCGAGAGTGAGGAGGAGGGCAGCCATTGTTGTGTCACCTCCGAGACGTGTGGAGCAAACGGCTCCTATCATTCTGGACAATGTCGGCCAGTAACGTCAATAGGATGGAGTGTTAAACAGCCATTGTATATTGAGACCAGAGGCTCACACGGGAGCAAATTCGGCTCCTGTTAATTTTACTTGGACGTAGTGTTATGGAAACCAAAGGTACCATCTCCAACACGATGTCTACAATTCAAGTTAAGTGTCTATCCGAAACCCGTTTATCATTCATTTATGGCCATTAATGTCAGGATATAGGGTGACCCGGTTAGATCGCGAAATCGCCTCATACTAAAGGTAATTAAGCCAGGTCTTTAATGTTCCATGTACTGTATAGTGTTTTCTCTGATATAGCTTGTCATATATAGGATTCTGGCTTCACAGCTAGCGCACTTTTGACAGGTCAAGACGAGGATGCAAGATTATGTGCACCAGTTACTGGGGGATAGAAGCTACCTCAAAGAGGATAATTTGGTGTCTACACTCTAGTTATACCTGGTGGACTAACCTGCTGTACTATAAGAGAAGGAACCTCATCAATGTATGTAGCTATTACTGTAATTTGATTGGCTGCATATGTGTAATATAAACCCCCCCTAATGTGTAGAGGATCGATTTGTGAGATTAAGAGATTATTGCAGAAATACAGTCCACTTATCATTATACAAATTGCTATCGAAGTATATAAATTAACGTAAATATAAATTCATATAAATCAAATAAATATAAATCTCACAGGTCGGTTCCCACAATATTTGGTCATCTTCGAACCGGATGACGGATTATTTGATCCTTTGAACCCACATTTGGTCATCTTAGTACCGGATGAACCAGTTAACCAGTGGATTCATTAAATATACTAGTGCAGTGTTATTTAAACAAAGGCCAGCCAGTCAAAGACGGCAGCCTAGCCTCGAGGGAGCTCAGGAGCCTCCCTCAGCCCAGTTCAGCTTCGTCAGCGGTTTCATGCACACCCACAGATATTTGGTGGCGTGTTATTTCGTGAAATGACAGCGCTAATATAGAATCCAGCCAAATTAGTGACTGTGTCTTCGCGAGATTGTTCACGGATTTCGTGGTGTTACATTTCGCGAGAGATTATCTACGAATTTTGTGGACTTTATTTCGCGAGGTCACTAATAATATTTAATACTTCTAGATAATATTAGAAGTTTCATAGAGGCTAATTAAGAGGCTATTAACAATAATTGTGTATATTATTTCTCCAAAATAGAGAATTATTTAATATATATTGCACTAGTGATCACAGTATAATATTTACTAATTGCCAACCCACAACAGGGTAGGATATTACCATTGACTAGTTGAACTATTATCGTTCATCCTAGTCCCATTATTACCATAGTCAGTTGTACTATATTGATTAACCTAACACCATTAATGAATGGTCCAGACCCTATTTTGGGTGTAATTTTTATCAACTCGAATTGAGTTGTATATATAATAATTTACTTATGATCATTACACCTTTGAGTGATTAATTAGTGTCTCTACCATCCTAGGGTGATATAGAAGAGCTAACCTAAAGGTACTTCCAGTGACACTGGTTTATCACTCAAATCATTAGTGTGTATGATTGTATATATATAATGTGTATTAATTTTAAGTGCTAACCTCTAGTAGAGGTAGGATTATTGCCTAGTGAGTTCAGAATTTACCCTAGGCTACCATTAGTGTTTGTTCAGTATTATGAGCGACCCAAGTACAAGTCCCACAAGGCTTCACCAACTAGCCAGTATGGATAATGCAGGGAGAATGAAAAGAACCCTTGCAGGTCTTAAAGGCCACTTAACAAGACAGATCAAGAAATGTGAAGATTTGTCACAACAATCTCAAGTTGATTATGCTGACCTGGAAAGCTATTATCAAGCAGCTGCAGGTAAATTTGAGCAAATCAAATGCCAAATGGCTGTCCTTGTGGGGACAGACTACTACCATCAATTCATCGGTAGCCCTACTAAATATCAGGGTATAACCATGTTAAACTCTGCAGGAGGTAAATTACTCTCAGGCCCAGTATCAAGCCTGGGGAAACCTATGCCTGCAGATAAACAATACCAGTAGACCTACAAGTTCAAGGTTTGCGAGCAACAGCCAAATTCCTGAGAAATAGAGGAATAAAATTGGCAGATAATATTAAGTCTGATCACCTCACCGACTTCGGTCTCCTTGTAGGGACAGACTATTGTCATCGATTCATCGGTAGCCCTACTAAATATCAGGGTATAACCATGTTAAACTCTGCAGGAGGTAAATTACTCTCAGGCCCAATATCAAGCCTGAAGAGACCTATGCCTGCAGATAAACAATACCAGTAGAGATCTAAATTTGTCAGCTGATTATATTTCTCCAGTAGCATTATACTAAGGAGATTACAGCTGACTATACCAACAGAGGTTGATGTTAGTATCATCATTTAAAGCTGGAGATGAGTTCATGAGGCCTCAGTGGCAAATCAGTGAACAGTAGCCTAAAACAGCTACAAGTCACTGCGACCAATGTCACTGAACCCACTGCAGTCTCAGAACCATACTTTACTTTAATGATGAGCTATTCAATCTTCTGAATCAATTAACTAAATTAAACCCCAATAAATCTGATGACTGATTTGATACATTTATTATTTAATCAAGATGTATTCCATGGGCCTCAGTGTTTATATATCAGTGACCAGTTACCTGAAGAAACTTCAAGTTATATCTAATGTCACTGATCTCACTGCAGTCCCTGAATCATACTTGACTGTAGTACATGATCACATCCAGTCTTCTGGGTTAAATAATAAGTAATAAGGCTTGAATATTAGCCTTTCAAGAGTTGACAGGGAAATGAAATTGAATTAGACTTCTAACCCCTGCAACTCTAGTACGGGACATCCGTCCTGTACGAACAGACACACAAATGTGTGATTACTAACTACTAACATCAAATTAATGTAATAATTCGATGGAGGAGTATCGGTGTTCGTCTGTTCTAAATAGGACTTCGACCCGTGAGCAGCCCCTTGGGGAATTATGTCGGAAAATCCGACACCATTTAATAATCATACAGATAATAACTGTATTACCAACAAGTTACCCATAGAAAACGTAACTTGTAGTGGAATTACCATCTAAAGAAAACGGGATATCATCACCACATACTATTATAATTCACCAGCTATTTTGCTGGGAATTATTCTTAAATACATTAGTCTTTGGACTTTACCATCATAAAAACATCTTATATAAATTAACTTAATTATCAATATTAAAGTAGAGTAAATGTGACCCTTCTATCACTTTCTGAAATCTGGACAAAGTAGGCCAGGCGAGAGTGAGGAGGAGGGCAGCCATTGTTGTGTCACCTCCGAGACGTGTGGAGCAAACGGCTCCTATCATTCTGGACAATGTCGGCCAGTAACGTCAATAGGATGGAGTGTTAAACAGCCATTGTATATTGAGACCAGAGGCTCACACGGGAGCAAATTCGGCTCCTGTTAATTTTACTTGGACGTAGTGTTATGGAAACCAAAGGTACCATCTCCAACACGATGTCTACAATTCAAGTTAAGTGTCTATCCGAAACCCGTTTATCATTCATTTATGGCCATTAATGTCAGGATATAGGGTGACCCGGTTAGATCGCGAAATCGCCTCATACTAAAGGTAATTAAGCCAGGTCTTTAATGTTCCATGTACTGTATAGTGTTTTCTCTGATATAGCTTGTCATATATAGGATTCTGGCTTCACAGCTAGCGCACTTTTGACAGGTCAAGACGAGGATGCAAGATTATGTGCACCAGTTACTGGGGAATAGAAGCTACCTCAAAGAGGATAATTTGGTGTCTACACTCTAGTTATACCTGGTGGACTAACCTGCTGTACTATAAGAGAAGGAACCTCATCAATGTATGTAGCTATTACTGTAATTTGATTGGCTGCATATGTGTAATATAAACCCCCCCTAATGTGTAGAGGATCGATTTGTGAGATTAAGAGATTATTGCAGAAATACAGTCCACTTATCATTATACAAATTGCTATCGAAGTATATAAATTAACGTAAATATAAATTCATATAAATCAAATAAATATAAATCTCACAGGTCGGTTCCCACATGATTTAATTATATTTTTATGACAACGCGTTTGAAATGAGATGTGTTGTTTACCATACCGTTCATTTCATGAGTATAGTTTATTTTGTATTTTTTTCATTGTTTTCCATTTCGTTTTTTGAACAGTTTTTCTTATATTTCAGTAATGGTAACATCTGGGCCAGATTCACAAAGGAGTTACGCAAGTACTTACGAACGTCTTCATCTTCCCTCAATCATTGATGGCTTTGGTTACATTTATTAAACAGTTTACAAGCATGAAAACTTGCCAATCAACTGTTGTTATTGTTATAAACAGCACCTCGTGGTGCTTTGGGGCTGTTTAATAATTATAAACAGAGCAGCCAAAGATTGAGAAAAGATATACAGGTTCGTAAGTGTTTGCGTAACTTCATCGTGTATCTAACCCCAGATCATTTGATATTCCTAATTTTCTGATGGGAACATCAGATCATTTGATCATCAGATAAGAGAGTGGGGAATGGTGGGAAGGACGAGGGGACAGGGGAGTGGGGGATAGTGGAAAGGATAACGGGACGGCGGAGGGGAGAATGGTAGGGAGGACGAGGGGACATGGGAATGGTAGGGAGGACGAGGGAAGTGGGAAATAGTGGGAAGGAAGAGGGGATGGTTAGGAGGGCGAGGGGAAGATGTGGAAGAAAAAGGTACCAGGGAGTGAGGAATGGTTCGGAAACCGAGGAGACGGGTGAGGGGGAAATGGTAGGGTGGACTGGGGGACAGGGAAGGTTGCTGTGGCTCAGCAACGCATGTGCGTTGCTGAGCCACAGCAACGCGTGGCCGGGTACTGCTAGTCTATATAAATAAAAATGTACATGTTCGTTTGTTCAAAATCGCTAATCTCCGAAAGTTGTTGGCTGATTGCTTTGAAATTTTCATACAACAATTCATTCGCATCCGAGCGGGTTTTTATATACATACTATAAAGATGTCACGTCTGTGACAGGGAAAAACTTGCTTTTTTTTGAAGAACTGTGATTTTTATGTGAGGGAAATCTTCGAAACCACTTTACTGAATCTTTGAAATTTGGATACAACGTTGCATTCAAACAGCCGCATGTTTTTATATACCTACTATATACATTCCTCGTCTTTTACAGGAAAAAACATGTTTTTTTTTTTTAAACCGAAACTTTTTTTAAAAGTTTCCGGAGAAGCTCAAGAACCACTCAAGAAGAGGTCATTACCCCAAATGGAACTAACGGCTTTTGTTAGTAGGTGACCGATTGGCTCGTTACCTGACCAAGACACTCAATAACATTCACTTTGCTGATATAGTAGTGTGATCAGACAATGAGGCAATCTTACAATGGGTAAAAAACCATAACAACAAAACTCCTTACATCAGTAATAGAGTTAGGGAAATTAAAGAATTGTCAGCTGAATATAAATTGAGACATGTTCCTACCAAGGATAACCCAGCTGACAACCTCTCATGAGGATTAACTTTAAGGAAACTTATTAAAACCGAGATGTGGTTTAAAGGACCCCAATGGTTGGTCAGTGGTCAGTGGCCCAAACAAAAGCCTGAAGTCATAGTGACTAATATCAGTGTCCCCAATGAGGAACCAGAACCCTCTCGATCTCTAGCTATAAATCCTAATTACTATTCTAGTTTAAGTAAATTACTTGAGATTACCCAAATTGTGTTTGGATTTTTTAACAAGATAAGTATCAAATACCAATTCCCTAGTCCACTTAAATATTGGGCCAAACAAGCCCAGATGGAGACCTATGGAAGAAATTATGAGCATCTCCGTGATGAACTGGTAAGATCATTGGGCATTTATTTGATCAGACAATTATAAAATTTTAAGATGTGGAGGACGTCTGCAACATGCAGAAGTTGATTAAGAAGTAAAGAATCCCATGCTCCTTCGTCGTCACCACATCATTAGCAAACTTATAGTATTACATTGTCATGAATATGGCACATTACATAGGGGGGTGTTAGACACTCAGTGATTTAAGGCAAAAGTTTTATCATCCTGAAGGTCGTCAAACTGTCATATCTATCATTAAATCTTGCGTAATCTGCTGAAGGTATGACGCTCGGGTGTGCCCTTACCCAGGACCTCCACCATTACCTAAAGAACGAGTCGTACACCTCGTTCCTTTGAGACCAATGGGGTGGATTACACAGGAGCTCTTATTTTAACAGGCACTCCGGACAAGATTCCGGTGAAAGCTGGAATGCCTCTATACGCGAGCCTCTAATGTCTCTATACGTGAGAAACTACAGGAGGAGTATATTTAGAAGTAACTTCTGACATGAGTGCAGAAGCTTTCCTACAAGCCTTTCGAAGGTTTGCAGCACGTCGAACCTGCCCCAAATTGATGATCTCGGATAATGGATCCAATTTTGTGGCAGGAAAAGCCTGCTTAAGCTGTTATCATCCATATCTTATTAAGATATAGAATCATCCAGAGGTGCGTACCATCTTAAAACAAAAACAATGCCACTAGAAATTTATACCTCCCAGAGCACCGTGGCAAGGAGGATTCTATGAACGAATAGTAAGCACTGTGAAACGGTGCCTAAGAAAGACCTTGCATCGACAGAAAATTAAACCTACCGACCATTGCTTCAGACCATTGTCACGGAAATAGAGGCACGAGTTAACAACAGACCCCTAACCTATCTTTCAGATGATTTCTCCCAAAGAGAACCCCTGAGTCCCTATTATTTGATACATGGCAGTCTTCTTAGTTCTCTAATATCTCTAGAAGATGAGGATCCGGAAGACCCCTCATGTGTCGGAAGGAACGACTTGATGGAAAGTTATAAACATCTTTCTAGAGTGATAGGCAGGTGGAATGAAGTGTAGACTCGTGAGTATCTAATTGCTCTGAGAGAATATCATTATGGAGCAGCAAGCCCCTATAATAATGTCAGTTTAAAACCAGGTGATCTTGTTTTAGTTGATAGTGTTGGACCGAGTTCAGATTGGCCTATAGGCAAAATTGTTGCTGTCCACCCAGATTACCAAGGAACACTAGGAATAGTTAAGGTTTAGTGTCGAGGCATGACCACCCCAAAAACTTTAGAGAAATTAGTTCCTCTAGAATTAGCAGAACATGAATGTTCTTCAGATGTTAATTTACCCCAGGTTCCAGAGGAAAGTACCTCTACAAATGCTAGCACTCGTCCATCTAGGATGGCAGTGCAACAATGTAAATTCAAACTTAAACAGTATTTTGACTCTGCATAACTGCAGATGAAAGTCATCTGATGTTGAGATGAGTCTGCAGGAACAATTCAGTGACTAAGTAAATTAACCATTAAAAGTCATTGCGACCCTAATCATTGATTTTGCTGTAGATCTTAGATATTTCTTGACCTTAGATGACCCAGCGATTAACGCTTCAAATCTTCAATTGACGTTCCCATGAGGACAGTTTAATGACTTAGTTTCATTCCTGTTTCACAGATATGAGACCTCCGTCATGAACATATTAACTTACTAATATATGATGAATTTATAACCTCGAGGGAGAGTATCAGGAACGTCAGTACTAAATCATGAACTGTGACTCGTGTTTTCTCGTTCCCGGAGTTATGTTGGAAATTTCCAACACTCAAATACTACTCCCTAGTGCGATAAGAGGTAATTCTTGAACTAAGGATTATAATTTACTAATACTACTAACCAGTAGTGTAGCAATATTACTTTAATTTAATTACGGCGTAGTAACGCCAGATTCTTTCTAGAATTATGGCTGCAGTTGCATCAGCTAACCAGACAGGGAAAAATAATTTCCACATATATATGAATCGAATTAAATCCAGTCTAACCTTGTATTATTTATTAAGGAATACTGATTGGTAATAGATTCATTTCTAGTTACCAAATTATATAGCTGTTTATTTGAAAAAGATTTATACAGCTGCGATCAGCTGATCCAGTAAACAAAGTTATGAGCGGAATTTCCATTATAAATATCTAATTTCTATCTATCTAGCTTTAGGTACAATGATTTACCCAGCGAGAAATAATCTGCTGTTACCTAAAGAGCGTTATTGTGAAGTAAAATAACATCAGTAATGTTTCCATCAATTCGGAAACCTGAATAAAATATAATGAATCATACCCGAAGTTTCCAACTTTCGACGATAGGTGGCGTGTGCGTCACTAGCGAGAAAACTTGGCATAGAGAGATGCCATGACACTCTAGTGTCCTGGAGTTGATCCTTATTATCAATCAAATTGAGGAGAATCAATGCATTAACGAGCTTTGGATCGATTCGACAGCTTCCATAGATTACGGACACCGCATCTGGCAAGTAAGTAAGTAATTATCAAAAGAAGGCACCAAACCGAGAAGGCTATGTAGCACCATCAAATGTGCAGAATAATCAGAGGGCGCTAAATATCATCAAGGATGCCAATACGAGAACAAAAACGAATAAGGCGAACGATATCAAAAGTTTTCGAGTCACCAAGAATTCTATTGAGGGACAGGTGACCGCGAGGGGCCGTCGGAAAGCAAGACACACGCTCGTCTTGGAAGTCAGGACATTCGAGAAGGACATGCACGACTGTAAGAGGGACAATGCAATTAGGACAATAAAGAGCAGGGCGGCGCTCTATCAAGTGACCATGGGTTAAGCGAGTATGGCCAATACGCAACCTCGCCAGAGCTGTTTTCCATCGCCGGTTACATTGGTAGGAGGACAGCCACGAGTAAACACAAAATTTAGGAGTACATAGTTTGTTACCAGTAACAGACGACCAAGAAGCCTGCCAACAGGTAAGAATGGAGGAATGGATAACCGGGTAAAAGTTGGAATATGGAATACCTTTACAAGAGATGGGACAAGAGCGGACAGCTTCCTTGGCGGCAACATCCGTACACTCATTTAAAGACACACCAATATGGCTGGAAACCCAACAAAACTCAACCGATTTAAATTTACTGTGAACAAGAAACAGCCAATGCTGGATCTCGACAACTACTGGATGAACCAGATTAAAGGACCCGAGTGCCACGAGGGCACTACGAGAGTCAACAACAACTGCAAAGGAAGACTGACAACGAGAAAGCAGGAGACGGAGAGCATAGAGAATAGCATAAAGCTCCGCTGTAAAGATGCTAGTCTCCAGAGGTAAGCGACACATATAAGAGCAATCAGGAGAAACAACAGAGTAGCCAACACCATCTGCAAACTTAGACCCATCGGTGAAAACAGAAACGGAGCGGGAGTGAGAAGAAAAGTGCTCAAGGAAAAGGCGTTTTAGAGCCATAAGAGGGGTAAAAGCTTTAGTGATGCGGGTCAAGGGCGTACAAAACTGCGGAAGGGGGACTCTCCACGGGGGCAAACAAGGAACAACACGACGAGAAACATTAGAAACACGAACGGAAAGAGAATCCTGTAAGCGAGATAACTGGACAGAAAGAGGGAGGTGGTGAAGAGGAACAGGAACCGTAGGAGGGGTAAAAGTTAAAGCACGACAGAGGCGAGAGGGAAGATGTTGTAAGGACCGCGCAAGATAGAGAAGACAGTAGCGATCACGGCGGTCCTGGAGAGACAGGAAGCCAGTGTCAACATACAAGCTAAGGACGGGAGTCGAACAAAAGGCATCAGAACTGAGGCGCAACCCAGTATGGTGCAAAGCATCAAGTTGGCGAAGAGTAGGAGAAGCAGACGATTAAGCAGGGCAACCATAATTGAGCTTAGACAGGACGAGAGAGGAATGTAAAGCAAGGAGAGTGCGTCTATTTGCACCCCCAAGAAGTATGGGACAATACCTGAAGGAGGGTAAAAGCCTTAGAGCACTCAACACGGAGGTAAGAGATATGGGGAGTCCAAGACAAACGAGTGTCAAAGAATAACCCCAAAAGCTTCGCAGAATCTTTGTACTCAAGGGGATGACCATAAAGTGACAAAGAGGGACGAATAACGACCCATTTCCAAGTAAAAGTCATGGCACAAGTCTTAGAAGTAGAGAACTTGAAGCCATGATCGGTGGCCCAAGACGACACGGCATCAATTGCAAGTTGAAGCCGGCGTTGAAGGAGAGGCAAATCACCACCCTGACAGCAAAGGGTAAGATCATCGACATAGAAAGCGGAGAAGACACCTGAAGGAAGAGAGGAAAGAAGACCATTGAGGGCAACCAGAAAAAGAGTAGTGCTCAGAACACTACCCTGGGGCACACCTTCGTATTGCTGAAAAGAGGCAGAGAGAGCGGTACCAAGGCGCACCCGAAAGGAACGGCGAGAGAGGAAGCTGCGGAGAAAGAGAGGGAGACGACCACGAACGCCAAAAGAATGAAGTTGAGATAGAATATGATATTACCAAGTGGTGTTGTAAGCCTTTTCTAGGTCAAAAAGGACGGCAACAACGGAGCTTTTCGCAGCAAAAGCAGTACGAATATAGACCTCCAAGTTCACCAGGACATCTGTCGTGCTGCGGCACTTGTGGAAACCAAATTGAGAAGGGGAGAGGAGGTGATGGTGTTCCAGGAACCACATCAGACGAACGTTAACCATACGTTCAAAGAGTTTGCAGACGCAACTTGTGAGAGCAATAGGGCTAAAGTCCTTAGGGGAAGTACCCAGAGACCCCGGTTTGCGAACAGGGAGGACAACGGCATCGAGCCAGTCCTCAGAGACTGACGACGACTCCAAGATCCGATTATACAGACTCAGTAAATACTGAGACGTGCACGGAGGGAGATGGCGAAGCATCTCATAATGAATACCATCGGAGCCCGCAGCCGTAGAACCGCAGAGGGCCAGGGCAGAACGAAGTTCAGAAAGAGAGAAGGGATCATTATAGGGAAGCTGAAGACGAGTGCAGAAATCTAAAGAACGAGACTCAAGGACAGGTTTACAAAGAAGGAAAGATTGGGGAAGATGAAGACCAGAGCTAACAGAAGAAAAGTGGGAACCCAGTATGGAAGCGACCTGCAACGGGTCTGCCACAAGAGTATCATGGAGGTGAAGGACCGGTGAAACATCGGGAACGAACTTACACACTATCTTATGGATACGCTTCCAGATCTGGGCCAGAGGAATTTCGGACGTAAATGTTGAGACATAAGATGCCCAACATTCACGTTTAGCCATACGGATGGCCCTATGGGCCACCGCACTCGCTTTCCGAAAGAAAAGAAAAGAATCGGTCGTCTGCCTACGGCGGTGCCTCTTCCAAGCTGCACGCTTACAGCGGACAGCCCGAGCACAGTCCGCATTCCACCAGGGAACGCACTTCCGTGGTCCCCGAGAGGAAGAGCGAGGAATAGAGCGGAGGGCAGCGTTGAAGACAGTGTCATGAAAAAGGAGGAGAGCACGAGGGAGAGGCAGAAGGGAGAGGTCAGAGAGAGCAGCACTGAGGGTAAATAGGGTGCAGTCCGCCTTAGCAAACTGCCACCTAGGGAAAGAGAGGGAAGGGCGAAAAGAGAAAAAGGAAACAAGGATGGGGAAATGATCACTTCCATGAAGGTCATCAAGAACCTGCCACGTGAAATCTAAGTAAAGAGAAGAAGAGCAGAGAGAAAGATCAAGACAAGAAAGGGTGCGAGTCCGAGAGTCCAAATGAGTGGGCTCACCAGAATTCAGAAGAGACAGGGAAGAAGAGAGGAGAAACGGCTCAAGGCGGCGATCCCGGGTATTCATCAGAACGTCACCCCAAAGAGAATGACGACAATTGAAGTCACCCAGCAGGAGCACAGGCTCCGGCAAGGAGTCTAGAAGGTGTTTCAAATCAGGAAGAGAAAGCGGGACACTCGGGGGGAGTTAAATGGAACAAACTGTGTACCATTTCCCCACATAGATACGAGCAGCAGAACAATGGAGAGGCTTAGGAAAAAGTATAGGAACAAAGGGAACATCAGCACGAATCAAGAGAGCAGAAGAATTAGAAGCTCCAGCAACGGCTGGGGGGTGGGGGGAGAGAGAAAGGAATAGCCACGAAAACGACCAGGACGAGCACCAAGCATCGGCTCCTGGAGATAGACACAAAGGGGCGAAAACCGCGAAATCAGAAGTTGGAG
This sequence comes from Procambarus clarkii, assembly GCF_040958095.1. Lineage (NCBI taxonomy): Eukaryota > Metazoa > Arthropoda > Malacostraca > Decapoda > Cambaridae > Procambarus > Procambarus clarkii. The sequence goes on along the minus strand of NC_091156.1, from coordinate 36,379,057 downwards.
TTCAAGGAAATTGGCGTAATAACCTCGAACGTTCCATTGAAGAATGGACAACGACGAGAAGCGAAAGGACAAAAACAGAGAACAAGGAAGAAACAAAGGCGAAAGAGCAACAGAGCACGTTAAAGAATATCAGGGTCGGGATCAGGGTCAGCAAAGTCAGGGTTAGGGGTCATGGGTAAACTGAGCAAGGACGGAGGGAAGGAAACGGGAGAACAGATCAGAGGTGGGCGGGCGGGGTCCGGAGGAGGAGGAAGAGGAGGAGACAACGGAGAGGAGCAGTCAAGGACAGCAGCAGGAAGAGAAGGGGGTAGAAAGAGGGGAGCGCACCTCAGCAAGGGCAGCAACCGAGAGGGAAGCGGGGGCTAAAGAAACCTCCACAGCAGGAACAGGGGGCGCAACCACTGAAATGGGAGGGGAAGAAGCGAGAGAGGCAGAAGTAGGGGCCGAGGAAGAAAGCGAAACCTTCTTACCCGCCGGGGAGGAGGAAGGAGAGGAGCCAGGCTTACGCTTCTGACTTAAAGAGACAGGTGTCCCAGCAACCACGTACTGGGCAACGGATTCTAGCGTCTCAACAGGAGAAGCTGAACGAGATCACACATGACGGCCGTTTGGAGAGCGATGGACATCAGCCCGCACCGACAGGCGGCGGGGAGAGTCAAGAGACGGAGGGGATGGATGGGAAGGAGGAACAGAGGGAGACGAGGAAGAAGACACAGGAGACACGACAGACCGGGTAGAAAGAAGGCGAACCCCAGACAGAGGACCAGGAGGTGGATCCTTCGGGAGAGATCCCAAAGGACCAGAGGAGGGGGCAGTGGGCGTATTAGGGTCCAAGGCCCGGAAACGGTTGTGAGTCTGAGGAAGGGGGGAAGGACGAGGAGAGGAAGAGCGCAACACGCGAGCATAAGAGATATTAGCATAAGGCGGGAGCCGGCGAGTAGTAGGGTGTAAGACGCACAGAGGAATTTTTGTTATTCTGGAAATTCGTGTGTAGCGCTTCGGGGTTTCAGGTGAATTTGTAAATTCCCCTGTAGCGCTTTGGGGTTTTCAGGTGAATTTGGGGAGTCACAGATTTGGAATTAGGGAATTCTTATAATGAAAAATAATGTCATACGAGTTTGTTAAAGTTCTTATGAGAAAAATAATTTCCGAGACTTAGAAGTTTGTTAAGGCCTTATGGGACAAATTCAAGTAACGTATGTAGCTCTTTAGGGTTTCCAGGAGAACTCTACGGACATATTTTACATGTTTTCAACTTACAAAATCGTCTATGTAAGCCTTAGTTATTCATATAAATTTAGAAAATCACCTGTGCGGGCCAGGGTTTTCAGGAGCTCGTACCTCACATCACCTCCCTCCCCCTTACCTCGCAATCTCTCGCGTCACCTTTATTTACTTTACGCCCGGCCAGCCAGTCGGCTCTTATCATATCTTATCTTCTCCATAATATCTCGACCGTCCCTCCTCTCTCTCTCTCTCTCCTCTTCATATTATTCTCTCTCTTGCTATTTTCCAACATCGTATGTTTTCTCCTTTTCATTAAGCAAGTCAGTTTTTACACAAATAAATCGCGTTAGTAAGCATGTTCTAGCTCACGTTCCCCCACCTTAGTCCCCTGTCGTATAATAAATACTATCATTCCAATCCCTCTAAAATTTAAAAATAATCATATTTCAAACGTAGTTCAATACAGTAATTTAGTTACCAAGCTCCAGCGCTTGTCCTCCGCCTTAGCTCTCTCTCGTATCTTCGTTAGTAACAGTCCAATTTCCCTAAAATTTTTACCCTCTGTATTTCAGGCTCCGTAAATAAGATCAAAACAGTTATCGAGCTCCAGCGCTTGTCCCCCACCTTAGTTCGTTTATACAAGATCGTTAGTAACAGTCCAATTTCCCTGAAATTTTTACCCTCTGTATTTCAGACACCGTAAATAAAATCAAGTCAGTTATCGAGCTCCAGCTCTCGTCCCCGCCTTAGTTCTCCTTCGTATCTTTGTAAATAACCCATCAATTTCCCTGAATTTTTTACCCTCTGTATTTCAGACACCGTAAATAAAATCAAGTCAGTTACTGAGCTCCAGCTCTCGTCCCCCCACCCTCTTCCACCCTCAAGTCTTTAACCCATCAATTTCCCTGAAATTTTTACCCTCTGTATTTCAGACATAGTAAATATGAAGTAAACAATTATAAAACTCTAGCTCTTGTCCTCTGTCCAAGCTCACTTTTGTAAATTCATTACTCTCAGTCCAAATCACCCAACTACATTTTCAGACATAGTAAATAAAAACCAGTTCAGTTATCAAGTTTCAACTCTTGTGCCCCAGCTTAGTTCATTTGTGCAAGTTCTTTATTTTCCAACTAAATCACCTGAGATTTAAGATCACCTTATTTTCTAACGTAGTAAATTTAATCTGGACATTAGCAAAGCTCCATTTCCTCAGCCTTAGATCATCAGACATAAATATATTCGATCAAGACCCTTTCCAGCCTATCTGTTTTATCAGAGTAATTACTTTACCCTTCTCATCCCCAACGTATCAATCCCCAACGTATCAAAACCTTCAATAATCATACTGTATTTGCATATTTTCTCTATATTCAGCTGTGTTCTTCACATTTTGTCCATGTTTTCTGTGTTCACTCCATGTTCTTCAAATGTTCACAGTTCCCATTCAGTTCATATTTTCACAAGTATCTCCATTTTTTTCTATAATCTTTCTCTTAGTCTCATTACTTTCTCTACAAATTCTAGTCATATTTTCTATGTTTTCATGTGCATCATATGTTCTCTGTATAACTTTTTATACTCAATATTCATGTTCTCAATGTTCTTAGCTTGTTCTTCACATGTTCAGTGTTCATTCTTTGTATTCCCTATGTTCCTTATCATGTCTTCATATTCTCTATAAGTTCATATTCCCTGCTTGTTCACTCTATTCATCAACTTTTTCTTACATGTTTTCTGTGTTCACCGTATGTTCACTGTGTTCATTCCCTTACTTAACCTCATTTTTTTTTATGTTCTTTGTTTCTTCCATTCACTAACTAGTTCTTTGTCAAATAATAGCATCAGCAATACAGTTCCCTCAACAATTTTAGTCACCAAGTTTTATTTTCAAAACTATATCAAAGTAATTCTCGTTGTCAACTTAATAGCTCTACCAACCCCGTTCTTAAACAAATCTACACTTTATTCAGTTCCAAATTTACAAAAGACAAACCTTTCTTGTAACTTCTTAACTAAAAATCTTTCGCCAATCAACTGAAACATAGTCACTTTCGTCATTTTTCAACTACACTTATCCATAGTCAACAGAAAATTGTCAAAGGAAACTTCTTTCAGCACTTTTCTTAACAGCCGCTATGTTTCATCAAGTAAGAAAAAATTGTCAAAGGAATCTTTCCAACACTGTTCATAACTAAACTTATTCCCTAGTCATCAGAAAATAACCGTGTTCTTCATGTTTCATTGTCATTTCATAACTAAAAAAATCTTTCGCCAATCAACTAAAACATAGTCACTTTCGTCATTTCTCAACTAAACTTATTATCCAGTCAACTAAAAATTGTCAAAGGAATCTTTCCAACACCGTTCTTAACTAAAACAACCTTTCGCTTAGCTAAAAATTGTCAAAGGAAACTTCTTTCAGCACTGTTCATAACTAACTTTATCCATCGTCAAGTAAGAAAATATAGTCAAAGATATCTATCATCATCGTTCTTAACTGACATTTATACTTTGTGGAGCACTAAAAATAGTCAAATGTAACTTTTTCAACACTTTCGTAACTAAAATTATATGTCGCTAAGTAAGAAAAATAGTCAAAGGTGCTCTCCGTTACACCAAAGTTACTCTTCGAGAAATCAAAGACACTCTTCAATACATCAAGGACTTACTCAAAGACACCAAAGTTACACTCTAAGACATCCTTCGAGACATCAAAGACATCCTTTAAGACTTCAAGGGCACTCTTCGAGATATCAAAAGACACTCTCAAACACTCAAAAATTTACTCGCATCCTCAAAGTTATTCTCAGAGTTATCAAAAGTTAATCTCAGTCATCAAAATGCTATTCTCTAAGTAGCCTTTCGTTCATCAGAGAAACTTTCTAAGACATCTTCGTTCATTAAAGTTAATCTCAGAGGCATAAAAGTTATTCTCGGAGCTATCAAAAAGTTAATCTCTAAAACAACAAAAGTTAATCTCTGTCATCAAAGTTGATCTGCAAGATATCTTCGAGTCATCAAAGTTACTTTTCATTACATCAAAGACGCATTCAAATACTACCCATGTTCTCAGAAGTCATTCTCAAAGTCATCAAAGTTATTCAAAGAGCTAACAAAAGTTATTCTCAGAGTTACCTTCGTTCTTCAGAGAAACTTTCCAAAACATCTTTGTTCATCAAAGTTATTCTCAGAGTTAACAAAGGTAATCTCTAACTCACTCTCAGTCATCAAAGTTAATCCAAGAGACGTCAAAGTTAATCCAAGACATCATCTTTCATCAAAGATATTCTCTCTAAGCCATCAATGTTCTTCTCTAAGACATAAAAGTTATTCTCTATGACAACAAAAGTTATTCTCTGAGCTAACAAAATACTACTCATGTTCTCAAAGACATTCTCCAATTCATCAATGTTGTTTCAAAGACATCAAAGTTAATCTCAGAGTTATCCAAAGACATTCTCAAAGTCATCTAAAGTTATTCTCTAAGACATCAAAGTTATTCTAAGAGTTATCAAAAGTTATTCTCAGTCATGTTATGTTATTCTCTAACTCTCTTCCATTCATCAAAGACATTCTCTAAGCCCTCAAAGTTATTTTCAGAACAATCAAAAGTTATTATAAGACAACAAAAGTTATTATCAGAGCTACCCAAAGCTATTCTCAGAGTCACCTTCGTTCGTCAGAGAAACTTTCAAAACATCTTTGTTCAACAAACTTGTTTTCAAAGTCATCAAAAGTTAATCTAAGACATCTGCTTTCATCAAAGTTATTTTCAGAGACATCTAAAGTTATTATGTAAGACATAAAAGTTATTCTCAGAGACATCAAATGTTATTCTCGAAGTCATCAAAGATATTTTCAGAGACATCTAAAGTTAATTTCTATGTTATAAAGTTATTCTCAGAGACATCTAAAGTTAATCTTGGTCATCAAAGTTGTTCTCTAAACATCAATGTTGTTCTCCAAGACATCAAAGATGTTCTCAAAATCATAAAAGTTATTCCCAGAGCTATCAAAGTTATTCTCAAAGTCATCAAAGTTATTCAAAGAGCTAACAAAAGTTATTCTCTAAGTAACCTTTCGTTCATCAGAGAAGCTTTCTAAGACATCTTCGTTCATCAATGTTGATCTCTAAGTCACCTTTGTTCATCAAAGAAACTCTCCTTCTTCCATCAAGTTATACTTTAAGACAACATTGTTGTTCTCTAAGACATCTTCAGGCATAAAATTTCTCCCCAAATGTAACTAGTTCAGCTTTTCATATCAAACTTACACTTCTGTTAAATATATTTTCTTAGACATTTTACCTTTTAAACTGTTCTCTGAACTACACTGTTCAAACCTACGTAACCTATCCTCTCCACCCAATGTTACTTAGTTAACGTAACGTTCCTAAACCTAACTTTACCTATCCTATCCTAACATAACTTACCTTACCTTACCTACCTTTCCTAACTTAACCTGCTTAACCTATCTTACCTAACTTTACCTATGTTACCTTACCTTACCTACCTTTCCTAACTTAACCTGATTAACCTATCTTACCTATCTTACCTAACTTTACCTATCTTACCTAACTTTACCTATGTTACCTTACCTTACCTACCTTTCCTAACTTTACCTATCTTACCTAACTTACCTACATTACCTAACTTAACTTAACCTGCTTAACCTAACTTACCTTACCTTACCTAACTTATATAACTTATCTTACCTATCCTAACGTAACCTAACTTGCTTTACCTAACTTAATCTTACATTCCCAAACTGATGTATCCTAACTTATCTAGTCAAACCAGACATGATCTAACTTAAGTATTCCTTCTTGTCTTTGTGTTTCGTCAATCATTGTCTCATATTCATTTACTCATTTCATTAGTTAATTTCTCAAATGGTCACTTATGCATTTCAAGTGCTATTTTGTTAGAGATTGGATATTTAAGCATTTCAAAGAATTATAATTTCTCAAATGGACGTTTTTGCATTTCAAGTGCTATTTGTTAGAGATTGGATATTTAAGCATTTCAAAGAATTTTTGTTATATATGGGCATTTACTCATTTCAAGGGATAATTTCTCAAATGGACGTTTTTGCATTTCAAGTGTTATTTGTTTAAGATTGGGTGTTTAACCATTTCAAAGGATTTTTGTTATATATGGGAACTTACTCGTTTCAAGGGCTAATTTCTCAAATGGTCATTTTTGCAGATCAAGGGTTATTTGTTAAAGTTCATCAAGTTGTCCATAAGTTGTATTTATTATGTTTGTTATCATATGTTCTTATTCCCCAACCCCTTAACCTAACCTCTTGTAATCTTAGTGTATTTGTAGGTTCTATCTTATGTTCTTATTCCCCAACCCCTTAACCTAACCTCTTGTAATCTTAGTGTATTTAGTAGGTTCTATCTTATGTTCTTATTCCCCAACCCTTTAACCTAACCTTTCAGATGTAGTTTGTTGAATATATTATCCTTTTCCTAACCTTTCAGATGTAGTTTTGTTTCTCCTTTTTGTATATTTTTACCCAAACTATCTTTCCTTCTTTACTTTGATTCTCCTACTCCTTCTAACCCTCCTTTTCTATCTCTCTCCCTTATTCTCTCTCTTCCTCCCCCCCTCTCCCTCATTTGCTCAAATGCTCTCTTGTTTCTCAAATTCAAGTCTTATTGCTCCCATTCTCACACCCTCATTCTCATTCACTTAGTTTTTCTTTTTCTCAATTCAAGTCTTAGTGCTCCCATGCCCACACTCTCTCTCTCATTCTCTCTTCTTTGGTCCCATTTTCTTCCGCCCCCTCTCTCTTACTCCTTGCTCTTCTTTCATGCTCTCACTCCCTTGAGCTCTTGTTTCTCAATTTCAAGTCTTAGTAGATCTGATTCTTTACTATTGTAATTTTTATTATTACTATGATAAAGAATGAACTTATATGTGAAAACAAAGTAAAGAAGGAAAGAAGGTTAAGTGGGATGGTGGGTTTGGGTAAAAATATACAAAAAGGAGAAACAAAACTACATCTGAAAGGTTAGGAAAAGGATAATATATTCAACAAACTACATCTGAAAGGTTAGGTTAAAGGGTTGGGGAATAAGAACATAAGATAGAACCTACTAAATACACTAAGATTACAAGAGGTTAGGTTAAGGGGTTGGGGAATAAGAACATAAGATAGAACCTACTAATACACTAAGATTACAAGAGGTTAGGTTAAGGGGTTGGGGAATAAGAACATATGATAACAAACATAATAAATACAACTTATGGACAACTTGATGAACTTTAACAAATAACCCTTGATCTGCAAAAATGACCATTTGAGAAATTAGCCCTTGAAACGAGTAAGTTCCCATATATAACAAAAATCCTTTGAAATGGTTAAACACCCAATCTTAAACAAATAACACTTGAAATGCAAAAACGTCCATTTGAGAAATTATCCCTTGAAATGAGTAAATGCCCATATATAACAAAAATTCTTTGAAATGCTTAAATATCCAATCTCTAACAAATAGCACTTGAAATGCAAAAACGTCCATTTGAGAAATTATAATTCTTTGAAATGCTTAAATATCCAATCTCTAACAAAATAGCACTTGAAATGCATAAGTGACCATTTGAGAAATTAACTAATGAAATGAGTAAATGAATATGAGACAATGATTGACGAAACACAAAGACAAGAAGGAATACTTAAGTTAGATCATGTCTGGTTTGACTAGATAAGTTAGGATACATCAGTTTGGGAATGTAAGATTAAGTTAGGTAAAGCAAGTTAGGTTACGTTAGGATAGGTAAGATAAGTTATATAAGTTAGGTAAGGTAAGGTAAGTTAGGTTAAGCAGGTTAAGTTAAGTTAGGTAATGTAGGTAAGTTAGGTAAGATAGGTAAAGTTAGGAAAGGTAGGTAAGGTAAGGTAACATAGGTAAAGTTAGGTAAGATAGGTAAAGTTAGGTAAGATAGGTAAGATAGGTTAATCAGGTTAAGTTAGGAAAGGTAGGTAAGGTAAGGTAACATAGGTAAAGTTAGGTAAGATAGGTTAAGCAGGTTAAGTTAGGAAAGGTAGGTAAGGTAAGGTAAGTTATGTTAGGATAGGATAGGTAAAGTTAGGTTTAGGAACGTTACGTTAACTAAGTAACATTGGGTGGAGAGGATAGGTTACGTAGGTTTGAACAGTGTAGTTCAGAGAACAGTTTAAAAGGTAAAATGTCTAAGAAAATATATTTAACAGAAGTGTAAGTTTGATATGAAAAGCTGAACTAGTTACATTTGGGGAGAAATTTTATGCCTGAAGATGTCTTAGAGAACAACAATGTTGTCTTAAAGTATAACTTGATGGAAGAAGGAGAGTTTCTTTGATGAACAAAGGTGACTTAGAGATCAACATTGATGAACGAAGATGTCTTAGAAAGCTTCTCTGATGAACGAAAGGTTACTTAGAGAATAACTTTTGTTAGCTCTTTGAATAACTTTGATGACTTTGAGAATAACTTTGATAGCTCTGGGAATAACTTTTATGATTTTGAGAACATCTTTGATGTCTTGGAGAACAACATTGATGTTTAGAGAACAACTTTGATGACCAAGATTAACTTTAGATGTCTCTGAGAATAACTTTATAACATAGAAATTAACTTTAGATGTCTCTGAAAATATCTTTGATGACTTCGAGAATAACATTTGATGTCTCTGAGAATAACTTTTATGTCTTACATAATAACTTTAGATGTCTCTGAAAATAACTTTGATGAAAGCAGATGTCTTAGATTAACTTTTGATGACTTTGAAAACAAGTTTGTTGAACAAAGATGTTTTGAAAGTTTCTCTGACAAACGAAGGTGACTCTGAGAATAGCTTTGGGTAGCTCTGATAATAACTTTTGTTGTCTTATAATAACTTTTGATTGTTCTGAAAATAACTTTGAGGGCTTAGAGAATGTCTTTGATGAATGGAAGAGAGTTAGAGAATAACATAACATGACTGAGAATAACTTTTGATAACTCTTATAATAACTTTGATGTCTTAGAGAATAACTTTAGATGACTTTGAGAATGTCTTTGGATAACTCTGAGATTAACTTTGATGTCTTTGAAACAACATTGATGAATTGGAGAATGTCTTTGAGAACATGAGTAGTATTTTGTTAGCTCAGAGAATAACTTTTGTTGTCATAGAGAATAACTTTTATGTCTTAGAGAAGAACATTGATGGCTTAGAGAGAATATCTTTGATGAAAGATGATGTCTTGGATTAACTTTGACGTCTCTTGGATTAACTTTGATGACTGAGAGTGAGTTAGAGATTACCTTTGTTAACTCTGAGAATAACTTTGATGAACAAAGATGTTTTGGAAAGTTTCTCTGAAGAACGAAGGTAACTCTGAGAATAACTTTTGTTAGCTCTTTGAATAACTTTGATGACTTTGAGAATGACTTCTGAGAACATGGGTAGTATTCGAATGCGTCTTTGATGTAATGAAAAGTAACTTTGATGACTCGAAGATATCTTGCAGATCAACTTTGATGACAGAGATTAACTTTTGTTGTTTTAGAGATTAACTTTTTGATAGCTCCGAGAATAACTTTTATGCCTCTGAGATTAACTTTAATGAACGAAGATGTCTTAGAAAGTTTCTCTGATGAACGAAAGGCTACTTAGAGAATAGCATTTTGATGACTAAGATTAACTTTTGATAACTCTGAGAATAACTTTGAGGATGCGAGTAAATTTTTGAGTGTTTGAGAGTGTCTTTTGATATCTCGAAGAGTGCCCTTGAAGTCTTAAAGGATGTCTTTGATGTCTCGAAGGATGTCTTAGAGTGTAACTTTGGTGTCTTTGAGTAAGTCCTTGATGTATTGAAGAGTGTCTTTGATTTCTCGAAGAGTAACTTTGGTGTAACGGAGAGCACCTTTGACTATTTTTCTTACTTAGCGACATATAATTTTAGTTACGAAAGTGTTGAAAAAGTTACATTTGACTATTTTTAGTGCTCCACAAAGTATAAATGTCAGTTAAGAACGATGATGATAGATATCTTTGACTATATTTTCTTACTTGACGATGGATAAAGTTAGTTATGAACAGTGCTGAAAGAAGTTTCCTTTGACAATTTTTAGCTAAGCGAAAGGTTGTTTTAGTTAAGAACGGTGTTGGAAAGATTCCTTTGACAATTTTTAGTTGACTGGATAATAAGTTTAGTTGAGAAATGACGAAAGTGACTATGTTTTAGTTGATTGGTGAAAGATTTTTTTAGTTATGAAATGACAATGAAACATGAAGAACACGGTTATTTTCTGATGACTAGGGAATAAGTTTAGTTATGAACAGTGTTGGAAAGATTCCTTTGACAATTTTTTCTTACTTGATGAAACATAGCGGCTGTTAAGAAAAGTGCTGAAAGAAGTTTCCTTTGACAATTTTCTGTTGACTATGGATAAGTGTAGTTGAAAAATGACGAAAGTGACTATGTTTCAGTTGATTGGCGAAAGATTTTTAGTTAAGAAGTTACAAGAAAGGTTTGTCTTTTGTAAATTTGGAACTGAATAAAGTGTAGATTTGTTTAAGAACGGGGTTGGTAGAACTATTAAGTTGACAACGAGAATTACTTTGATATAGTTTTGAAAATAAAACTTGGTGACTAAAATTGTTGAGGGAACTGTATTGCTGATGCTATTATTTGACAAAGAACTAGTTAGTGAATGGAAGAAACAAAGAACATAAAAAAAAATGAGGTTAAGTAAGGGAATGAACACAGTGAACATACGGTGAACACAGAAAACATGTAAGAAAAAGTTGATGAATAGAGTGAACAAGCAGGGAATATGAACTTATAGAGAATATGAAGACATGATAAGGAAGATTGGGAATACAAAGAATGAACACTGAACATGTGAAGAACAAGCTAAGAACATTGAGAACATGAATATTGAGTATAAAAAGTTATACAGAGAACATATGATGCACATGAAAACATAGAAAATATGACTAGAATTTGTAGAGAAAGTAATGAGACTAAGAGAAAGATTATAGAAAAAAATGGAGATACTTGTGAAAATATGAACTGAATGGGAACTGTGAACATTTGAAGAACATGGAGTGAACACAGAAAACATGGACAAAATGTGAAGAACACAGCTGAATATAGAGAAAATATGCAAATACAGTATGATTATTGAAGGTTTTGATACGTTGGGGATTGATACGTTGGGGATGAGAAGGGTAAAGTAATTACTCTGATAAAACAGATAGGCTGGAAAGGGTCTTGATCGAATATATTTATGTCTGATGATCTAAGGCTGAGGAAATGGAGCTTTGCTAATGTCCAGATTAAATTTACTACGTTAGAAAATAAGGTGATCTTAAATCTCAGGTGATTTAGTTGGAAAATAAAGAACTTGCACAAATGAACTAAGCTGGGGCACAAGAGTTGAAACTTGATAACTGAACTGGTTTTTATTTACTATGTCTGAAAATGTAGTTGGGTGATTTGGACTGAGAGTAATGAATTTACAAAAGTGAGCTTGGACAGAGGACAAGAGCTAGAGTTTTATAATTGTTTACTTCATATTTACTATGTCTGAAATACAGAGGGTAAAAATTTCAGGGAAATTGATGGGTTAAAGACTTGAGGGTGGAAGAGGGTGGGGGGACGAGAGCTGGAGCTCAGTAACTGACTTGATTTTATTTACGGTGTCTGAAATACAGAGGGTAAAAAATTCAGGGAAATTGATGGGTTATTTACAAAGATACGAAGAACTAAGGCGGGGACGAGAGCTGGAGCTCGATAACTGACTTGATTTTATTTACGGTGTCTGAAATACAGAGGGTAAAAATTTCAGGGAAATTGGACTGTTACTAACGATCTTGTATAAACGAACTAAGGTGGGGGGACAAGCGCTGGAGCTCGATAACTGTTTTGATCTTATTTACGGAGCCTGAAATACAGAGGGTAAAAATTTTAGGGAAATTGGACTGTTACTAACGAAGATACGAGAGAGAGCTAAGGCGGAGGACAAGCGCTGGAGCTTGGTAACTAAATTACTGTATTGAACTACGTTTGAAATATGATTATTTTTAAATTTTAGAGGGATTGGAATGATAGTATTTATTATACGACAGGGGACTAAGGTGGGGGAACGTGAGCTAGAACATGCTTACTAACGCGATTTATTTGTGTAAAAACTGACTTGCTTAATGAAAAGGAGAAAACATACGATGTTGGAAAATAGCAAGAGAGAGAATAATATGAAGAGGAGAGAGAGAGAGAGAGGAGGGACGGTCGAGATATTATGGAGAAGATAAGATATGATAAGAGCCGACTGGCTGGCCGGGCGTAAAGTAAATAAAGGTGACGCGAGAGATTGCGAGGTAAGGGGGAGGGAGGTGATGTGAGGTACGAGCTCCTGAAAACCCTGGCCCGCACAGGTGATTTTCTAAATTTATATGAATAACTAAGGCTTACATAGACGATTTTGTAAGTTGAAAACATGTAAAATATGTCCGTAGAGTTCTCCTGGAAACCCTAAAGAGCTACATACGTTACTTGAATTTGTCCCATAAGGCCTTAACAAACTTCTAAGTCTCGGAAATTATTTTTCTCATAAGAACTTTAACAAACTCGTATGACATTATTTTTCATTATAAGAATTCCCTAATTCCAAATCTGTGACTCCCCAAATTCACCTGAAAACCCCAAAGCGCTACAGGGGAATTTACAAATTCACCTGAAACCCCGAAGCGCTACACACGAATTTCCAGAATAACAAAAATTCGTCTGTGCGTCTTACACCGCACAGGGGTCCTCTGGCCTGAAAAAAAAAAATTCCTCTGTGCGTCTTACACCCTACTACTCCGGCGAACCTGGCGTTTCGCCTCAGGAAAAGATAAATGCTCCCGGTGCTTCAAGTTGAGGACGGCTGCCTCAAGCTTGTAATGGACACACGCACGGGAGAAGGTAGGATGGGCCTCACCGCAGTTGAGGCAACGAGCCTGGGGAGAAGTGCACTCCGACTTAGAGTGACCTTCGCCACCACACATAGGACAGAGAGAGACAGTCCCGGAGCAGCGGAGGGCACCATGCCCAAACCTCCAGCACTTGTTACAGAGCCGAGAAGGAATGTACTCCTGGACAGAGCACCTGGCACCAGCAAGAATGACAGAGGGTGGAAGGGTCCTACCATCAAAGGTAATCTTCACAACCCGGAGGGGTTGACAGCGACTACCACGAGGGGGACGAGTAAACGTGTCCACCTGGAGAATAGAATGGCCCTGGGCAGCAAGGATATGTCGAATATCGTCGTGGCAGTCGCGCAGGTCCCGAACACCGGTCGCAACATGGGGCGGGAGCAGAATAGTGCCAACACTGGCATTCAACTGAGCGTTCTTCGAGACCCGAACAGGGGTCTCGCCAAGGCAGGATAAGGCAGCCAAGCGGGAAGCAGCATCCTGAGAAGGAGCAGCAACGACACGTGTACCGAGACGAGTGGGGTTGAAAGTAATAGAGGCATCCACGGAATCAACGAGATGTCGATGGAGGGAGAAATCGTAAGGAGGAGCAGAATCAAGAGGGAGGAGATCAAAATATTTGGCCCACGAAGCGGGACCAAATAAGGCTTGATAGGTAGCAGAACTGGTAGGAATCGAGCGAGGGCGGCCGTGACGAGGACGGCGGTGAGAACCCCCAGAGAGAGAGGGGTTAAAAGGCACAGTAGTTACAACTAGAGATGGAGCCGCGCCAGGGAACGAGGTAGTCACCACTGAGGGCTTGGGGCTCGACCCAACCACAGAGGAGGGAGGGGAGCCAGGGGAAGGAGTCAGAGAGGCCAAAGGAGGAGCAAGGTCAGGGCCCAATGCAGTGGAGACTACAGAGCCCGGTCTTCCAACACGGACCGACTCGGGGGCTTGGTTGCCCACCCCACGAGCCTGAGAAGGTAAAGCAGAAACAGCCGAAAAGGGGTCATCATCATTACGAAAAGGAATATTCATTCACGAATGTGCCCCCACACCCACCATGGAGCCACAATTAGAGGCAGGACACCCAACAAGAAGCTATCGCCGATCTTGCCGAGGCCTCCTAGCGGTGTGTCGTGAGTATACGCCCCACAAACGCCACCTTAAGAAACCAACAGTCCGTCGAGATCGGGTTCAGTGACAAAAGGGGGATTGACAATAAAAGTTTCCTCTCGCTCGAGACGTCGGGTACTACAGTTCTACGGGTGCAAGAGTATGCCTCCTCAAGCACCCGGGCGTCAAAATAGAAGAAGTCCAAGGGAAGAACCAGAACAAGCAAAAGGTCGGCAGGAAACGGCAAGCAGATAGGAGAAGAGGGGGAGAAAAACGAAACAGAAGGAAAAGGAAAAGGTGCCCAGCAGAATTGGAGAGGACGGCAGCAGGAGCTCAAGGCTAGAAAAGGACAGAGGACTGTCCCAAGGAGCATCACACTCCGGCAGCCGCCCACTAAGCCCCCCTCACGGCAACAACGAGCTGAGCGGGGAGGGGGGCTACTCTGCCAAAGTGCAGTGGGATGGAACTCAAGGCACAATGTAGTTAACGACATAATCAATAGGAGCCTCACTTCAACTGGATGCCCAGCTGACAGAAAGCCCCGTTACCTAGCGGCCAATAACTCTGATGCTCTTATTGGTCGCCCAGATGGTATCACAGAGAGCACCTGGGAGAATGGCAATCAGTAGGTATGGGACTACACACGCGTATCAACCTTGGCTAACACCTACATTCATTTCAGTGTTGCACAACTGGGTGGCGCTGCCCCTCACAGGGAATCAGCCAAATCCCGTAAATATACAGAGAACAGGATCACCATTAAAATTTGGTCTCCATTGCTTCTGAAAACACTCGGCACCTGGGATAAGAGTGCCACAAGTTTTTATGGAACTAGGTTCTAGGCTAATTGAAACAAGAAATCCTAGAGTTGCCAGCTTCCTTTTCCAGTGCCTCAGCATGGCGATTCAGAGAGGAAATGCACCATACATTTAGGGTTCCTGCCCGCCATCTGAGGAGCTGGAGGAACTCACAACTAATGATAATCATCTTTGTACCATATATGTACCTCCTTCTTTTGTAACAAAGTTTAAATAAAACAAATATACATGTGTATATACAAAAGAATGGAGGTGGTAGGAGAAGAAAAATATTAAAGTGTTCAGCGAGAATCCACAAGGTCTTCTCTGAATACTCTTAATTTTCTTCTCCGAGGTTATGGGTCCTCACATTTGCACCATTTTATTTATTTTTATTTGTTATTTTTTATTTATTTATTATGGTTTCAATAATTGGCTATATAGTGCAGTAAGGAAAAGGGGGGGGGGGGGGATGAACAATGCACACAGTTCCCTACACCAACATATTTACACATTTACCGTTAAAATATAATAACTAGATTATTAATATACTTATTTACAGTAGTGTCGCTTTCACACAGGACACTAAAAGCGCACACATGCAGGGTTCATCAACCCTAGTGTTTCCACCACTCAGTAACTCTTCCACTCGTACTGGAAAACACTGGCGAGTTCAACTTTTATGTGGGCCAGCCAACCAACACAGTATCACGAGGTGCCTACACTCCACTATCGCTCCCTAGCCACTCGCTGGCAGAGAACTTCAGCCACTCACTGATCGAGGTCTCAAACAACCATACACAGGGGTAGCTAACCTCTGGCTGAAGCCTCTAGCGACCGGCTAGCAGCACTTCACAACAGGCACCTCACTGTCGTCCGTTACTCTCCTAAGCCAATCCTGGGGTACTCTGATCTCTTCCAACACTGTGTAGATCAGCAGCTAACACTCTGCTCAGTTCGGCGGTGGCTTACTTAGTGGTGTTCCAGGACCAAGCTGAGAGTACGTGGACTGCCCAAGGTAAAACTGTTTTTCTCAGTACGACTGCCACCACATGTCACTTCTGTGGACATGAAACGTCATTAGTTAAATGGACAGTACACTGGGGAAACCAAGAGGTAACACTCATTTACCTGGGAGTTGACATTATGCTCCGTAGCACAATCTAAGTGGCGCTGATATTGATACGCCCACCACCAGAGGTCATCCACAACAATCTCTCTGTCTGACCAAGGCAGGAAACCAGAGCCATTTGCCGCTGTCACGCCACCACCAATAGATGGCGTTGTCTACGTAGCGTCCAATACCAAGGAAGTTTGAGTGCAGACTCATAGATGGGGCTGGAATTACCAGCCACACTCAGACGGTGGTGATGATACCGTAACATATATACTGCATAATGAAGGCTGCCGATCCTTTCCATGACTGCTACATCTAAAAAGGGCAGCTTACCCCAACTCTCCATCTCATAAGTGAAGTTTAAAACTTATTTTTACATGAAACTTTTCTTCAACTGCAACAATCGCTCGGTATCCGGGACTCGTACAAATATGTCGTCGACATACCTGCAGTTGATGGTGGATTTTAGGTCTAACCCGACCAGAACTCTCTGCTCAATAGCACCCATGTAAAAGTTCACGAACAAGACACCCAGTGGAGAGCCCATGGCGACGATGTCAACTTGTTTATACATGTGTCCGTCAGGACTTAATGGGGCATCAGTCCAAAAATTTGCAATAAATGAAAACTACTTCGATTTCATTCAAACTTTTTTGGACGAGTTAAATATGAAAAGGGTTTCATCTGGTCAAAATCTCAGCATAAATAGGAAGGGGAAATAAAATATTGAATTATGTGTCAAAAATTTTCCAAAATGGTCAAAAATTAACATCAAACGCAAGTGTCAACTGAAATCATGTCTATGATTCCCAACTATCACAATAGCATATAATAAAAATATTTAGCAATTAGTTTTATCCCAAAAAATTTAGTTATTTTTTTTCTTTTTTTTTCTTATTTGTTTATCAGACGATTCGCATGAAACTTATACACCTGACTGCACGTGAGCCTATTTGTAAGGGGGTCAGGAAATTGGTTGATGTCAACCTCAGCCATAGATGGCAGCACCTTAGACTTTATTTTTTACTTATTATTTTCAAGTCACATAAACGTTCCTATAACTCTTTCATTTTTTATTCAGTTTCCATGAAACTTACACCTTATATGTAGAGTTTGTCTCTACAAATCTGTAAGAAGCATTTTTCCTAAGTTCCTTTATTAATTTTATAATGGTAATAAACCATGATATATTTGCATAATTTTTTATGGAACCTTGACTATTTGTATTAGTAAAACTAAACATATTTAAACAAATCCGCTAAACAGATCTTTTTTTATATAGTAATGCGATAGAAAAATGTCATAGAAATTATTTCATTTGAAACTTGTGGTTGTAGTTTCGATTTGAAAATGTGTAAAATTCGTTGAAAAAAATCTCCCTCTCTATTTAGGCTGCAATACTGAAACTTGGAACAGTTGCAGCCCTTTTCATATACAACTAGTCAAAAAAAAAGTGGTTGACATTGAACAACATATAAGAAACGCGGTTATGCCCTCTTAAGAAGGGTGCCTCTTTTGTGTAAGCTTCAAGCAGGTTTCTGAATATGCTATAGGGTATGTCCAGAGAAGTGCTAGTCGGATCTCGATACACTCTGGCCATCATCATTCCTAAAGTCTCGTCTGCGAGCACATTAGCCACTGCACTGCGCAAAGCGCCTTTAGGCGCTCAGAGAGTTGTGCTCTTTGTTTTTTAATTTGGCTATATTTTAATGTTTTTTAATGTTTTCATTACTATTTGTGTTTTGAAATGGAAATAGTTGACTTTGGAAACATTTTGACATTAAATTTACCTGAACATTTGTAAAAATAACAAAAATATGTCCTTGACAATTGCACCAAGACATTTTTGCCGAAAATAGGTGAGCAGTGCAAGGGTTAATGAACATTGACTTCACGTCCAGGGAGGCTCTTACACCTGTGGCCAGCGTGTACGCTGGCATAGGTATCTGGCTGATGATTAGCCTCAGTGGGTTCCGAAGTTTATGGGTTTTGACGTTTCCGTATGCATAGCCGGGTTTGTATTATCCAGTTATTTTGGGTAAGTGAAGTTCGAACTTTTTCGCGTTGACTGTTTTGATCAGTTTGTTTACTTTCGTTTTTAATTCGGCTGTTGTATCCCTCGTGACCCTCAGGACTTTTGTTTGGTCAGAGAAGATAAGGTTCATTTTTGCAATGTACTCATCTCTTTTTAAGATGACGTATATTGGTCACATCTCTTTACTACCATGTCCTTGTTATCACGGAGGCTCATAGCTGCCGCTCTGAGCTCTGGCGTTAGTATAGTGCTCTTGTAGCTCCAGCGAGTCTTCCCTCCTTCCACGATCAGTTCTGCTTGCAGTGACTTTAGTGGTTACCTTCCTCTGGTTCTCAATCTCGAATAAATCACCTGGTAAGATTTCTAACTCTACTTTCCGGCCCATCTAACTCTATCTGGACATAACGTGACAGTTTATTCACAAATTTAAGAGAGTGATTTGGTCTTCAGTGAGGTTGATTCTGGTGAGATTTATGAAAGCATCCCTGGGTCGAGGAACCATAATGGGACCTCCGAATAATGATGTCAACTTCTTGATTATCCTAGTTTCAGTGTTATGGAAGTGCCGCTCCGAATGTTCATCGAGTTTTAGATCGATTCTAGTGCAGAGCTCCTCGTCGATGTCAGCCTGTTTCCATGTGTCTATTTCCTGCTGTAGGCATGTTGTCCTATTACTGCTCTCATTCTTTGCTTTTTGCACCTAATGAAGGATCAGATATTGGCGATATCCTATCGTGAAAGCTTGGGTCCTTGCTGCTGGGACGTGTATTCTAATATTATTATATTGTTGTAGCAGTCTTTCTTTTAAACATATTTTATTGAAAACGACAGAAAGTTTTAGATTTATGATTCTGGCACGAATCTTGTCGATATTCCTTATGTTTCTGTCGTAAACTTTCTGGCTGATGATTGGCCGAAGTGGGCCAATGCGGCCTATCATCAGCCAGACACCCACACCCACATTCAGACTGGTTAAGCAACTCAACCGCCTGCTCACTCCTTGTGTGTCTTATGCTTTCAGCATAAACTTTACAAGGGAATTTGTTGACTTTTGCGGGGAGCACGGGCCACTGGGGGATGCGAGCCTCTCTGGATGTGGAGTCGCTGTTTACCAACGTGCCTGTATACTCCCTCTCCCAGCAGTTACCACCCCCCCCCCCAGCAGTTACCACCCCCCCTCCCCCAGCAGTTACCACCCCCCCTCCCCCAGCAGTTAGCACACCCCCCCTCCCCCAGCAGTTAGCACACCCCCCCTCCCCCAGCAGTTAGCACACCCCCCTCCCCCAGCAGTTAGCACACCCCCCCCTCCCCCAGCAGTTAGCACACCCCCCCTCCCCCAGCAGTTACCACACCCCCTTCCCCAGCAGTTACCACACCCCGTATTTCGTCCTGACGAAATAATGAGGTTGATGATGGACAGAGTGTATTGTGATCCGGCTTGTACCCCCTCTAAACATACGAGAGAGCATACTGAGAAAGTTATTCGAAGTTTGCACTAAAGAGAAACCCTTTTTGAGTCCCGATGAACACAAGTATAAACAAGTAGATGGTGTAACCATGGGTTCTCCCCTAGGTGTTCTGTTCGCGAATTTTTACTTGGGTACGATAGAGCAGAGGGTCTGAGTTGACCTGGACTTAAAACCTGACATATACTGCAAATATTTTGACGACATACTTATGCAGGTTCCCGATGTCGGACGTTTGCAGCAGTTGAAAGAGGCATTCCAACAAAATTCGGTGTTAAGTTTCACTTACGAGATGAAGAGTAATAGGAAGGAGCCCTTTCTAGTTGTAACAGTCGTGAAAAGGAATGGAGGCTTTCATATTGCTGTCTACACTAAGGAAACGAACATAAGAATGTGCCTTAATGCTAATAGTGACTGCCCTGACAGATATAAGCGGAATGTTGTTAACGCTTATGTCGACCGAGCTCTCACTCACAGCTTTGGTTGGAAGCAGGTCGATGAGGAACTCTGTAGAGTATGGCAGGTCCTAGTCAATGATGACTTCTCTAACGGTTATGATGAAGACGTCATTAAAAGAAAGGTGACACGCCATGCAACCTCTGAGGAATCACACAACACCTGTACCTCGTATTAGATTGTTTTATTGGAACTTCTTTTTCACGACTCATAAAACGGAGGAAAGAATCCTATATTATATTAGTGATAGGAAGGTCATCCCCACAGACACATATCAGAATATACAATTAACAGTTTATGACAAAACCAAAAAGACTGACAACCTACTTATGAAGACCTCTCCAGACACCAAACAGGACGCCTTAAAAGAGACCAACGTTTTCTATGCCTTCACATGCCCACTTGGGGACTGTCAGCCCCAAAGATCTCAGTATATAGGCAAAACTTAACAATGCTCAAACAACAGGGCTCCATCATGGAGCATATAATCTCCTCATACAACTAGACCATCACCAGAGAAATCTTAACAAGCTACACTGAAATAATCGACAGGTATTAAGACAACAGAAGACTGAACATCAGCGAGGCCCTACACATCAAAAAGTTAAGACCAGCAATCAATAACCAGTTAATACATAATTACATTCTACTTATTTCAAGACCCCGAACCGACACAGAGACTGGAGAAGCAAGAACATTGGCATTTAATAGCCAATTAATATCCATTGTGTCATTCATCCACTTGTTCATCTCAACCACGTCCTGTACCACCTCACCCCAAGCGAATATAAGCCTTGGCAAAGCATGGACAATTTTCCACTTTCAGTGTAATTACACAGCGTAATATCAACAGTGATTCAGTGCAGACGTATTGAGCGTCACCTTCATACGACTGACTCATCACTCCACAGTCAGTATTTGCCCGATAGAAGGGACCACCAGATGAATTGTGTGGGAAACAAAGTTGCTGCTCCCAACCACAAAAGGAAAACTCTCTTCAGTTCAAGTTCCAACAGTGATGGCGATTGGCGTCCTGTCACCAAAGATAACAGGAAGAACTACTCCATTATGAACTATCGAGATCATAGGCCTCTACCGATGAGCACTCAATCTACCTAGACTAAATCCTCACTTCCAGTCTTCAAGGTGCAGCATGCTGAAGTAAAGCCTTCATACCCCACTGTAGTGACCTTGAAAAAGAGTTCCTCTGGCTCCAGATCAGAGCAAAGATAATCCTCAGTGACGAATATATTCTAAGGCCCAAAGACGAGACAGCTGTAACGATTCCTAAAAATTACAAAAAAAGCGACGAACTCAAGTCAGAGGACAAAATAAGGAAAATATTTGTCCTCCACTATCCCTTGCACATGGCTCTAGCTCATCTCGAAAAGCTCAATTATGTGGTGTCAGCAGAAAGATGCCAGGTAAAAACAACGAAGCAGGAAACCCGACAAGTCCTTCTCACAGTAAGAGGACGGATCCCAGAGAAACTTGATCTTGGCATTTGGGGCGTGTTACAACACAGGCCTTACACCCCAGAGCCCCTCCGATGCTTCAGATGTCAGAGATTTGGACATCACAAAGACGGCTGCCAACGCCCAGTGCGGTGAGGAGTCTGCAACCAACCCCACGACACAAAATTATGCCTTGATAAACACAAGGCAAACCAGCCCGTACAGGTCAGGTGCTCAAATTGCTCCAAGGCACCCCACACCTGGAACTTAAGATGCCCCGAAAAGCTTAACAGGATTCAAATGGACCCCCCCCCTCCCCCATCCCCACGACTACAGCTGAGCCGAAGTCCCAACCAAAACATATACCAGCTCCCCTGCCCACAAAAACAGCGTGGAGTTTACCAAGACTAAACCAGGTAGTGGGAGCACATGGCCCTCCACCATCAGCCATGATAGAGGGTGTGAAGGCCTCCGTCCAGGACAAAGGGATGGCTGGGGGCCACAAGAAAATAGTTCAACGTAGTCGCCCGCCTATTGCATCCAGTAAGCACACTGGGGGCAGTGATGGTAAGAGTGTCAAAGTTTCCACTGATAAGGGCCAAAGAGAAAACAGGCCCCAAACTTGCATAGCAGTAAATAGTGCTCCTGCAAAACTGGGCCCCCCTTAGGTCAATGTTTAAAACCTTGGTCACGGAATTGGTCGAAAGTTTGCTGTCGATACACGGCATCAAGCAAACCACAGAGACTCGAGGGACAATTGAGAGCAAGGTCAAGAAATTTAAAAAAACAATATCCTCACCGTCAAGAATGCAGGGCAGGAGACACTTTCCTAAAAACAGGTAGAGTCCAGTACGTCTGAGAGCGACCTTGATGAGTGTGTTTCATGTTCACTAAGATCCTCAACTCCAGTTTCAACTTCCAGGCGTGTTCATCAGACTCCATGGATACCACGGCAATATCACCAAGTTCCAACAACCTAGAGGACTAAAGATCCTGCAATGGAATGTGCAAGGTCTGCACACAAAATTTCAACACTTGCAATGCATAGCAACAACAAAAGGCACAAACATCCTGATACTACAGTAGAGCTTGTTTCGAGCCGGATTAGAGCCTAAAATGTCAGGCTATAAAGGCTTCTTCCTTCCATGGGTCAACGGGCAATCCAGGTGGATGTGCCATATTTGTGAAACGTGACCTGATCTCCAAACCCATAACCCTGTCCCCTGCTCCACCCTATGGTGGTGCAGGGATAGAGGCAATGGGAGTTTCCATTGAGCTAAGACACGACAAGCGTGAAGTGTTTAATGTATACAGGCTTTTACATGCTGAAATGGATCTCTCGGTGTTATTTGGACACGCGACTACATCACACTCAATCATTTGTGGTGATTTTATTGCCCATCATCGATTGGCACTGGGCTCGAACACAACAAACGAGGCCGGCACTCCCAATGCATATATGCTAGACCAGCTTCCAGAAATCAAAATCCTAAACAAAAATGAACCCACCCCATATCCAAAGCGGTATATTAGACTTTACCTTCGTTTCAGCCTCCCTTAGAGATGCAGCAACATGATCAGTTGAGCCCACACTCACAAGTGACCACTATGGGGTCCAAATTGATCTTATGTTAGATCTACCCACACCATCTCCACCTCCATCTCAAGCCTGGAACTTTGCTTTAGCAAAATGGGATCGATTTCAAAACCTAATTTTAGAGTGGCATAGAAACTATGATGTTCCCAAAGACATTAATCAGGCAGAACTAGATTTTGTCGATGCGATTCAAAGTGCAGCCAACCACTCAATCCCACTGAAAAAACAGTCCACCAGACACCACAAAGATCACTGGTTATATTGCAAACGTGTCAAAGAACTCAATCATAGACTTAGCAGCATAAGGAAGCTATACAAAAAGCAGCCAAGTGACCGCAACAGGACCTTACTTTGTGAGGTCAAGGAACATGTGCATCAAGAGACCAGGATAGCAAAAGAACAAAAGTGGCTAGAATGGTGTTCACATCTGAATGAACATACATCACTTATAGATATGTGGCAGCAAATCCACCGGGCCAAAGGAAATAAAACACCTAAAGCCCCACACCCCAAGGATCCGCATCAGGAAGCCGAAGTACTGGCAACCAGGTTTGCAGAAAGAGCAGCCAGTAATATGCTTCCACCAGATATATTAGTAGTGCAGACAGGATTAGAGGAAGAGGAAGAAAGGTGGCACAGAATCCTTACAGCATGTGCAGAAGTCACTGACACTAATGTCCCCTTCACACTGGATGAGCTCAATCGGGCTAAGAAAAACTCCAAGGATACATCCCCTGGAGATGACAAAATAAGCAATAAAATGATTAGAAACCTCGGCCCAGAAGAAGACGCTGCATTCCTGTTAATTAATTTAGCCTAGACTTCTCAAACTAGACCTACAGCTTGGAATACAGCAGACATAGTGCTGATTCCCAAACTCAAGGATCCAGATAATCCCCGGCCCATCTCTTTCCAAAATGACAGAATGGCACTCAACAGACTTGAGTGGAAAATGCCTTAACTGGACTATGAAATGTATGCCTATAAAAGAGGGGTTGGCACAGTGGAATGTATTACAATTCTGTTAGCCCACTTGAATGACAGACCAGGAATGCCGATATTTCTGGATCTCGAGAAACCCTTTGAACCGGCAAGCGCCCCAGCTATTCTCTGCTTCCTCATCGACAAAGAGGTTAAAGGCAACCTGTTCTTCTGGACCAAAAATTGTCTCATAAACAGAGAAGCAAAAGTAAAACTTCATGGCACAGTCTCTGAATACAAAAAACATGAAAATGGTACACCGCAAGGAGGTATTCTCAGCCCCCTTCTCTTCAATTGTTTAATGGAAAGAATTATGAGGTTGATACTCCTATATCACTGCAGGCTGCTAAACTACGCAGACGACTTTGTCATCATCATAAAAGGAAGGGATGCGGCGCGCCTTGCACCCAAATGCTTAGACTGCATCAGTGAAGAGGCCAAGGAGATTGGTATCAAACTCAACCCGACAAAGACAAAAGCCATGCCCATAAAAGTAGCGAAGCACAACATCCAACTCACAGTACAAGGTCAATCAAGTGAATGAATGGCCACTTATCAGTATTTAGGAATTATCCTAGACACACATAAATTTTAATGCTGAGGTCACTTAAGAGAGAGAACTGCGGCCCGGACGGCAATCCTCAGGTCGCTAACCTCCCTCTCTGGAGCAATTATTTCCCCTGATCCAGTCCCAGTACGGCAGGCCTTTGTTTTTTGACTTGGCCAAAACAACGGAAACTCTTGGGCTGGCAGAGCGGGAAATGACCTAAACAGACTACACTAATTTAACAGAATACATTTAAAAAGCATTATTCTTGATAGAGGAGGAGAAACTTGTCTCCACAAGTTTCAAACAAAACCACACCCAAACTACACTTGTTCCCCACCGTGGGAAGAGTCTACCTTCAAAATAGTAATAGAAAGTCTTCCAATGAAGAAGGGTGCCTATGATCCAAGAATCCTAAGGCGCATCACAGAAAAGCAAATGTGCAGCATAGCAGAAGCAGGAGCCACCCAAATCTTCACAGATGGATTCGTTGACACAGAATATAAGAGTGCTGGCGCTGCTCTTTGCACGGACAGTGAACAGGCATATTGATGATTGGGAGTACGAGTATCATCAACACAAACTCAGCTACTTGCCATACAACAGGTATTTGCATATGTGATTGCACAAAACACTCAAAATGCAGTCATATACACAGATTCAAAAGCTGCACTTGAAATATTATGCAAAAAGCAGTGGAAAGGCAACGTGGAAATAATTACCACCATTTTGTATCTAAGAGCAGTCGCTAAAGGCAAAAGACTCAACATCATTCTATGAATCCCATTAAATCAGAAAGTCGATGAAATTGTTGAATTAGTATACTATCATCCAGTGATGTATAAAATAATCCAACACAGCCAAGAGTACATAAAAAACACCTTTGGAGAGTACATAATAATTAAGTTTGGAGAGTTAATGTTTCAACTTCCCTCGACAGTGAAGAAAAACATAAGAAATATTGAGAAGATTCGTTTTAGAATCATTAATCTTACCCTTTCGGTCATATTTAACAAC
Organism: Procambarus clarkii; assembly: GCF_040958095.1. Taxonomy (NCBI): domain Eukaryota; kingdom Metazoa; phylum Arthropoda; class Malacostraca; order Decapoda; family Cambaridae; genus Procambarus; species Procambarus clarkii. Next base: position 36,353,308 of record NC_091156.1, on the reverse strand, counting down.
CCATATATATATATATATATATATATATATATATATATATATATATATATATATATATATATATATATATATATATATATATATATATATATATATATATATATATATATATATATATTATTAAATATGACCGAAAAAGTAAGATTAATAATTCTAACACGAATTTTCTCAATCTTTCGTACATTTCTTTTCACTGTTAGAGGTAAATCAAAAATCAATTCTCCAAAATTCATTTTTATTTCTAGTCTGACGCGACACGAGCGCGTTTCGTAAAACTTATTACATTTTCAAAGACTTTAGTTCACAAATACACAACTGAATAGAACTTACGCATCTCCGTTTTTATATCTACATTTGAGAGAGGTGGATGGGGTGAGGTGGTATTAATAGGGTATTAATTTCATCAACACAAGACAGAACACGAAACAATGGGTATTGAATAGAAGTGATTGTAGAAAGCCTATTGGTCCATATTTCTTGATGCTTCTATATTGGAGCGGAGTCTTGAGGTGGGTAGAATAAAGTTGTGCATTAATTATATATATATATATATATATATATATATATATATATATATATATATATATATATATATATATATATATATATATATATATATATATATATATATATATATATATATATATATATATATATATGTCGTACCTAGTAGCCAGAACGCACTTCTCAGCCTACTATGCAAGGCCCGATTTGCCTAATAAGCCAAGTTTTCATGAATTAATGATTTTTCGACTACCTAACCTACCTAACCTAACCTAACCTAACTTTTTCTACTACCTAACCCAACCTAACCTATAAAGATAGGTTAGGTTAGGTTAGGTAGGGTTGGTTAGGTTCGGTCATATATCTACGTTAATTTTAACTCTAATAAAAAAAATTGACCTCATACATAATGAAATGGGTAGCTTTAACATTTCATAAGAAAAAAATTAGAGAAAATATATTAATTCAGTAAAACTTGGCTTATATATATATATATATATATATATATATATATATATATATATATATATATATATATATATATATATATATATATATATATATATATATATATATATTATAATAGAGAAGGGAGTACCACCTCTGGCTGGAAGAAGGGGGACCCATAGCCTCGGAGGAAACCACTCATAACGCATTAGAGGGAATGTTTAGATCCCCTCCAATATAGTTTCTGTGTGCTTTTCTCCTACCACCTACTTCCTTTTTTTTGTGCTTTATTATGTATTTGATAGTTGCATGATATACATGGGTTGATACAAAAATAATACAAAAGGTGCTTAAAGGTTATGGTTCTCTTGAAAAACACGACAATGGGAAACAGTGATGAATGTCACAGACGGGTTCGATCATTGTTGCAAGTCAAACACTTCTTCGAATTCCTCTGAAGTTGGAAGTATATATATATAGTCTGCCACTTTGCACTGATATTTCGATTTTGACATCTGGAAAATACCACTATAAATAAGGAGCCATACACTCCACCGCTTACATCTCCTTTATGGCCTTACTCAAGACAAGTTCTCCTTACGGAACTCACACGGTTCGTCAAAACTTGCCTGACTGGCTGTAGCATACTTGAGGTCATCAGGCCCCTCTTTTGTTATGTCTCCCTGTCTGCTGTCAAAAAAAGGATGGGGAAATGAGGCCAATCGCTGTTAGCTGTCACTAGGGTTGCCAAGGCTTTCATGAAGGTTGAAGGTTGTGGCTGAATTGCTGAACCCAATTCAACTACGATTTGGTATGTCACAAGGTTATGAGGCGGCTGCTCATGCAGCACGAGGGTACATTGCCAACATTTCTGACAATAAGCCTCTGATCAAACTGGACTTTAAAAGTGTTTTTAAAATGGTCAGAAGAGATACGGTGCTTTGTGCCGTACATCGCCATTTCCGGCCCCACTACCCATTCATTGTATCTTGCTACAGTGGTGAATCAAAACAGGTCTTTGGTGAACACGAAATCAGATCAAAGGAAGGTGTCGTCCAGCAAAGTTATCCTCTAGCTCCTGTTCTTTCCTGCTTAGTTATAAAAGGCATCACGGAGAGCTTCTCCAGAGGGTTCAACATCTGTTTTTTGGACGATGGCACTATAGCTAGCCCCCTAGACTCCTTTTTTCTGATGATTTTTTCTAAGACATCAGAACACCATTAACAGCTTGATTGGAGGCAGCAACCACTTCAGTGATTGTGCACAGAGGTCAATGAGCCCGCATAGCTGTGCGGCCTCGCCATGTAGGAGATATATTTTTGGCCGTTCCTAATTCTGTGATGGGCACTTCTCTTGATCTGCAGCAGTTCAGTATTGCAGTTGCCTTCTGCCTTGCTTCCCCAATTCACACTGTATTTAGGGCGATTTTTTGGCGAGGCAGATGCAGACGAATATGGATTGCAAAGCTTGCTCTGTAGAAAATCAGGCAGTTGGCACTCACGACATGACGAAGTCAACGACATCATTTAAAGGAGTCTTTCTTCTGCCCAGTGCCCAGCAGGGAAAGAGCCTCCCAATCTATTAAATTATAACTTTGTTAGCTTTGCTGAACGACTATTTGGAATCACAATGGAAAAATGGAAGGCAATTAGCATGGGACTATACTTGTATATCTATCTTGCAAGTCACATACATCAACCTCTGTCGGCCAAGCAGGAGCCGCAGTCACAAACAGAGAAAGAAAAATCAATAAAGTAAAGGGAAAGAATTCACTGGTACAACTTCATTCTAATAGAATTCGACACCTCTGGTCCATGAAAAGAGAGTGGAAGGGGTTTCCTTCCGGATCTCGGATCCAGGCTTATCGAAATAACAACACATCAGAGAGAAGCGAGCTTTCTCTTCAAGCCTCATCTCATACACTCTTTCTGTCTGTCTGTTTGGGCCATGGAAGGAATCTCTCTCTCTCTCTCTCTCTCTCTCTCTCTCTCTCTCTCTCTCTCTCTCTCTCTCTCTCTCTCTCTCTCTCTCTCTCTCTCTCTCTCTCTCTCTCTCTCTCTCTCTTTTTCTCTCTTTCTCTCTTTCTCTCTCTTTCTCTCAGTGTCTATTTACAATATAACCATCTTTCATTACACACTGTCTTCACCAGTAAATAAATTATGTAAGAGAATCAAACTATTTCATTAGTTTAAATTCTTCTTCTTCACAAGTACACACACATATGCGGTACTTACCTGGATTGAGTAGTGTGCTGCCTCATGGACTCTCCTCTCTTCTAATAATATGCATTACTTGTCGATTTTCAGCTTATATATACATGAATGAACTTATTACCCTTGTAACGTTATTTATTTGTATTAGGAACATAATAAGAGCCAATTATGACTCATCGTCTTCCGCTGTTCTGATATTTCCCCTCTAAATGTGACTTTTAGTTTCCTTCCATTAAGATTTTCCTGTACCCAGCTAAGATATTTTACCCTTTAACTGTATATATTTAGTCTCGAAAGATTTTTCACCACATTTTTGTTGGTCCAAGTTCTTTGTGCAGATTATCCAAAAAGCAATTTTAACAGTCATCTTTTTCTGCATATTTGTTCAATATAATATTGTATTCACAGAGAAATGGGTGTGCCGTCACTGCTGCTGCTGCTGGTCGCTGCTTGTGCCTCTGTAGGACTCCTGCGAGTGCCTCTTCCTGATGGTAAGTCCATACATATGAGGTCCTATCAAATCTGGGCTAAAAATTATTAGCAGACGTGGCAGTAGTTGCACATTGAAAAGGCTACGTGAGATGAAGCCAAATAAAATTCATTATTTCCATGAATTACTCCGCCAGTTATGATGTAATTGTTTGAGCTATTTTGCTGCCTTGGTGTCGTGGAAATACGTCGGTACTAAACTGCCGTATACAAAAGAGGAGAGGCCGACGTGTGTTCGTCGTTCTTGCCTGCCAGCTATTGCCTGGAGATAGGTTGTTGATGGTCGTCTGGCTGAGGCTGTTGGAGTGAGGATGGGATCGTTTGTCACCGAGGCTTCGCCGTTCGAATAGGATCAGGTTGCGAATAGGTTGCAGTTCAACCCGTCCTCGATTCAAGTCCATTAAATTCAGCGGTCAACCCCACAGACGCATTCATAAATTTTAACATGCTGTTTATTCAAAACGGGAATTTTCTCAAGTATAAATTAATATTATAACATACTAGCATATTATGTATATATAGGCATAGGATAGGTTAGGTTAGGTGTTTAGGTTCTGTTGGCGATTATTTGTATTTGTAGTACGTGGGTGAAGCATTTATAGCGTTGTGATTCGAACAAAATTCGTCAGTGAAGCACTTGTTCCGGATATGTTCGAACGTCAGCAGTTGTGAGTCGTGTGTAAACCGCTTTTCATTCATAAACAGGGGGTTTGGCGGGTGCATGGAATCACTTTTGTATCTTTGTTTGGAGGACGGGCTGGATTATTTGTATGTGTAGTACATGGGTGAAGCATTTACAGCGTTGTGGTTCGAACAAAATTCGTTTGTGAAGCACTTGTTCCGGAAGTGTTCGAACGTCATTACTTGTGAGTTAATGGGCTGTGCAGTTTGCTACTAAGAGGGAGTTTGCAATGGTGTCAAAGGCTCTGTGAGGTCTCATGGTGTCACTTAAGGGTGTGACTGGCGTACAGTTGCTGACTTTGGGCACTGTACTAGCGAAATTTGGTGGCCATCTTTCCTTTACGCATTCTTTAAGTGAGTTTGAAGGACGTGTTCTCGCTATGCCTAGGGGTGGTGCGACTGTAAAAGTTATTTATTATAGTCAACGTGACTGTTGTATTGATCCCGGATGGCCGATGATTTATTTACCGAGGTACTTGGGCAGTTGGGTGAGTGTTAGGGGGGGGGGGGCAAATTATTTTAACTCTGGGGTCTTCAAAAGTATATTGAATCCAACGGTAACAGTGAAGGTGTTGTCGAGGGATATCCCGTCCCACGTGACTGTGAATAGTGTCCGTCTAAGAATATTATGTAATTGTCAACCTCAGACGTGTTATCTGTGTGGGTTATCATTTTTGCAACTGGGTGGTGTTATGATCGCCATCTAATAAGTATTTTCCGGCCTATTGAGTAATTTTTACCCACCTAGAAAGATCGCAGTCGACCCCAAGCTGTAATTTAAATTAAGAAGGAACAAGTCTTTTATATAAACTTGCATCGTATTTGGCTGTAAAGGAGTAAATTGTGGCAGATTGCCAAACAAAATGGCGCCCAAGCAGACAGCAACACATCTGGGGCATGGTGGAGTGCAGCGACACATGCTTTAAGCTCATATAATGTGTGAGGTGACTGGCGGAGGCTCAATGTGTTCAGCCAATCAGCGAAGAGCTTGCAGTGACGTCATCGGCGGGCACCCAGCGAGCCCCACGGAGTGGAACTCTGCTCACTGTTGAGACCTTGGGCGCTCTCGTGAAAATCGGCAGATTTGGATCTTAATTGACGAGTTGAATCCAGAGGAGAAGCAACAGTACTCCGACCACATTGAGGTGCCAAGGGGACCTTTCTGCAATAAGGTCAAATAAGTATTGTCGACAAAGGGGCCTACTAGGAGTGAAAAAGACTTGACAGCAAGCCAGATTCAGTGGAGGGAGCTACAGGTTCCTTCATTTGGATCTTTGTGGGTCAATGAAATTCTTTTTTTATTTTTATTATTTTTACATGCAAGTGAAATAAAATAAATACAATAACATCGGAAACAAAACAAACAAAACAAGAAACCACCGACCAGAAGGATCAGCAGCACAGGACAACAATTAGCAAAACTGGATAAACGCATGAGAAACAAAGCATACATCAAGACACAAAATATACAATAATAACAAACAAGCAATCCATGCAATCAAGAAAACATAACATAGTAACATATAAAACAAACAAACAAGCACCGGCCGGAAGGACCGAGAACAAAACACATCATTAGGGACAACATGAAATAGAACAAGAAAACGCACAGCACACAACAAGCCAGAAATAAAAACAAAAGAAAAAAAAAGAAAAAATAAATAAATAAAAAAACAAAATAAAAAAATAGAAAAAAACAACATATCAATGCATATGTAGAACACACAGGGCAAAGTAACAACACAAAAGCAAATACAGGAATAAAAACACTCACCAAAACACTGGCTTCGCAACAAATAAGGGAGAGGCACGGGCACATAATACATTAGGGCAAACAAAATGCCATAGGTGCACACAACACTACAGGTAGTAAAAAAAAAAGAAAAAACATGAAATCAGCTGACATATTTGCACAGGAACAAGCCCCGGGGGGAACCGCACAATGAACACTTCCCAATGCAACCACCTCCAAGGGTCTTGACCACCCACCGGGGACGCCATTTCATCTGGAACCCTGGCAACAAACACCCGCAAACAGGGGATTCAGATTGTATCACTCCGGAGGTGAGTAACCGCCACTCTACCCCACACGCCGGGAACCTGTCCATCATGAAAGTCCTCCGGCCTTTCAGACAGCATGAACTCGGCAATCGCGGCCTCCAGGTCCCCAAGTCACATCCTCACAGGAGGGGCCGGACATAGAACACCACCACAGGGGCACCAGCGGCCACGGGCACACCACCAGAAGACTGCAGGGAACCAGGGCGGCGCGCATCCTTTCGTAATGTCACTACCAGGCCACACCCAGCACCAGCATCCACACTATCCCTAGCAGCTGAAGCCACCACACCCTATTGTGGAGAGTTCCCTGGCAGTGAAGGAACAAAAGGCACACCTAAGACACGGGCACCAGCACCAGAAGGCACATGGACCTCCGCCACCTCCAACCGCGGAGACATCGACGCATCCAGATCCACACCGTCAACATCCGAAGACCCACAGTCACTGAAGTCCCCAACATCGGCCCAGGCCGAAGACGAAAGCCGGGAACGTTTGGGCTCCGGCCGGATATCATCAGAGTCGGAAGCTGACCCCAGGAACATGGGCACCATCAGCCGGACGAACCGACGCCCGACACAGAACTGCAGCAGCCTCTACGACAGGGGGAACCGGGCCACACACAGCAGGATGATCCGCAGCCACCCCAACGCCCAGCACATCTGGGACCCGAGGCTAAGACACAGGGCCAGGCGCAGCAGCCGAAGACGAGGGAGAAGATGGCGACGCTCCACAGTGAGCACCAGGAAGGCCCACGAAAGCAGCGGTTTATCGACAGAGGCAGGAAGACCATCTGACGGCATTGCAATACCTGTAGGAGGGTCTACAACAACCGGAGGAACGTCGGGCGACGCAGAGGGAGCTGCAGCAGCAAACGGACGCTCACCCCCTCATCCCAGGAGGCCTCCTCGAGAGGGAGCGGCGGGAAATCCTCGTCGCGGAATAAATTTATGGGAATAAATTTACGGGAGCAACCGGATCAGCAGTGTACCCGGCAGCCTGATGCCCCAACATACCACACTGGAAACAAGTACGGGGTTCCCGGCCATAAAACACCCGCACGTAGTACCCTAAAAGTCAGACATAGGATGGAATGTCCAATTGCAGTCGCATCCCGAGGGTACGAATGTTGGTCTTCACACCCGAATATTTCCCAGAAGACAGCGAGTGCATCTGCACACTGACGACGGGGCCATACCTCTGGAAGAAACGCTGGAGGAGGGTCTCAGGAAACTCTATGGGGGCCCCATGGACACACATACGTCACTGCACTGCTCCGGTCCGAAATGGCCACAGACCCGTTGCCGTCCTGCAGCTTTAAAGTACGCCCCTCGTACCGCCGGAGAAAATCACGGTACACTGCCTTTCCCACAAACTTGATGAGCACACAGCGAGCAGTGACCAGCTCAACACCGTAGACGTCCATGATCGGGACTTTGACTTGCCACACATGACAAACTCCACGAGATGATATCCGTACGGCCAGTAAACTCCAAACCTATGGAGTTCACCCTCACGACAGGGGGAAGATGGCCGCCCATTGCAACAGCGCCACGTCCACACCACCAGGAACAGCAGGGAGAGTCTGGGTCAATGAAATGGACTGACTGTCGAAGCCTAGTGACAGTTCCGACCAGTGAGATTCGGAAGTGTTGAAGACTCAGTGTGTGTAAATCCATAAAGAGTAGTCATTGAAGAGGCTATTGAAGCCTCGACCAAGGTCACAGTAAACAAGTACTCCTTTTGATTTTCGCCAGTAGAAAGACAAGTGGAACGTCGACTATGATCCTAGAAAGTGAGTGCTTTATTTAACTGTGCCAACGAAGAGGTTGTAAACAATCGTGCATCGATTTTAAAAAATTGTATAGTGACTAATGAGGTGAGCAAGTGTAGCAGAAATTAATACCTCTGGTTACCCAATTAAGATAGTGAATAGAGCAAGTAGATTGTGACAGTGCCCCACTATCAAAACTGACTCAACTGGTAAAGTCGAGCATCGTAATATCTTCTTCCATGGCAGTGAATCAGTGAGGCACTGACATGAGGCTCCCGGGAAAAGGTGCATTTTGCAGAACGACAAAAGTCCAGCGTCGACATCAGCGTTGGATACCCCCAACTGAACGTGTCCCCCTGGTGTGTCGAGAGGATTGGCGCAATATCTGTGATACCCAAGGAATGGAGGACGAGGATAATGTGAGCCAAGTAGCTGCCAAGGATGTGGTGATGGAACTTCAGTGAGTTAGGGACAAATAGGAGCTACAAACCACTGAAGATATCATAATTTCCTAGCAACGTAATCTCCCCTCCCTTTCCGCTTGTTCAGAAGGCGTTCCCAAGGAACTTGTAGGAATTTACACACACACATACATATATATATATATATATATATATATATATATATATATATATATATATATATATATATATATATATATATATATATATATTGTGACGGTAACGCGTTGGTGTTCGGCTGTTCAAAGCTAGGGGTATGGCCTCGTCACATAGTATTAAAAAAATAGAAAATCTGGAACTTCGTCTGTGGTAAGGTAAGGAGAAGACACACAAAACACAAGTAAATTTTAACAATGGAATTTTAATTACGTTAAAGAAATAAAACATGAATAAAATGGACAAACAAATTCGTATAATAAAATCAATCAAAATAATAAGAATAATTAAATGACACAATGAAAAGTTACGTTAAGACAAAATAACAAGAAGTGCAATATACAAGTATATGAAAGGTGCTGGAATATTGGCTTTAAGCTATCACCTCTCTCAGTATACGTACGCTAAAGCTTACGTCTAGCAGGGAGAAGTGTTAACTGGGAAAGCATGGAATATTCTGAGGACTGAGGTCGTGGCGGCCCCAGACATCAAGTAGTATGGGGGGGGCGAGTGCAGTTGCAGCCAGACCGGCGACCAATCAGCGGGAGCGGGCAGTAAGACAGGTAGTTTGGCGGTTTGAGTCTGAGCAGGTGTCCCTGGCTGCATACGTTTTGCTCTCTGGCAAACCTTGCTGGTGTTGTTGTCGTTGTTGGACATTTCTTCCATAGTAGTTTTATATAGTTGTAACGACGTAATTGTGGAGGGAAGAGCAGGCTCAATCTCTTGAAGGAGATTATTGTCACAACTCTCCCCCGAAGCCTGCGGTTCTGGAAGAAGTACGTCGTTATGTGGTGGAGTAATGGATGGAGTCGCTTCTACTTCATAAACTCTGGACAGGGCATCGGCTATGGTGTTGTCAGAACCCTTGATATAGCGGATCTCCAGGTTGAAATCTTGTAAATACAGAGCCCATCGTAGAAGACGCTGGTTGGTGAATTGGGCTTGATGTAGGAAGCGGAGAGGGTTGTGGTCTGAGAAGATGGTGGTAGACCTGGCGCCTTGTAGGTACGGAGCGAAGTGTTGGAGGTTCAGGACGATGGATAGTAGCTCCTTTTCAATAGTGCTGTAGTTCCTCTGGTGTGGTTTCAGTTTGTAGCTGTAGTAACTGACAGGTAGAACCTCCTCGCCTCGTTGTTGCATCAGGACACCACCAACGCCGGTACCACTGGCGTCGACATGAAGGACGAAAGGCTTGGTGATATCTGGAGAGGCGAGAATGGGGTTAGAACAGAGGAGGAATTTGAGTTGTTCGAAAGCAACGGTTTGCTGCAGGGTCCAATTATACCGTTGCTTGGGACTGGTTAATAGAATTAGAGGTGTGGCGACTGTACTGAAATTCCTCACAAACCTACGGTAGTAGGAGGCAAGACCAAGGAAGCGCAGGAGCTGCTTCCTGGTGGTAGGCTGTGGATACTGTTGGATGGCTTGAGTGTGTGAGTCTAACGGAGCTATGCTGCCACTCCCAATAACATGACCCAGATAACGCACTTTACCTTTCGCGAAAGTGGACTTGCCCAGGTTGATGGTGAGGCCGGCTGTCAGGAGCTTGGAGAACAGACGTCGCAGCTGGAGCAGATGTTCACTCCAGGTGTTGGAGGCTACGACGATATCGTCCAGGTAGGCGTATGTGTTATCCAAGCCCTGGATGACACGGTTGACAGCTCTCTGAAAGGTGGCCGGGGCATTACATAGTCCGAAAGGAAGGCGTTCATATCTGAAAAGTCCAAAAGGAGTGATGAAGGCAGATATCTCTTTAGCTCGCTCCGTTAGACACACTTGATAGTACCCCTTAAGCAAGTCCACTTGGGACAAGTACTGGGCACTACCAATGGCATCAAGGATGTCATCTATCCTTGGCAAGGGGTAAGCATCCTTGACAGTTACATTGTTCAGTTTACGATAGTCGGTACATAACCGCACCTTACCTTGGGGTTTGGGCACCAAGATACAAGGTGAGGCCCAGGGGGACTCACAAGGTGTAGCCAGTCCATGATCCAAGAGGTACTGCACCTCAGCACGCATGACTTCCTTCTTGCTCGGGCTGATTCGGTAGAAGGGTTGACGAATCGGCCGGGTGTCGGGGAGCAGTTGGATGTCGTGCTGGGTAACATTACACTCTTGGGGGTCATCTCGGAACAACTCTTGATGTTCTCTGAAGATCTTGACGAGAGGTGCACTATGATTATCCTGAAAGTATTTGGGAAGATCATAAAGGATTTCGGAATTAGAAAGCGCTGACTCCTTGTCAGTGCTTTCGGGAGGAGCAGCTGGGAAGGTCTCACTGTGGATGTAGGGTTGTGTGAAGGTGGAATAGTTAATTAGGACAGTGGGAGGAGTACCATTATATTGCTTCAGGAGGTTGACGTGACACAGCTGGGTCTTCCGCCGCCTATCTGGAGTCTATTACGTAGTTGTTATTATTCCTGCACTCTTTGACGCAGTAGGGTCCTGAAAACCTGTTTTGTAAAGGTGAACCTGGGATAGGGAAATATGCAAGGACGAAGTCTCCCGGCTTGAATTTTCGTACTTTGCTGGCCTGGTCGTAATGAGTCTTCATTCTCTCCTGGGTTTTCAATAGATTATCATGGGCAAAACGGTGGACTCTCTCTAGAATGTGTTGAAGGTTTTGAAGAAACTGGGGCACATTCTGATGCTCACTGAAGGTGGCATCTCTGAGAGAGTCTTTGAATGCCTTAAGGGGAGTACGGCACTTACGGCCGTAGAGCATCTCATAAGGAGATACTCCTAGGGACTCATTGGGGAGACTTCTGTAAATACACATTATAAGGTCAATCTGCTTATCCCAATCCTTCGAGGTTTCACTACAAAACTTTTTCAAGAGTGCTTTGATTGTCTGATGACTACGTTCAAGAGAACCCTGTGAAGCAGGATGATAGGGGCTGGACAATACCTGTTTGATGTTGAACTCCTCCAGTGTCCTTTTGAAGAGATCACTGGTGAAGTTGGTACCACAGTCGCTCTGAATCTCCCTGGGAAATCCGTATTGAGTGAAGATCTTCAATAGATGTTTTATAACCGTAGCAGCCGTGATGTTCTTCACTGGAACTGCTATGGGAAATCTGGTGGTAGGACACAGGATGGTTAGGATGTAGGCGTTACCTGAACTGGTCCGAGGTAAAGGACCAACACAGTCTATTATGAGTCTGTGGAAAGGTTCCGCAGGCACCTGTATGGGAATCAGTGGCGCTCTGGGAATGGAGATGTTCGGTTTGCCTGCCATCTGACATGTATGACACTGTTTTACGTACTGTTTGACGTTATTTACCATACCTGGCCAGTAGTAGTCTTGACGAATTCCATGGTAAGTCTTGTTGAAGCCGTAGTGGGAGAGCGCTCCGTGGGCCAGGTGTAGAATAGTGGGCCGCAGGCTGGTGGGAATCACAAGTTGTTCGATGTTGGCCCAATCGTCCTCGTCCTTCAGTTTACTGGGTCTATATCTGCGGTAGAGCAAGTCGTTCTCTAGGAAGAACCCAGGAATACTGTCGGGTTGAGTCTCACCCTGGAAAAACAATGGTGTTAAAGTAAGATCTTCCCTCTGCAACTTACGGAACTCCAACTTGGTCAGATGCGGGGGGAGTTTCTGAGGGTCTTGAGGGACAGCGGTAGCAGTAGAGTCAGCTGGCTGTGGACGTGCGGCTTGTGCACGGGTGGTCACGAGAACCGGAGGAGAAACTTCATCACTCTCTTGAACCTCTGCTGGAACATACTCTAGAATAGGGTTTATTGGCACAGAGTTACACACCTGGGGTTTGTCCATGACGATCAGGTTGGTCGGTTGCAGGTCTTCTGCCAAGTCGTTGCCTAGGAGAAGTTGCACTCCAGGCATGGGAAAAGGCTTTTCCCTGACGGCGACTTGGACTTCTCCGTTCACGTAGGGACAATCCAGGTGGACTCTGGCGAGAGGGTATGGAGTGGTAGCAGTGAGGTCAGTGATGAAGACAGTTTCTCCGGTGTAGGTGATGTTGGGCACAGCCGACTTCAAGATGATCGATTGTAGAGCCGCTGTGTCCCTCAAGATCTTCAATTTGCAACTTCCCTCCGGATTTGAACCGTTGGCAGAGACAGTTCCAGTATACAGGTGGTTACTGAAAAGAGAAAGATCATTAACATTAACACCAACATTCATCACAGGCTTACCGGACTTAGGAGGAGTTGGTTTGGGTTTTTGTTGGTCAGTGGTTCCCTTGTATTGAGACTTACCACACTTGTCTATGGTATGTCCATAGAGTCTACAATACTTGCAGTACAGTTGTGAACCAGCTTGATCGGGGCTCACTTTCTCGTAACTGTACCACGACTTCTTACTGGAGGATGGTTCGGGTGTCAGCCGGTGGATGAGGCTGTAAGTGTCAGCCGACTTAGCACACTTCAGGTAGTCGGTTTCTTCTTTATCTGCTAAGTAGAGGCGGACAGGAGGCGGCACACGTCTCAAGAATTCTTCAACAAGCATCAGGTTGACGAGTTCTGTAAAAGTAGAGACATGTGCTGCTTCCAGCCATTTCATGAAATACCTCCGTTTCGTGTTAGCAAACTCGAGGAAGGTAGTGGTACTTGCCTTCAGGTGGTCACGGAATTTCCTTCTATAACTTTCAGTAGAGAGGAGGTAGGCGTCCAACACTGCTTGTTTCAGAGTGTGGTAGTCATTCTCAGACGCCAAAGTACTGAGTGTGACTGCAGCTCTACCTGTAAGATGGACTCTGAGAAGTGTGGCCCATTGGTCGACAGGCCAACTGAGTTGATTAGCAAGGGTTTCAAAGGTGGTAAAGAACACATCAACTTCTGCTTCTACAAAGGATGGCATTAACTTACTTGCATGTGATATATTAAAACTGACGGGAAGATTGGCAGTAGCTTGCTGGCGTTGAGTGAAGTGTGAAGTTTCCAAGGCGATTTCGCGTTGACGACACTCTAGAGCCAGAGTCGCTTGTTGCTTGTCATGTTCGCGTTGCATCTCCAACTCGCGTCGTTCGGTTTCAAGCTGTATTCGTTCCCGCTCCTGGAGTAGTGCAACCTCACGTTCCTGGAGGGCGAGTCCACGTTCGTGTTCTTCTCTCCTCAAGGCAGCTTCACGTTCTCTGAGGGTGATTTCTCGTTCTTGTTCTTCCCTCCTCAAAGCAGCTTCGCGTTCTTGTTCGTCTCTCCTCAAAGCAGCTTCGCGTTCTTGTTCGTCTCTCCTCAAAGCAGCTTCGCGTTCTTGTTCTTCCCTCCGTATGGCAGCTGTTCGTTCTTCAATCTTGGCCAGCTCTAGTTTGAGTTTCATCGTCGCCAAATCAGTTTTATCTGCAATATAGTAAGTTTCATGAGTTTCAGAGTCTATCTTACCTTGCTCTAAATAGTAATCCAGCAACAGGTTGTGTAGGTCGTTTTTGTTGGCTTGGTAGGGAACTTCTAGTTGATACTCATGTGCAAGAGTTTGTAATTCAGTCTTCTTGGCACGACTTTAAGTCCCTATTTCACCTGCTGGATTTGCACGGAAAGCTTGGAGACGAAACATGGTGAAATTAGCAAATAAAGGTACACGAATATTCAATAGTGAATGTCAGAAACAGGACAACGTGGCAACTGATACCTATCCTGTGAGATCTTTAACAATTAAAGTTAAGTAAAAGATGTTAAATGATTAAATTAAATCAAGGGCGCAGGAAATCTTGTACCCGGTACTCATGTAAGAGGATAAGGGCAAGAAAATCCTACTAACAAATGAAACAGAGTTTCGAAAACAAATGAAACAGTAAATTGCCTCAAAAGTAAAATTGGTAGTCCAAGGATGTAGGCATACCTTGCCAAGTCTCTATAGGACATAAAGCAAGTTTTTCCTACTGAATTTAATATGATACTTACAGAATTAGCGAACTTTTGTGCTCTGAAAAAGTAAGCTAATTCCCTACCGTTGTATGTATCATCATCTCTGACTGACGTGTAGGGGTGCGAGGTGTCAACTGGTGACGAGAACTGCTGCTGAGGTCCCAATTCAGCAACTAAAGTTCGAGCTAGAGGAACTATGGCCCTCTTTGTCCTCCTACAGTCAGATTGCAGAAGATTGGGTACTCTTGACCCGGGGCAGACCACAGTACCAGGGTACCAATATGATGATCTGTCAAAAATGAGAAATATCCAAGGGACAAAGATGGTAAACACGAGTAATAACACGGAGGGAGAGATGACCAATTAAGAGTATGACTGAGGCCTACAGTCACCACGTAATCCAAAGTTGTCTCACCTTCACTATATGTTACTCTCGTAATGCACAATACACCGCACCTTATAAAAAATGAAATTGAATATGAAAAATAGTAAAGCTACGTTAACAAAGTTAAATACGCTTACCATAAATTACCACTTGGCACCAGTACCTGAGTGAAGCTCCTAGGACAGGCCCCCATATAATATGTGACGGTAACGCGTTGGTGTTCGGCTGTTCAAAGCTAGGGGTATGGCCTCGTCACATAGTATTAAAAAAATAGAAAATCTGGAACTTCGTCTGTGGTAAGGTAAGGAGAAGACACACAAAACACAAGTAAATTTTAACAATGGAATTTTAATTACGTTAAAGAAATAAAACATGAATAAAATGGACAAACAAATTCGTATAATAAAATCAATCAATCAAAATAATAAGAATAATTAAATGACACAATGAAAAGTTACGTTAAGACAAAATAACAAGAAGTGCAATATACAAGTATATGAAAGGTGCTGGAATATTGGCTTTAAGCTATCACCTCTCTCAGTATACGTACGCTAAAGCTTACGTCTAGCAGGGAGAAGTGTTAACTGGGAAAGCACGGAATATTCTGAGGACTGAGGTCGTGGCGGCCCCAGACATCAAGTAGTATGGGGGGGGGGCGAGTGCAGTTGCAGCCAGACTGGCGACCAATCAGCGGGGAGCCGGCAGTAAGACAGGTAGTTTGGCGGTTTGAGTCTGAGCAGGTGTCCCTGGCTGCATACGTTTTGCTCTCTGGCAAACCTTGCTGGTGTTGTTGTCATTGTTGGACATTTCTTCCATAGTAGTTTTATATAGTTGTAACGACGTAATTGTGGAGGGAAGAGCAGGCTCAATCTCTTGAAGGAGATTATTGTCACAATATATATATATATATATATATATATATATATATATATATATATATATATATATATATATATATCGTACCTAATAGCCAGAACGCACTTCTCAGTCTACTATGCAAGGTCCGATTTGCCTAATAAGCCAAGTTTTCATGAATTAATATATTTTCTCTAATTTTTTGCTTATGAAATGATAAAGCTACCCATTTCATTATGTATGAGGTCAATTTTTTTATATTGGAGTTAAAATTGACGTAGATATATGACCGAACCTAACGAACCCTACCTAACCTAACCTAACCTATCTTTATAGATTAGGTTAGGTTAGGTAGCCGAAAAAGTTAGGTTAGGTTAGGTTAGGTAGGTAGACTGAGGTAGGTTAGGTAGTCGAAAAACAATTAATTCATGAAAACTTGGCTTATTAGGCAAATTGGGCCTTGCATAGTAGGCTGAGAAGTGCGTTCTGGCTACTAGGTACGACATATATATATATATGTGTGTGTCACTTATGAAATAAGCCAAGTTTTCATGAATTAATTGTTTTTCGACTACCTAACCTACCTAACCTAACCTAACCTAACCTTTTCTGCTACCTAACCTAACCTAACCTATAAAGATAGGTTAGGTAGGGTTGTTAAGGTTCGTTCATATATCTACGTTAATTTTAACTCCTATAAAAAAAATTGACCTCATACATAATGAAATGGGTAGCTTTCATAATAGAAACGTTATCCCTACAGACAAAAATCAGAGGATACAACTGACGATTTACTATAAAACCAGAAAAACGGCCAGCCTACTCATGAGAAACTCTCCAGACACAAAACAGAAAGCTTTAAAAGAGACTAACGTCGTCTATGCCTTCAAATGCCCTCTTGGGGACTGTAAGCTCCAAAAAACCCAGTATATAGGCAAGACAACAACATCTCTTTCTAGGCGTTTAACGATGCATAAGCAACAGGGCTCCATTAAGGAACATATAATCTCTTCCCATAACCAAACCATCGCCAGAGAAATCCTAGTAAACAACACAGAAATCATCGATAGATACAGCGATAGCAGGCGGCTTGACGTTTGCGAGGCACTACACATCAAGAAGTCAACACCAGCAATCAACAGCCAATTATTGCACAACTATATTCTACCCACCTCAAGACTCCGCTCCAATATAGAAGCATCAAGAAATATGGACCAATAGGCTTTCTACAAACACTTCTATTCAATACCCATTGTTTCTGTTCTGTCTTGTGTTGATACTTTTAATACCCTATTAATATCCCCTCCTGTTCTGTCTTGTGTTAATGCCACATCACCCTTCCCACCTCACTCAAATGTAGATATAATATCAGAGAGACGTAAGTTCTAATCAGTTGTGTATTTGTGAAGTCTTTGAAAATGTAATAAGTTTTACGAAACGCGCCCGTGTCGCGTCAGACTAGAAATAAAAATGAATTTTGGAGAAGTGATTTTTGATTTACCTCCAACAGTGAAGCGTAATGTACGAAAGATTGAGAAAATTCGTGTTAGAATTATTAATCTTACTTTTTCGGTCATATTTAATAATATATATATATATATATATATATATATATATATATATATATATATATATATATATGTATATATATATATATATATATATATTTATATTATTAAATATGACCGAAAAAGTAAGATTATTAATTCTAACACGAATTTTCTCGACCTTTCGTACAATTCTTTTCACTGTTGGTGGTAATTCAAATATCAATTCTCCAAAATTCATTTTGATTTCTAGTCTGACGCGACACTTGAGCGCATTTCGTAAAACTTATTACATTTTCAAAGACTTTAGTTTACACATACACAACTGAATAGAACTTACACATCTCCGATTTGTTTATATCTACATTTGAGTGAGGTGGATGGGGTGAGGTGGCATTAATAGGGTATTAAATTCATCAACAAAAGACAGAACACGAAACAATGGGTATTGAATGGAAGTGATTGTAGAAAGCCTATTGGTCCATATTTCTTGATGCTTCTATATTGGAGCGGAGTCTTGAGGTGGGTAGAATATAGTTGTGCATTAATTGACTGTTGATTGCTGGTGTTGACCTTTTATTGTGTAGTGCCTCGCAAACGTCAAGCCGCCTGCTGTCTCTGTATCTATCGATGATTTCTGTGTTGTTTACTAGGATTTCTCTGGCGATGGTGTGGTTGTGGGAAGAGATTATATGTTCCTTAATGGAGCCCTGTTGCTTATGCATCGTTAAACGCCTAGAAAGAGATGTTGTTGTCTTGCCTATATACTGGGTTTTTTGGAGCTTACAGTCCCCAAGAGGGCATTTGAATTTGTCATATTTAATAATATATGTCTACAGGAAAGACTGCTACCAAAATATACTAATATATATATATATATATATATATATATATATATATATATATATATATATATATATATATATATATATATATATATATATATATATATATATATATATATATATATGTGTGTGTGTGTGTATATCACGAAAATAAACACGTGATTAAGAATGTGACAATGTCAGACCACGGAGGAAAAATGAAACAGGAAATTTCCTTAAGTACTTTCGTATATTAAATACATCTTCAGAAGGTCCTTCTGAAGATGTATTTAATATACGAAAGTACTTAAGGAAATTTCCTGTTTCATTTTTCCTCCGTGGTCTGATATTGTCATATATATATATATATATATATATATATATATATATATATATATATATATATATATATATATATATATATATATATATATATATATATATATATATATAATGTCGTACCTAGTAGCCAGAACGCACTTCTCAGCCTACTATGCAGGGCCCGATTTGCTTAATAAGCCAAGTTTTCATGAATTAATGTTTTTTCGACTACCTCACCTACCTAAACTAACTTTTTCGGCTACCTAACCTAACCCATAAAGATAGGTTAGGTTAGGTTAGGTAGGGTTGGTTAGGGTCGGTCATATATCTACGCTAATTTTAACTACAATAAAAAAAAATTGACCTCATACATAATGAAATGGGTTGCTTTATCATTTCATAAGAAAAAAATTAGAGAAAATATATTAATTCATGAAAACATGGCTTATTAGGCAAATCGTGCCTTGCATAGTAGGCTGAGAAGTGCGTTCTGGCTACTAGGTACAATATATATATATATATATATATGTCGTACCTAGTAGCCAGAACTCACTTTTCAGCCTACAATGCAAGGCCCAATTTGCCTAATAAGCCAAGTTTTCATGAATTAATATATTTTCTCTAATTTTTTTCTTATGAAATGATAAAGCAACCCATTTCATTATATAAGAGGTCAATATTTTTTTATTGGAGTTAAAATTAACGTAGATATATGACTGAACCTAACCAACCCTACCTAACCTAACCTAACCTATCTTTATAGGTTAGGTTAGGTTAGGTAGCCGAAAAAGTTAGGTTAGGTTAGGTTAGGTAGGTTAGGTAGTCGAAAAGCAATTAATTCATGAAAACTTGGCTTATTAGGCAAATCGGGCCTTGCATAGTAGGCTCAGAAGTGAGTTCTGGCTACTAGGTACGACATATATATATATATATATATATATATATATATATATATATATATATATATATATATATATATATATATATATATATATATATGTCGTACCTAGTAGCCAGAACACACTTCTCAGCCTACTATGCAAGGCCTGATATGCCTAATAAGCCAATTTTTCATGAATTAATTGTTTTTCGACTACCTAATCTACCTAACCTAACCTAACCTAACTTTTTCGGCTACCTAACCTAACCTAACCTATAAGGATAGGTTAGGTTAGGTTAGGTAGGGTTGGTTAGGTTCGGTCATATATCTACGTTAATTTTAACTCCAATAAAAAAAAAATTGACCTCATACATAATGAAATGGGTAGCTTTATCATTTCATAAGAAAAAAATTAGTTAAAATAAATTAATTCAGGAAAACTTGGCTTATTAGGCATATCGGGTCTTGCATAGTAGGCTGAGAAGTGTGTTCTGGCTACTAGGTACGACATATATATATATATATATATATATATATATATATATATATATATATATATATATATATATATATATATATATATATATATATGTATATATATATATATATATATATATATATATATATATATATATATATATATATATATGTCGTACTTAGTAGCCAGAACGCACTTCTCAGCCTAATATGCAAGGCCCAATTTGCCTAATAAGCCAGGTTTTCATGAAATAATTGTTTTTCGACTACCTAACCTACCTAACCTAACCTAACCTAACTTTTTCGGCTACCTAACCTAACCTAACCTATAAAGATAGGTTAGGTTAGGTTAGGTAGGGTTGGTTAGGTTCGGTCATATATCTACGTTAATTTTAACTCCAATAAAAAAAAATTGACCTCATACATAATAAAATGGGTAGCTTTATCATTTCATAAGAAAAAAAATAGAGAAAATATATTAATTCAAGAAAACTTGGCTTATTAGGCAAATCGGGCCTTGCATAGTAGGCCCAGAAGTGCGTTCTGGCTACTAGGTACGACATATATATATATATATATATATATATATATATATATATATATATATATATATATATATATATATATATATATATATATATATATATATATATATATTGACAGCCAGACAACCAGGCACCCCTCCCCACCTGTGCCAAAAACACCCACGGCAGGAAAGGTATCAACAGCAGAACCGAGGCATCCAAAATCAGAGCAACAGTCAGCAAGAAAATAGAAGAAGGTAACACAATAGGGGCGATCAGAGTCATCACTAGTGAAGACACTGTTGCCACCAGGGATGCCGATACAGCACAAGCCCTGAGGGAAAAACACCCACCCAGAGCTCCTCGTGACGACAGTGTTCCCCTAGTCGGTGTCACCAGAGCAGAACCCCTGTGTGTGCTCGAATCCATGGTGCATAAAGCAGGATTATCCTTCCCACCAGGATCAGCAGGTGGGTTCACAGGACTAAGACCCAACCACATCAAACAAATTCTCAACCCTGCACTGGGAGACATTGCACAGGGCCTCCTGGTGGAACTAACTAGATTCACCAACACATGTCTATCTGGCAACATACCAGAGACCATACAGCCTCTCTTTTTTGGCGCTACCGTTTGTGCCCTGAGGATGGAGGAATCAGATCGATAGCTGTGGGCAATTCACTCTGGCGTCTCATCGCTAATGCTGCTGCTAGAGCAGTTAGTCAGGCAGCAGCCGACATGCTGAAGCCAAAACAGCTTGGGTTTGGCATTCCCCAAGGGTGTGAGGCAGCGGCTCATGCAGCTAGAGCCTACATTGCCAACATTACGGATGAAAAAGCCCTGATAAAGCTGGACTTCAAAAATGCTTTCAATCTGGTTAGAAGGGATGCAGTGCTCAGTGCAGTTCATCGCCTTTTTCGTTCCCTCTACCCGTTTGTAAACTCATGCTACAGCAAGATTCTAACTCTGCGTTTTGGGGAACATGAAATTGAATCACAAGAAGGTGTCCAACAGGGTGACCCCCCTCCCTTGCTCCTTTTCTTTTCTGCCTAGTTATGAAGGAAGTCACCGATAACCTGTCCAGTGAGCTCAACATTTGGTATTTGGACGATGGTACTCTAGCCGGCTCCCCAGCCTCACTCTTGGACGACATAAGAATAATTCAGCAGCAAGGAGCAAGCCTAGGCCCTCACCCTGAACCCTTCCAAGTGCGAAATAACCTCCACCAACCAGAACATAATAAAGCAAAAAAAGGTTGTTTTGCCTGACACTCATACAACCAACCCTGAGGACAGCACACTCCTAGGTGCTCGTCTTGGAAGGAATGCCATCGACGGGGTCCTTGGTAAGAAGATCACTAACCTGAAGAGGATGAACGAGAGGATTGAAGACATCGATGCTCATGATGCACTTTACCTCATCACCTGATGCTTGTCCCTCCCCAGGCTGACCTACTTTCTAAGATGTTCGCCATCTTTCAACAATATTAAATTAGAAGAGTACGACAGCTTGCTGAAATCAACACTAGAAAAAGCCCTCAATCTTTCCCTCAGCGACTTACAGTGGAAACAGGCTTCCCTTCCTGTCAGACTCGGGGGGCCTTGGCGTGCGCACAGCAACACAAATTGCTGTACCAGCGTTCCTGTCCTCTTCAGTGGGGTCTGACAACTTGGTGAAGGAAATCCTACCTGAGCACCTAGTTCAACAGGCAGGGGTACATGATCCCAGCTTCACAGACTGCACAACCAAATGGGTCTCTCTCGCAGGACCAGCACCCCAACCACCGCCTTCTGAAGCCCATAAGCAATCCAAGTGGGATCGCCCCATTGCTGACCAAGAAGCTGCGACTTTGCTAGAATCTGCGCCAACACCACATGACACTGCCCGACTTAGAGCTGTAGCATCTCCCCATGTAGGTGATTTCCTATTAGCAACCCCAATGTCAGCAACCGGCACCCGTCTCACACTGCAGGCCCTCCGAATTGCCGTGGCTCTCCGCCTCGCTGCCCCAATCCACACCGAATACAGGTGTATCTGCGGCGTGGCAAAGGCCGACAGATACGGAAGGCATGGCCTTCTCTGCCAAAGGACAGGAGGATGGCATGCAAGACACGGCGAGGTCAATGACATTATTAAGAGAAACCTTACCACAGCTGGTTGTCCAGCAGAGAGAGAGCCCCATTACCTAATATCCCGCAACTCTGATGAGCCTGTCGGTTGCCCAGACGGAATCACGGTGAACCCCTGGAAAAATGGTAGACAGTTGGTGTGGGACTACACTTGCGTTTCAACTTTAGCCAATACTTATGTTGACTTCAGTGCTACACAAGCAGGAGGAGCTGCCAATCACCGGGAAGCGGCCAAGTCATGTAAATACAGAGAAAGCATGCCATGTAAGCATGTCGCATGTCATGAGAAAGCATGTCATGTAAGCACCACTACAATTTTGTCTCCGTTGCCTCAGAGACACTGGGTGCCTGGGGTAAAAGTGCTGCTAGCTTTTTGAAGGAGTAGGGGTCTAAGCTAATCGAAACAACTAGAGACCCTAGAGCTGCCAGTTTTCTTTTTCAGCGCCTTAGTGTGGTAATCCAGAGAGGAAATGCTCACTGCATCCATGGTTCCTGCCCGCCATCTGAGGAGCTGGAGGAGCTGTTCAACTTGTGACAAGCAGCCTTGTACCCTGCATGTAATCAATATTGTAACTTTTTTTGTGTAATGACATTTTTAAATAAAGTTAGATAAATATACACACATACCAAAAGAATTGAGGTGATAGGAGAAGAAAATATCAAAGCGTTCAGTGAGGATCCACAAGGTCTTCTCTGAGTACTCTTTATTTTCTTCTCCGAGGATATAGTCCCTACACTTGCACCAGAGGTGGTACCTGGAGGTGATATATATATTTTATATATATAAATAAAAATGGAAATGTTCGTTTGTTCATACAAAAAATTTACAAATACAATTATTTATTCAGGTAAAGTACATACATACAAGGTAAGATACAAAAGTTGATCGATTTATAGATAGAGCTAGTACATACAATGCATAAAGCCACTATTGCGTAAAGTGTTTCGGGCATAATCGATAATCTCAAAAAGTTCTTCACCGATTGCTTTGAAATTTTCACACAACGTTCCATTCGCATCAGAGCGGGGTATTATATATATTTTATATAGATGTCACGTCTGTGACGGGAAAAAACATGCTTTTTTTTAAACTGTGTTTTTAATGTGTTTTTCATGTGACGGAAATCTTCGAAACCTCCATCCCGATTGCTTTGAAATTTTGACGCAATGTTTCATTTGAATAGGCGTGTCTTTTTATATACCTACTATATACATGCCTTACCTATGACATGAAAAAACATGTTTTTTTGAAAAACAGCACCATCTGTTGGACGTAAGAGCAACACATTCTGTAATCACCAAAAATTCTTTACCGATTGCTTTGAAAGTTTGACACAACATTCCATTCGAATACGCGCGTGTTTTGATATACCTAATATATATATATATGCAATCCTTGTGACAGGTAAAAACATGTTTTTTTGAAAAACAGCGCCATCTGTTGCACATAAGACCAACACACGTTATACTAAAAATGTTACGATTTCCTTTCAATGTTTCCGATTTCATTGATAAATTGAATTTCGTAAGATTTCGTTTTACTTTCATTTTGATTTAATTATTTTTTGTGACAATGGGTTGGAAATGAGATGTGTTGTTTACCATACCGTTCATTTCATGAGTATAGTTTATTTTTTGTTTTTTTTCCATTGTTCTCCATTTCGTTTTTTGAACAGTTTTTCTTATATTTCAGTGATGGTAACATCTGGGGCCAGATTCACGAAGGAGTTATGCAAGTACTTACGAACGTGGACATCTTTCCTAAATCTTTGATGAATTTGGTTACATTTATTAAAAAGTTTACAGGCATGAAAACTTGCCAATCAACTGTTGTTATTGTTATAAACAGCCTCCTGGTGCTTCGGAGCTCTTTAACTGTTTAATGATTGTAAACAGAGCAGCCAAAGATTGAGAAAAGATGTACAGGTTCATAAGCGTTTTCGTAGCTTCTTCGTGAAAGCACAACTATTAATCTTACTTTTTCGGTCATATTTAACACCATATGTTTAAAAGAAAGACTGCTTCCAAAATATACTTATGTCCGGTCGTGATGGTCAAGCAGATTAAGGCGTTCCTGTACATACCAGTTGCGTTGCTCCTGGAGTCAACTGCTAGCGGCCGTGGAGTGAGGACGTATACCGACCCTCCGTGGCTGTTGGAGTTGTTTGCTGTTTGGTCGCCAGGTGGTGGAGCGTCACTGCCCTACCAGTGTTGTTGCCTGCCTGGCTGCGTGCTGACGTGGCCGTTTTCACATGGGGGGGCCTGGCAATTCCTCCTGTTTTGCGGGTGAATTCCGTGGGACTAGAATTCTCGTGCAAGGCTGGTTATCCGGCCATTGAGTTGGTGATGTGCGACATGCTTCGTGTTCCGGTGGAGGCTGTATATGGAGTTGAGCTTGTTACGGCCCACCAGGTGATTGTCAAGTTCGTGCGGGAGGAGGAGTATCGGGACTTCCTCCGGCGGAACGAAGGGCGTTCGTTGCAGTTGCCGGATGGTGCCGGCTCCGTTACGGTCTCGGACCGAAGTGGTACCCTGACATATGTCAGTGAGCACGGTGCGCCCCTGGAGTTCCCTGAAGACCTTCTCCGGCGCTTCTTCGGGAGGTATGGTGCTGTCATCAGTGTGCGGGTGAACACGCTTTCTTCGGGGAAGTATGCTGGGAAGCAGACGAACGTCCGTACCTTAGGTATGCGCCTGCGGTCGGATATCCCATCTTCTGTCCGGCTGCTGGATTACTGCGTTCGGGTGTATTATGCCCGGCAGCTCCGTACTTGCTTCCGGTGTGGCCAGTTAGGGCATCAGGCTGCCGGGTGCTCTGAGGCCCCTGCTGCACCCGTTAACTTATTTCGGGAAGAGGATTTCCCGCCGCTCCCTCAGGGCGTGGATTCCGGATATCAAGAGGAGCAGGTCCCAGTCGCTGCTGATGCGGCCCCCCCTGCGTCACCCGACATGCCCCCGGTGGTTGTTGTCCCTCAGCCGAGTGCGTCTGCGTCTTCCTTGACTCCTGCTGCTGCGCCTGGTCCTGTACCCTCGCCAGGTGTTACGGCAGTGCTGGGTGTTGGGGGAGCTGCGGTGCATCCTATTGTGTGCGGCCCGGTTCCCCATGTGGTTGAGGCTGCTGCCGTACTGTGACGGGCGTTGGTTCGCCCGGTTCGTGAGGCCCATGGTTCTGGGTCCGCCTCTGGCTGTGAGGATGTGCGGCCAGTGCCCAAGCGTTCCAGGCGCTCTTCTACTGCTTGGGCTGATGTGGAGGACTACGACGCGGTTGGAGATTCGGGAGTTGGTGTGGCGATTCCAGGTGCTTCGTGCTCTACGGCGCTGGTGGTGGCCGACGTACATGTGTCTGCTGTTGACGATGGTTGTGCGTCTGATTTACCTCCTGTTCTTTCTCCTGCTGAAGGTTCTACGCAGTGGGAGGTGGTTGCTCCTACAGACGTGGATGGTGTGGATTCTGGTGCGAGCCGAGGCATCAAGCTGGTGCTGAAGAAGGATGCCAAGCGTGGGGGGTCCCAGCAGGTGCAACGTTAGGAGGTTGCCGCGGGGCCCTGTGAGGCAACCGAGGAGGCTCCCAGTGCGCTGCCCATTGCTCGGCCTCGTGGGAAGGAGCCTCTCCCTCTCATCTTGGCCTCCGGAGTGGCGAATGATGCTGAGCATCCTTTGCGTTTTGACATTGATGTCCGCGTGCGTCCTGTTCCGTGGTGCCCTACTACCATCTGGATTCGACGGGCTCAGTGTTTTATTGTGGGTGTGCCAGAGTTAATGCCTGATCCTCGTATGCTTCATGATGACCCTGTCTCGGAGGACATTATGTTACTTTGGGAGGCATATTGTATTCGCTTCCCAGCGGCGGAGTGGCCGGAAAAGTATGAGACGTTTTAGTAGTCTGTGTGCTTGCTGTGTGTTTGGTGTGTGCTTGGACCGGTGGTTTGTTTGTGATGTGTTGTACCTATTGTGCACTCTTCCGGCCGGTGTTATGTTTGTACTCATGACCGTTGTTTTGTTGTATTTCTTATGTTTCTGGTATTGTGTCTTTTTCCTGTGTTTCATTATGTTTCTGTTTTTGTTGTCGGCCCTTCAGGCCGGTGTTTAGTGTTTTTGTATGAATTTGTATTGTTGTTTTGTGCTACAGTGTCTTGTTATGTTTCTTGTTGTGCTTTGTTGTCTTATTATCGGTCCTTCTGGCCGGTGCATGTATGTTGTTGTGTTTGTACCTGTTTTGTTTTTCAGGTGTGCGTGTTTTGCTTGTTTCTTATTATTGTTTATTTTGGCCTCGCCCTTGGTTTACGGGGCGGATGGCTTGGTGTGTGTTTTTTATTCCTGTATTATTTGTGATGTGCGTTTGGCCTGGTGTTTTTATATTGCTTTGCCTGTTGTACGTGTTTGTTCTTTATATTTTATTTGGATTGTATTGTGTTTGTCCTGTTCTGTTTCCTGCTATGTCTCTGGATGTTACTGTTTGCTAGTTTGGCCATTGTATTATGTTTTGTGTTTTTGATGTACGCTGTATTTTTCTATGTTTTCTCGAGTATGTGTTTTGTTGTGATTTGCTGTCGGCCCTTCTGGCCGGTGGTCTCTTGTTTTTCTTTGTTATATATTCTGGATTTGTTTTTATTGTATTTAACTTGCATGCTTTGCATGTAAAAAAAAAAAAAAAAAAAAAAAGTTGCGATGCTCCTGGCGGTATGGGTTCGAGTCACTTCTGGGGTGTGAGTTTTCAGTTGCATATAGTCCTGGGGACCATTCAGGCTTTTTCGCATTTGTTTTTCTCACGTGTGCCCTAAAGAATGAGGTGATTTGATAAAATGCTATGCCCAAGATTACCATCCGAGTGCCGGCGGGGAAGTGGTTCAAATAGCTTCGGCTATCACTTCCTTATGTCCGGTCGTGATGGTCAAGCGGATTAAGGCGTTCCTGTACATACCAGTTGCATTGCTCCTGGAAGTATGGGTTCGAGTCACTTCTGGGGTGTGAGTTTCCAGTCTTATATATATATATATATATATATATATATATATATATATATATATATATATATATATATATATATATATGTATATTTATATATATATATACAAAAAAAAATTTATATATATATATATATATATATATATAAATTTTTTTTTGTCTGAGTTAAAACTAACGTAGATATATGACCGAACCTAACCTATCCTAACTAACCTAACCTAACCTATCTTAACCTAACCTAGACCAACATAACTAAGACAAAAATTTATGTTCTTAATGTAATATAATATTAATGATTGAAATCAATCAATTGGAAACAATTTATTGAAAATTAAGAAAATTACAAGTGTGTGATTCATTCATTATTGTGCAGTGATATACGGGGGAATTATACCAGTGTTAGTGTCGCCCTGACCCCCGCCCCCACCCAGCGCCCAGGCCGGGAAGTACCTGCTCTTCCCCCTCCTACCCACCCCACCACGTCGCCTCCCCACCCACGAGGCCACATTGCCACCCGCCCATAGAAGCCGGGAGGCTCCCATGTGTGTCTACGCCACCCACCCACCCAATGTATACCCACATATTGTGTAGTGGGTGTATACCCACACTTTGTATAGAGGTGGTATTGTCGTGACGCTGAACCCCGGTTCATTCCGAACACAGCGATTACACAACACATAACACCTTGCCTCAGCAACCGTTACTACCACCGTGTACTCCTCCACACACCAGACCCTTGAGGCGTACCACTAGGTTTGTACTGGAACACAATGAATGAACATACGGAAGGTATTTAAAGGCCGTCGGGTTTTGTCATTACTTAGAATAGACTCTGACAAATAATACTATATTAATTAACATACTCTATTAGGTCAATACACTTCCAATACCCATAGACCACTTGACCTCCGCGGTCACCACCCACACTCGTAACTTCCGCCTAAGTCCCTAATACGGAATGATTACTACAACGCTCCACACCCGGTTAGTCTTACATTCAATACTCACATACTGCAGACTTAACTTGGTCACTAAGATCACAACAGGCTCTCGCATAGCTGTCTGCTACACTTCGCTGCTGCCACAAACGGAGATGCAGAGGACTTCCCAGTTCCACTCCCACAATCAGACTGACTCCAGTCAGCCATCTCCCTCAACCATTTCACCCCACCTCTCAAGGAAGGTATAATCCGATTAACCTTATCCCTAGAGAGGTAATCTTGTTCCTAGAAGCCTGACGAAGAATAATTCCTCTTTCCAGGAATTAATCATTTGGCTAAACAGCTTCGGTCTTAATCCATTGACCTTTCTTAGATATGTGATCCATAGTCTGTCTACTTACATGAACTTCCAATCATCATTCGTTAAGTGTTGTAGTAATGATCCTCTAGCTAATAATTCCTACTAACTTGTGGATTACAACAGTATATGTATTACCACTCATCTGAGTAGTAGGTGCCACGGCCAGCTGATCATCCCCCCAGCCTCCAACCGCCGCCCACCCTCCAGTCTCCACCCCCCGTCCACCCTCCCGCCCAGCGCCCGCCCAGCGCCCGCCCAGCGCCCGCCCATGTCGCAGCTCTCGACAGATAGCCAGGCTTCTCCAAGCCAAGATGAGCCATCAAGCAGGGATAGACACGGTAGATGTCAGACGTGTGACAGGGTATGCTATATCCGGTTGAGGGACGATAATGTGCGCATTCATTCCAACAACGGAGTCAGGTGTTTGGGTTCTGAGCGCCCTCCCAGGGAGAACACCAATTACAGTGTAGCGAAGTAATACGTGCTATTGTTGCCAATATCGAGTGTGCGAACTTCTAGTGATTTTTGGGAACTTAAAGAAACAGCGCGCGTGTCACTAGAGGAACAAGCAATAAACTTTCGCGCGGAAGAGGGGCGCTCAGCTGATTCGTGACATTGACGAGAGGGGGGAGGTGTTGCCACTTAGTGAGCGTATAATATTCGTGGGAACGACCGACTCCTGCCAAGATCAGCTGATTTATTTATTGATATAACTTTGTAACATCTTTCATGAATTTTAAGTAAAATACAAAATTCTTTTGTGTTTATATCATCCCCTCCATTTATCTTGTGGCTATATTATACTGGAAAGCAAAGAGTGATAAAAGTAAGTACCTGCCTGATTACTGATCTATTGAGTGTGACCTTGCCAAGGCTACCACAAATTCCACCAGTCCACTGACGTGTTACTGGACACCGAAAACACCAGTTGGCGACCTTGTGGTTAATAGTAAAGCCCTAGTGTTGGGGTGGGCCACACAACAGTTAAGTGAACTAGAAGTGTGTTCCCACTCCTTCTCAATCAGAGGCCGGTTGGGATTGACTGGGATACTCTCCTGGCGTGCAGTGGCACCGAGAGGATTAGAGTTAAGACCTGCAGGGCTACAGTGAGTGACCTTGAGCATAACTGTTGCTCACCGAGGAATAACAGGTAAAAGTGATAAACCCCAACATTGGCGACCTTGCCAGGATATCGATCGGAATAAAGGGTGCAGTGGTGGTACTTGGCAGTGGTATTAGAGATCAGGTGCAGGTTATCATTTATAGCACAAGATGGAGGATGATACAGTAACAAGGTTTATTGACACTCGAGATGAACAGGTGCTGGAGGAGTGCACCAAGGCACAGTTACAGGCAATAGCAGATCATTTTGGAATAAAGCTGAGATCTGCCAGAGTTGGTGAAAGAAGACTAGAGATAATGGCTCAGCTCAGGGCACGAGACGAAGCTTTGGGAGAGGAAAGGCCCCAAACACCTGCCAGTGTGGGAGAACACCTGAGCGTTGGTGGAAGCAGCAGGGGATCCAGCGGCAGCAGGCACAGCGTTAAGCTGGAAATAATGAAGTTGCAGCTGGAAGCACAACTGAAGCGAGAAGAGCGAGAAGCAGAAGCACAACTGAAGCGTGAGGAGCGAGAAGCACAGCTGAAGCGTGAGGAGCGAGAAGCACAGCTGAAGCGTGAGAAGCGAGAAGCACAGCTGAAGCATGAGGAGCGAGAAGCACAGCTGAAGCGTGAGGAGCGAGAAGCACAGCTACGCAGGGAAGAACAAGAGCGAGAAGCACAGCTACGCAGGGAAGAACAAGAGCGAGAAGCACAGCTACGCAGGGACGAGCTAGAAGCTAGACTGAGACAACTGGAAATAGAAGCCGACAAGGAGGTGGAGCTGAAGCGAGCTGAACTAGGACTAGGTGCACCTGCTCCGCCGCCACATGAAGACCGACGAGTGAGGGAACGAGATCTGCCGGTCTTTGTGCCAAATGAAGCCGAAAGTTTCTTCGATCACTTTGAGAGGGTTGCTGCTCTGAAGAGGTGGCCGAGGGCGGAGTGGGCGGAGCTGGTTCAAGGGAGGCTCACCGGTGAAGCTCGTGAAGCCTACACTATGCTCGACTTCCAGGAATGCACCAACTACGATGCGGTAAAACGAGCTGTGCTCCATTCTTTCAGGCTCACGCCTGAATGTTACAGGAAGAGGTTCAGGGAATGTACCCGTTCACCAGGAAAGTCGTATGCGGAGACGGCGAGGGACATGGAAAGAAAGTTCCTTAAGTGGCTGGACTCTGAAGGAGCGAGGTCGGGCGAAGAGGTCAAGGAGCTAATGGTCATGGAAAAGTTTATGTCCGTGCTCTCTCCTGAGATCAGGGTGAGGGTAAAGGAGGCGGACATAAAGGACCTGAGGACCGCAGCCGACCGAGCCGACATGCTAGAGGAAGCACTACGCCCAAGCCGAGAGGGACAGCACCGATCACCCGTGTTCTCCGGAAGCAGTAGGAATTATAGGAGGACGGATGGATGGAGGACAGAAGCGAGTTCTCCCAAGTCCCACCTCTCGAGTTGGGACGACAGAGGAACAAAAGGTGCTGTAGAGCCGAGAGAGAAGAACCAAGCTGAGAGCACGGGAGCTGTTGCTGCAACGAAGGAGGCGACAAATGGTGCAAGAAAGACACAAGGAGCGACGGCCTCTGGAGGCAGTGCTAAGGCGAGCGGTGGCGGATGGTCTCCGACGAGGGTCCGCTGCTACAACTGCGGAATATTCGGACACGTCGCGCGGGAATGCAGACGCCCTAAGCAGCGGGGACACGTTGCTTTAGTGAGGTTCGAGGACCAGAGGGCCGAGAGAGTGCGGGATGAACCCGCGCTGGATGGGGAGAAGAAGATTCACCCATTCGTATGTCAGGGAACCGTAAGGATGGGGGACGCAGACCCCATCACAGTGAAGATCTTAAGAGACACTGGGGCCGATTTTACCCTGGTGAGTGAAACCCTGTTCCCCGAGGGTTACGAGAGTTCCAGTGTGGGGGTGGCAAGTGTGACCACTGTGGGAGGCCCAGTGAGGATGCCCCTACACCTGGTAACTTTAAATTCCGACTATGGCTGCCAGACCCTTGTGGTGGGGGTCTGTACATCAATGCCCAAGATGGAAGCACAGGTCATCTTGGGGAATGACGCGTGTTGAGGATATGTCCTCCCGCATCTCGTGAAAGGCAAAGAGTGCCTAGAACAATACAAGGAGACGGGCGGAGTGTTGAACGTCTGTGGGGACGAGAAGGGAATCGCCCCGGTGGCGTTCCCAGTTTGTGCTGTGATGCCGAGACAGCGCGAAGAACAAGGAGGTTTTGGATCTGGTGGGGCTGAGGAGACGTCCGACAGCCTGGGAATAGATCACCTCTTCGTAGAACCCGGAGAACGAGCGGAGGGCGAAGGTAGCCCGGATGGTGAGTTGCAGGTGACCCTCACCAGTTCTCTAGGGGTAGACCGCACTCGTCTTGGAGAGTTGCAGCAGGAAGAGTTCCCTGAACTGATTAGTAAGGCCAAAGGAGGACGTGTTGGTCCTGAGAAGGCTCACTTTCCGTTTATCTATATTATATGTGCCATACTATCCATGCTGAAGGAACGATGGACACCGGGAGTGACCGTGGGAACGGTGAATGAATATGACCAGAAGTTCAAAGAACGTCTCACTCGAGCGAAGGAACTAGCTGGGAAACATCTGAAGGAGGCGCAGCGTAAGATGTCGGAGTGGTACGACAAGAGAGCTGCGCAGAGGGACTTCCAGGTCGGATCCCAAGTGATGGTTTTACTGCCAGGTAAAGGTAGGGTGACCGAGTCGCGGTTCGAGGGACCATACCAGGTGCTGAGGCGGTTGGGTCCTGTGTCGTACGAGATTAGGAAGCCGGATAGACCCCGCAAGAAGCAGGTGTGTCACGTAGACCGCCTGAAACCTTTCTTCACTGTGGAAGGAGGAACCGCCATGCAGGACGGGACGGCGACCCGAGAACCCCAACAGAAGACAGTTCTGTGTGTACAGGTGGACCAAGAACTCCCGGAGGAGGAAGGAAAGTGGTCCAGGGCGGACGGCACCCGTCTCACCAGCACTGAGAGTCTGACGAAGGTCAAGGTCAAGCACATCAAGGGGAAGGACAACGTAGTAGCGGATGCCCTATCCTGCATACACTAACCAGACATGACTCTTATTTTAAGGGGAGGGGTATGTGACGGTGTTCCCCCCCTTATATTTCTCCCACGCCTGCAGTAAGAGTCATGTCCACTTTCCCCAAGCGTTCTCTATGTCGCAGGCATCAATTTGATATATGTGGGAGAGTGGAGTGTTCTCGGAGAGCCGAGAAATTTGTGAAACAATAAGATTTTGGCCTGTGGTTTAGGCCCTTTAGGAAGCCAAGATGGCGCTGGCTCTCCTGTTTCCCCGCCAAAACGGTGTGACGTTAGTGGCACCGGATTGGTCACCGACAGCAATGTGGCACCGGGAGCCAATGAAAACCTCCCGTGGCGAAAGTGACGTCACGAAGGAAGGGGGTCCGGGCAGCGCGCCGCGCTGGCGCCAGCAGTCAGACACGACACATCAAGGAGGTTGGACGTGCGACGATTGGTCCTGTCAGTTTGACAGTTGCTTCCCGCTCCCGTGGATTTACGCGTCACCTGAAGTCTGCCAGTACTCTGTGAGGCCTTCCCTAGTTCATGTGTTGAACCAGAGAGGGAATCGACGGTTATTGAGCAACAAGTGCTCCAGTCAGGTACTGTGCAAGAAGAAGTGAAGTCTGTTCAGTGACGTAGGCGACGTCTGAGGCAGTTCACCCATTCGTGACGGCGTAGTGGCTGACAGAGCCACTGGGTAGCAGAGGAAGAAGAGGACTAGTTGGGATTCCGGACGACTGCAGCCGAGACGTAGGCGGCAGCCGTTGCTGGGAGAAGTCGACGGCCAGGAGACCGACTCCAACCCTACAGAAGTCGAGGAGGAGCACGGACCTGCAGGGAAGAAGGCACGGAGAAGACGCGCTAAACGGTGGGACGGCGAGTGGTTCCTGTAGGACACGATAACGTGTGTGTGGGGGCGTTCCCGACACGAGGACCAGGAGCTACAACTCGACTCTCATCGGAGGATAGGTGGAAATAGGTGGTTCTAGTATCCCTCCCCATTCCCCTTTAGTCAGCTATAGTTTGCGGCTATATTGTCCAGCCTGAGGATTTTGTATGTCGTGAGCAAGTCTCACCAATGTCACAGTAAGGCACCAGTGTGTGCAGGATAGTACTATCAAGAGTACTTATAATATTCATGTTTATTATCGGTGTGTACAGGCACTCGGAACAAGTGATAAATTTACTGTGTTTTGTATATCTTGCATGAGACATTAATGTGAACATATAGTGAGAAATTATATATAATATTATGCCAGTATTTGGAAGTTAGGCTATGTGCCCAGGAACTATTTATTGACCATTTATTGATTGTCTGATTTATCTATATTATGTATGTCTATGTTCATGCAGTGATTGATCATTTGGGAGTACAGTGAATTATTGTGTTATCGCCCACGAAAGGAAGTACTGAGAATTCCAGTGTTAAATACTCCATAAGTTACCATTGAAATAAAGGGCAGGGTGTGAAACCATTATAGTGAGTTATTATCGCATTTATTATAGAAACGATTGTTTGAGCCCAATTACAGTGTAGCGAAGTAATACGTGCTATTGTTGCCAATATCGAGTGTGCGAACTTCTAGTGATTTTTGGGAACTTAAAGAAACAGCGCACGTGTCACTAGAGGAACAAGCAATAAACTTTCGCACGGAAGAGGGGCGCTCAACTGATTCGTGAGGTGTTGCCACTTAGTGAGCGTATAATATTCGTGGGAACGACCGACTCCTGCCAAGATCAGCTGATTTATTTATTGATATAACCTTGTGACATCTTTCATGAATTTTAAGTAAAATACAAAATTCTTTTGTGTTTATATCATCCCCTCCATTTATCTTGTGGCTATATTATACTGGAAAGCAAAGAGTGATAAAAGTAAGTACCTGCCTGATTACTGATCTATTGAGTGTGACCTTGCCAAGGCTACCACTAATTCCACCAGTCCACTGACGTGTTACTGAACACCGAAAACACCAGTTGGCGACCTTGTGGTTAATAGTAAAGCCCTAGTGTTGGGGTGGGCCACACAACAGTTAAGTGAACTAGAAGTGTGTTCCCACTCCTTCTCAATCAGAGGCCGGTTGGGATTGACTGGGATACTCTCCTGGCGTGCAGTGGCGCCGAGAGGATTAGAGTGAAGACCCGCAGAGCTATAGTGAGTGACCTTGAGCATAACTGTTGCTCACCAAGGAATAACAGGTAAAAGTGATAAACCCCAACAATATTTATATATATATATATATATTTATTATTAAATATGACCGAAAAAGTAAGATTAATAATTCTAACACGAATTTTCTCAATCTTTCGTACATTACGCTTCACTGTTGGAGGTAAATCAAAAATCACTTCTCCAAAATTCATTTTTATTTCTAGTCTGACACGACACGGGCGCGTTTCGTAAAACTTATTACATTTTCAAAGACTTCACAAATACACAACTGATTAGAACTTACGTATCTCTGATTTTATATCTACATTTGAGTGAGGTGGGAGGGGTGATGTGGCATTAACACAAGACAGAACAAGAGGGGATATTAATAGGGTATTAAAAGTATCAACACAAGACAGAACAGAAACAATGGGTATTGAATAGAAGTGCTTGTAGAAAGCCTATTGGTCCATATTTCTTGATGCTTCTATATTGGAGCGGAGTCTTGAGGTGGGTAGAATATAGTTGTGCAATAATTGGCTGTTGATTGCTGGTGTTGACTTCTTGATGTGTAGTGCCTCGCAAACGTCAAGCTGCCTGCTATCGCTGTATCTATCGATGATTTCTGTGTTGTTTACTAGGATTTCTCTGGCGATGGTTTGGTTATGGGAAGAGATTATATGTTCCTTAATGGAGCCCTGTTGCTTATGCATCGTTAAACGCCTAGAAAGAGATGTTCTTGTCTTGCCTATATACTGGGTTTTTTGGAGCTTACAGTCCCCAAGTGGGCATTTGAAGGCATAGACGACGTTAGTCTCTTTTAAAGCGTTCTGTTTTGTGTCTGGAGAGTTTCTCATGAGTAGGCTGGCCGTTTTTCTGGTTTTATAGTAAATCGTCAGTTGTATCCTCTGATTTTTGTCTGTACGGATAACGTTTCTATTAACAATATCTTTCAGGACCCTTTCCTCCGTTTTATGAGCTGTGGAAAAGAAGTTCCTGTAAAATAGTCTAATAGGGGGTATAGGTGTTGTGTTAGTTGTCTCTTCAGAGGTTGCATGGCTTTTCACTTTCCTTCTTATGATGTCTTCGATGAAACCATTGGAGAAGCCGTTATTGACTAGGACCTGCCTTACCCTACAGAGTTCTTTGTCGACTTGCTTCCATTCAGAGCTGTGGCTGAGAGCACGGTCGACGTATGCGTTAACAACACTCCTCTTGTACCTGTCAGGGCAGTCGCTGTTGGCATTTAGGCACATTCCTATGTTTGTTTCCTTAGTGTAGACTGCAGTGTGGAAACCTCCGCCCTTTTCCATGACTGTTACATCTAGAAAAGGCAGCTTCCACAGTGTCTCTGCTTAATGCACAACTCTCCTAAACACGAGAGTTAAGTATACAACTTTAGAACACTTTCCCACCAGGAGACTCGAACCCTAGCCAGCACAGAAGCCTTCCAGCAACTGGCATAACAGGTACGCCTTAACCCTCTCCACCACCTGCTCAGACCCTTAAAAGAGATGGTAATTACGGAGTATTTAAATACCCCAAAGATCAACACCTCCCAAGAGCACCAGAGCAAGTGAGGGGTCATTTAGACGTTAATTTCATCAAGTCCCTGTTAATATGGGAAGACACAGTGTCTCTGCTTAATGCACAACTCTCCTAAACACGAGAATTAAGTATACAACTTTAGAACACTTTCCCACCAGGAGACTCGAACCCTAGCCAGCACAGAAGCCTTCCAGAAGCCTGTGTCTTCCCATATTAACAGGGACTTGATGAAATTAACGTCTAAATGACCCCTCACTTGCTCTGGTGCTCTTGGGAGGTGTTGATCTTTGGGGTATTTAAATACTCCGAAATTACCATCTCTTTTAAGGGTCTGAGCAGGTGGTGGAGAGGGTTAAGGCGTACCTGTTATGCCAGTTGCTGGAAGGCTTCTGTGCTGGCTAGGGTTCGAGTCTCCTGGTGGGAAAGTGTTCTAAAGTTGTATACTTAACTCTCGTGTTTAGGAGAGTTGTGCATTAAGCAGAGACACTGTGTCTTCCCATATTAACAGGGACTTGATGAAATTAACGTCTAAATGACCCCTCACTTGCTCTGGTGCTCTTGGGAGGAGTTGATCTTTGGGGTATTTAAATACTCCGAAATTACCATCTCTTTTAAGGGTCTGAGCAGGTGGTGGAGAAGGTTAAGGCGTACCTGTTATGCCAGTTGCTGGAAGGCTTCTGTGCTGGCTAGGGTTCGAGTCTCCTGGTGGGAAAGTGTTCTAAAGTTGTATACTAAACTCTCGTGTTTAGGAGAGTTGTGCATTAAGCAGAGACACTGTGTCTTCCCATATTAACAGGGACTTGATGAAATTAACGTCTAAATGACCCCTCACTTGCTCTGGTGCTCTTGGGAGGTGTTGATCTTTGGGGTATTTAAATACTCCGAAATTACCATCTCTTTTAAGGGTCTGAGCAGGTGGTGGAGAGGGTTAAGGCGTACCTGTTATGTCAGTTGCTGGAAGGCTTCTGTGCTGGCTAGGGTTCGAGTCTCCTGGTGGGAAAGTGTTCTAAAGTTGTATACTTAACTCTCGTGTTTAGGAGAGTTGTGCATTAAGCAGAGACACTGTGTCTTCCCTTATTAACAGGGACTTGATGAAATTAACGTCTAAATGACCCCTCACTTGCTCTGGTGCTCTTGGGAGGTGTTGATCTTTGGGGTATTTAAATACTCCGAAATTACCATCTCTTTTAAGGGTCTGAGCAGGTGGTGGAGAGGGTTAAGGCGTACCTGTTATGCCAGTTGCTGGAAGGCTTCTGTGCTGGCTAGGGTTCGAGTCTCCTGGTGGGAAAGTGTTCTAAAGTTGTATACTTAACTCTCGTGTTTAGGAGAGTTGTGCATTAAGCAGAGACACTGTGTCTTCCCATATTAACAGGGACTTGATGAAATTAACGTCTAAATGACCCCTCACTTGCTCTGGTGCTCTTGGGAGGTGTTGATCTTTGGGGTATTTAAATACTCCGAAATTACCATCTCTTTTAAGGGTCTGAGCAGGTGGTGGAGAGGGTTAAGGCGTACCTGTTATGCCAGTTGCTGGAAGGCTTCTGTGCTGGCTAGGGTTCGAGTCTCCTGGTGGGAAAGTGTTCTAAAGTTGTATACTTAACTCTCGTGTTTAGGAGAGTTGTGCATTAAGCAGAGACACTGTGTCTTCCCATATTAACAGGGACTTGATGAAATTAACGTCTAAATGACCCCTCACTTGCTCTGGTGCTCTTGGGAGGTGTTGATCTTTGGGGTATTTAAATACTCCGAAATTACCATCTCTTTTAAGGGTCTGAGCAGGTGGTGGAGAGGGTTAAGGCGTACCTGTTATGTCAGTTGCTGGAAGGCTTCTGTGCTGGCTAGGGTTCGAGTCTCCTGGTGGGAAAGTGTTCTAAAGTTGTATACTTAACTCTCGTGTTTAGGAGAGTTGTGCATTAAGCAGAGACACTGTGTCTTCCCTTATTAACAGGGACTTGATGAAATTAACGTCTAAATGACCCCTCACTTGCTCTGGTGCTCTTGGGAGGTGTTGATCTTTGGGGTATTTAAATACTCCGAAATTACCATCTCTTTTAAGGGTCTGAGCAGGTGGTGGAGAGGGTTAAGGCGTACCTGTTATGCCAGTTGCTGGAAGGCTTCTGTGCTGGCTAGGGTTCGAGTCTCCTGGTGGGAAAGTGTTCTAAAGTTGTATACTTAACTCTCGTGTTTAGGAGAGTTGTGCATTAAGCAGAGACACTGTGTCTTCCCATAATAACAGGGACTTGATGAAATTAACGTCTAAATGACCCCTCACTTGCTCTGGTGCTCTTGGGAGGTGTTGATCTTTGGGGTATTTAAATACTCCGAAATTACCATCTCTTTTAAGGGTCTGAGCAGGTGGTGGAGAGGGTTAAGACGTACCTGTTATGCCAGTTGCTGGAAGGCTTCTGTGCTGGCTAGGGTTCGAGTCTCCTGGTGGGAAAGTGTTCTAAAGTTGTATACTTAACTCTCGTGTTTAGGAGAGTTGTGCATATATATATATATATATATATATATATATATATATATATATATATATATATATATATATATATATATATATATATATATATATATATATATATATATATATATATATCTATTTTCTATATTTTTTAAGCATTTTCTATTTTTCATATGTGGTTATTCTGCATACTTGGATCAGTGTTTTTGTGATCATTGTTGCATATATATATATATATATATATATATATATATATATATATATATATATATATATATATATATATATATATATATATATATATATATATATATATATATATATATATATATATATGTTTGCGAGGCACTACACATCAAGAAGTCAACACCAGCAATCAACAGCCAATTATTGCACAACTATATTCTACCCACCTCAAGACTCCTCTCCAATATAGAAGCATCAAGAAATATGGACCAATAGGCTTTCTACAAACACTTCTATTCAATACCCATTGTTTCTGTTCTGTCTTGTGTTGATACTTTTAATACCCTATTAATATCCCCCCCTGTTCTGTCTTGTGTTATGCCACATCATCCTTCCCACCTCACTCAAATGTAGATATAATATCAGAGAGACGTAAGTTCTAATCAGTTGTGTATTTGTGAAGTCTTTGAAAATGTAATAAGTTTTACGAAACGCGCCCGTGTCGCGTCAGACTAGAAATAAAAATGAATTTTGGAGAAGTGATTTTTGATTTACCTCCAACAGTGAAGCGTATTGTACGAAAGATTGAGAAAATTCGTGTTAGAATTATTAATCTTACTTTTTCGGTCATATTTAATAATATATGTCTACAGGAAAGACTGCTACCAAAATATACTAATATATATATATATATATATATATATATATATATATATATATATATATATATATATATATATATTTATATATATATATTTATATAAATATATATATATATATATATATATATATATATATATATATATATATATATATATATATATATATATATTTATATATATATGAACTCAGGACTCATTCTATTATACAATTTGCGATTTGCCTAATAGACTAAGTTTTTCTGAATTTATATATTTTTAGAAATTTTATCTGATGAAATGATAAGGCTATTCATTTTACTATGTATGAATAAATTGTTTTTTGTCTGCGTTAAAACTAACATAGATATATGACCGAACCTAACCTATCCTACTTAACCTAACCTAACCTATTTTAACCTAACCTAGACCAACATAACTAAGACAAAAATTTATGTTCTTAATGTAATATAATATTAATGATTGAAATCAATCAATTGGAAACAATTTATTGAAAATAAAGAAAATTACTCGTTAATATATATATATATATATATATATATATATATATATATATATATATATATATATATATATATATATATATATATATATATATATATATATATGTCGTACCTAGTAGCCAGAACTCACTTCTCAGCCTACTATTCAAGGCCCGATTTGCCTAATAAGCCAAGTTTTCCTGAATTAATATATTTACTATAATTTTTTTCTTATGAAATGATAAAGCAACCCTTTTCTCTATGTATGAGGTCAATTTTTTTTTTATTGGAGTTAAAATTAACGTAGATATATGACCGAACCTAACCAACCCTACCTAACCTAACCTAACCTATATTTATAGGTAAGGTTAGGTTAGGTAGCCAAAAAAAGCTAGGTTAGGTTAGGTTAGGTAGGTTAGGTAGACGAAAAAACATTAATTCATGAAAACTTGGCTTATTAGGCAAATCGGGCCTTGAATAGTAGGCTGAGAAGTGCGTTCTGGCTATTAGGTACGACATATATATATATATATATATATATATATATATCACACTCCCACAACACCTGGGAGGGGAGGGGAACGGACGCTGGGAGGAGGCTCTGCCAGCCATGTGCCATTATCTTGTGACATCCTGACCTCACGGGGCCAAGACTCAACAGTGTGCAGTGTGAACATCCTGGGAAGGTGTGAGAGTGGCGGGAAGTGTCCAGGGTGAACTATCGCAAGCAAAAACAATCAAACAAGTGGATTGGCAGTGTGGAATCGTTTGAACTGCAGTGTGGGCCAACAAGGGCGCCCTGAGGGGCTCCCTCCGTTATGGTGGCGGGGGTGGGGGATGGGGTGTTGTTGTGCGGTCAGTCGGTGGGGGGGGGGGGGGGGGTGACCAGTGTGTAAGTGTTTATGAAAATATTCCTGAAAAATAGATACCTCGGCTCTCGGGAAACTGGTATCGTGTTTTAAGTGCATCGAGTCCACAGTGAACCAGTTTATATTGTGCAGTGATATATCACGAGATTATACAAGCGTGTTAGTGTCACCCCTCTGACCCCCCCCCCCCCCCCCCACTCCCCATACCCGCTAGTGTGTACCGTCACCCAACCCAAGAGTCACCCTCTCCCCCTGCCCCACCCCCAACCGCGACCGCTACCTCCCTGTGTCCACCCCCTCACGCTACTTCCGCCCAGCGCCCACCCTGAGCCCGCCCAGCGCCCGCCCAGCGCCCGCCCAACGCCCGCCCAGCGCCCGCCCAGCGCCCGCCCAGCGCCCGCCCAACGCCCGCCCAGCGCCTGCCCAGCGCCCGCCCAGCGCCCGCCCAGCGCCTGCCCAGCGCCCGCCCAGCGCCCACCCTGAGCCCGCCCAGCGCCCGCCCAGCGCCCGCCCAGCGCCCGCCCAGCGCCTGCCCAGCGCCCGCCCAACGCCCGCCCAGCGCCCGCCCAGCGCCCGCCCAGCGCCCGCCCAGCGACTGCCCAGCGCCCGCCGATGTCGCAGGTCACGACTGACAGCCAGGCTTCTCTCAGCCAAGAGGAGCCATCAATCGACGACAGGTATGGCACATGCCAAGTGTGTGACAAGGTGTGGAGACTCAAGCGTAACGGAGATGTGCGCAAGCATGCTCACAACGGAACCGATTGTCCGGGTATGTGGCGCCCTCCCAAAGAGAGTATCAATCAAGGCCCCACTCCAGCAGTCAGGGAAAACACCTCCAACAGCTTCATTTCGACTGAGAACCTACTAGAAGCCATCAAAGCAACATCGGTTGGAACCTTGCAGCACATCCCCAAAGTTGCCCGGCCCCAGGCAGCAGCCAAACTATCCAGCCTCTTGAAAAAGGTCAATGACTCCCCCGGAACTATCCAAGCATGGCACAACCTTCTCCTGTTTGGAAACATATGCCTAGCTGTCCCTGCAAGGAGAGACAAATCACTAGCTTCGTCGGTCATTATGGCTATAAATAGTTTTCCTAGAGAGGACAACCAGGCACCCCTCCCCACCCGTGCCAAAAACACCCACCGCAGGAAAGGTATCAACAGCAGAACCGAGGCATCCAAAATCAGAGCAACAGTCAGCAAGAAAATAGAAGAAGGCAACACAATAGGGGCGATCAGAGTCATTACCAGTGAAGACACAGTTGCCACCAGGGATGCCAATACAGCACAAGCCCTGAGGGAAAAACACCCACCCAGAGCTCCTCGTGACGACAGTGTCCCCCTAGTCAGTGTCACCAGAGCAGAACCCCTGTGTGTGCTCGAATCCATGGTGCACAAAGCAGCTTTATCCTTCCCACCAGGATCAGCAGGTGGGTTCACAGGACTACGACCCAACCACATCAAACAAATGCTCAACCCTGCACTGGGAGACATTGCACGGAGCCTCCTGGTGGAACTAACTAGATTCGCCAACACATGTCTAGCTGGCAACATACCAGAGACCATACGGCCTCTCTTTTTTGGCGCTACCCTCTGTGCCCTGAGGAAAAAAGATGGAGGAATCAGACCGATAGCCGTGGGCAATTCACTCCGGCGTCTCGTCGCTAAGGCTGCTGCTAGAGCAGTTAGTCAGGCAGCAACCGACATGCTGAAGCCAAAACAGCTTGGGTTTGGCATTCCCCAAGGGTGTGAGGCAGCGGCTCATGCAGCTAGAGCCTACATTGCCAACATTACGAATGAAAAAGCCCTGATAAACCTGGACTTCAAAAATGCTTTCAATCTGGTTAGAAGGGATGCAGTACTCAGTGCAGTTCATCGCCTTTTTCCTTCCCTCTACCCGTTTGTAAACTCATGCTACAGCAACAATCTAACTCTACTTTTTGGGGAACATGAAATTGAATCACAAGAAGGTGTCCAACAAGGTGACCCCCTTGCTCCTTTTCTGTTCTGCCTAGTTATCAAGGAAGTCACCGATAACCTGTCCAGTGAGCTCAACATTTGGTTTCTGGATGATGGTACTCTAGCCGGCTCCCCAGCCTCACTCTTGGACGACATAAGAATAATCCAGGAGCAAGGAGCAAGCCTAGGCCTCACCCTGAACCCTTCCAAGTGCGAAATAACCTCCACCAACCAGCACATAATAGAGCAAATAAAGGTTGTTTTGCCTGACATTCATACAACCAACCCAGAGGACAGCACACTCCTAGGTGCTCCTCTTGGAAGGAATGCCATCGACGGGGTCCTCGGTAAGAAGATCACTGACCTGAAGAGGATGAACGAGAGGATTGAAGACATCGATGCTCATGATGCACTTTACCTCATCACCAGATGCTTGTCCCTCCCCAGGCTGACCTACTTTCTAAGATGTTCGCCATCTTTCAACAATATTAAATTAGAAGAGTATGACAGCTTGCTGAAATCAACACTAGAAAAAGCCCTCAATCTTTCCCTCAGCGACTCACAGTGGAAACAGGCCTCCCTTCCTGTCAGACTCGGGGGCCTTGGCGTGCGCACAGCAACACAAATTGCTGTACCAGCGTTCCTGTCCTCTTCAGTGGGGTCTGACAACTTGGTGAAGGAAATCCTACCTGAGCACCTAGTTCAACAGGCAGGGGTGCATGATCCCAGCTTCACAGACTGCACAACCAAATGGGTCTCTCTCGCAGGACCAGCACCCCAACCACCGCCTTCTGAAGCCCATAAGCAATCCAGCTGGGATCGCCCCATTGCCGACCAAGAAGCTGCAACTTTACTAGAAGCTGCGACAACACCACATGACACTGCCCGACTTAGAGCTGTAGCAGCTCCCCATGCAGGTGATTTCCTATTAGCAACCCCAATGTCAGCAACCGGCACCCGTCTCACACCGCAGGCCCTCCGAATTGCCGTGGCTCTCCGCCTAGCTGCCCCAATCCACACCGAATACAGGTGTATTTGCGGCGAGGCAGAGGCCGACAGATATGGACGGCATGGCCTTCTTTGCCAAAGGACGGGAGGATGGCATGCAAGACACGGCGAGGTTAATGACATTATTAAGAGAAGCCTTACCACAGCCGGTTGTCCAGCAGAGAGAGAGCCCCGTTACCTAATGTCCCGCAACTCTGATGAGCCTGTCGGTCACCCAGACGGAATCACGGTGAACCCCTGGAAGAATGGTAGACAGTTGGTGTGGAACTACACTTGCGTTTCAACTTTAGCCAATACCTATGTTGACTTCAGTGCTACACAAGCAGGAGGAGCTGCCAATCACCGGGAAGCGGCCAAGTCACGCAAATACAGAGACCTTGAGCACCACTACAATTTTGTCCCCATCGCCTCAGAGACACTTGGTCCCTGGGGTAAAAGTGCTGCTAGCTTTTTGAAGGAGTTGGGGTCTAAGCTAATCGAAACAACTAGAGACCCTAGAGCTGCCAGTTTTCTTTTTCAGCGCCTTAGTGTGGCCATCCAGAGAGGAAATGC
Source organism: Procambarus clarkii (assembly GCF_040958095.1). NCBI lineage: Eukaryota > Metazoa > Arthropoda > Malacostraca > Decapoda > Cambaridae > Procambarus > Procambarus clarkii. The sequence continues at coordinate 36,308,467 of NC_091156.1, read as the reverse complement.
TCACTGCATCCACGGTTCCTGCCCGCCATCTGAGGAGCTGGAGGAGCTTTTCAACTTGTGACAAGCAGCCTTGTACCCTGCATGTAATCAATATTGTAACTTTTTTTGTGTAATGACATTTTCAAATAAAGTAAGATAAATATACACACTTAACAAAAGAATAGGGGTGGTAGGAGAAGAAAATATCAAAGTGTTCAGTGAGGATCCACAAGGTCTTCTCTGAGTACTCTTTATTTTCTTCTCCGAGGCTATGGGTCCCTACACTTGCACCAGAGGTGGTACCCCTTCTATATATATATATATATATATATATATATATATATATATATATATATATATATATATTCCTGTGTTCAGGAAAGGAAGGGGGTGGTAGGAGAAAAGCACACAGAAACTGTATTGGAGGGGATCTAAACATTCCCTCTAATGCGTTATGCGTGGTTCCCTCCGAGGCTATGGGTCCCCCCTTCTTCCAGCTAGAGGTGGTATATATAAATATATATATATATATATATATATATATATATATATATATATATATATATATATATATATATATATATATATATATATATATATATATATATATATGACAATGTCAGACCACGGAGGAAAAATGAAACAGGAAATTTCCTTAAGTACTTTCGTATATTAAATACATCTTCAGAAGGTCCTTCTGAAGATGTATTTAATATACGAAAGTACTTAAGGAAATTTCCTGTTTCATTTTTCCTCCGTGGTCTGACATTGTCACATTCTTAATCACGTGTTTATTTTCGTGATATACACACATATATATATATATATATATATATATATATATATATATATATATATATATATATATATATATATATATATATATATATATATATATATATATATATATTTATATATATATATATATATATATATATATATATATATATATATATATATATATATATATTTATATATATATATATATATATATATATATGCAACAATGATCACAAAAACACTGATCCAAGTATGCAGAATAACCACATATGAAAAATAGAAAATGCTTAACGCGTTTTCGGCTAATTCGCCTTCATCAGAGCAAAGTAGAATCAAAGTAGAATCAAAGTAGTGAAGGACATATATATATATATGTCCTTCTCAGCCTACTATGCAAGGCCCAATTTGCCTGATAAGCCAAGTTTTCATGAATTAATTGTTTTTCGACTACCTAACCTACCTAACCTAACCTAACCTAACTTTTTCGGCTACCTAACCTAACCTAACCTAACCTAACCTATAAAGATAGGTTAGGTAGGGTTGGTTAGGTTCCGTCATATATCTATGTTAATTGTAACTCCAATAAAAAAAAAATTGACCTCATACATAATGAAAAGGGTAGCTTTATCATTTCATAAGAAAAAAATAGAGAAAATATAGTAATTCAGGAAAATTTGGCTTATTAGGCAAATCAGGCCTTGCATAGTAAGCCGAGAAGTGCATTCTGGCTACTAGGTACGACATATATATATATATATATATATATATATATATATATATATATATATATATATATATATATATATATATATATATAAAGGGAAGGGAGTACCACCTCTAGCTGGAAGAAGGGGGACCCATAGCCTCGGAGGAAACCACGCATAACGCATTAGATGGAATGTTTAGATCCCCTCCAATACAGTTTCTGTGTGCTTTTCTCCTACCACCCCCTTCCTTAAATATTTTTTGTGCTTTATTATGCATTTGATGGTTACAAGATATACATGGGTTGATACAAAAATAATAATGCAAAAAGGTGCTTAAAGGTTATGGATCTCTTGAAAAAACACAACAATGGGAAACATTGATGAATGTCACAGACGGGTTCGATCATTGTTGCAAGTCAAACACTTCTTCGAATTCCTCTGAAGTTGTACTAGTGCCCAAGACGCAACAGGCATTTCCCCTCTGAATCGCAACACTGAGGCGCTGGAACAAGAAACTTTTTGCTCTCTGGTTTTTGTAGCGCTGATCAATTTGTCCCCCAATTCCTTCAGGAACTTCAATGCACATTTTCCCCACGAACCGAGGGTCTCCGAGCCGATCGGAACAAAGCTGTAGCAGTGTGCTAGACCTCTGTATTTAATAATTTTCTGCGATTCCCTGAAAGAAGCAGCACCACCGCTTTCACGTGTGCTGTAGTGGAGGTAGGTACTGGCCAGTGTGGCAGCGCACGTGTAGTCCCATACCACTTGCTTACCATCCTTCCAAGGTAGCAAGGTGACCCCATCAAGGCGCTTCTGAGGGTCGTTAGGTCTGGATAAGTGTGGTTCTCTTTGTGCCGGGCAGCGGGCTGTGGCGAGGCTCCTCTTGATGATGTCGTTGACTTCTTCATGTCTTGCAATTTTACCCTGTGATTTACGACATACCAGACCATGACGACCATATTGGTCTGCTATCGCAGTTCCGCAGATGCACCTATGTTCGGTGAGGATGGGGGCGGCAAGGCGAAGGGCAACTCCAATGCGGAGAGCGTCATGACTGAGGCGAGTTCCCAGGGCTGCATTGGGCACAGCAAATAAAAAATCCCCGGCGTGGGGTGCTGTTACCGCTAGGAGGCGGGCTTTGTTTTCAGCATCAGCGTTGTCAATCATTGCTGTGACAGTCTTTTCCATTATGGGGCTATCCCAGTGGGCCTGCTTGTGGTCTTTTGGGACTTGTGGTCGGGGTTGAGGGTGCGCAATGGTGTCCCATTGTCTGGGTGCTTCGATGAACGTTTGATCATGAGTTCCCGCTGTCTCTCTCATACGCTCTTGTAGGATCTGCCCTACCAATTCGTTGGCTGCTGTACATGAGGATAAGAATGCTGGAAGTGCTACCTCAGTTGCCTTTCGTATGCCTATCCCTCCAAATCTCACTGGTAGTGTTGCTTGGTCCCACTGACTGTCATCTAAATCTAGGTTGAGCGCCTTCCTGAATATTGACCTGAGGAGCTCATCATATTGATTTAGAAGTGGGTTGCCAAAAGTTGGTGCACACCTTAAGAAGTATGTTAGCCTGGGCAAGGTAAGGCACTTTGTGAGAAGGTAGAGGGCATCGTGGGAGTCCAAGTCCCCAATTCTCTCTTCCATCCTCTTTAGGTCTCTAAACTTTTCGTCAAGGACTGCAGCAATGGCACTGTGGCCCAGAGGTGCTCCGAGTAGTGTGCTGTCGGTAGGTTTAACGACTGAGGCTTCTGGTAAAACTGATTTCACTGCTCTAATGATTACTTCACTAGATGCAATAATTTCGCACTTGGAGGGACTAAGAACGAGACCCATGGACTCCCCCCGTGTCTTCACCAGCTGTATGTCTTCTAGCAGGGAATCTTGTGTGCCTGCCAGAGTGCCATCATCCAGGAACCAGATGTTGAGCTCGCTGGACAGTCTGGTTGTAATTTCTCGAACCGCTATGCAAAAGAGGAACGGTGCAAGTGGGTCACCCTGTTGAATTCCCTCTGCTGAGGTGACTTCATGTTTGCCAAACAGGAGGGTTGAGTCTTTGCTGTAGCCTGCTGACACAAACGGGAGAATGCTTGGGCAATGTTCCTGGACTGCAGTGAGGATTGCTTCCCTTTTGACCGAGTTGAAAGCGTTTTTAAAATCTAATTTTACTACTGCCTGGTCTTCAGTAAGAGAGCTAATGTAGGCTCGTGCAGCATGAGCCGCTGCTTCACAGCCTTGGGGGACTCCAAACCCCAGCTGGTTGGGTTGCAGCATGGTGGCTGCTTCCGTTCGGATACTTCTGACAGCAGCCCTTGCAACTAGGCGGCGAAGGGTATTACCAACGGCAATGGGTCTGATTCCTCCCCCCTTCTTTTTGAGGGCACATAGGGATGCACCAAAGAAGAATGGTTTGATTTCATCAGGGATTAACCCGGCGAGGCAGTTGTTGACAATATATATATATATATATATATATATATATATATATATATATATATATATATATATATATATATATATATATATATATATATATATATATATATATATATATATATATATATATATATATATATATATATACATATATATATATATATATATATATATATATATATATATATATATATATATATATATATATATATATATATATATATATGTCGTACCTAGTAGCCAGAATGCACTTCTCTGCCTACTATGCAAGGCCTGATTTGCCTAATAAGCCAAATTTTCCTGAATTACTATATTTTCTCTATTATTTTTCTTCTGAAATGATAAAGCTACCCATTTCATTAAGAGGTCAATTTTTTTTTTATTGGAGTTACAACTAACATAGACATATGACGGACCCTAACCAACCCTACCTAACCTATCTTTATAGGTTAGGTTAGGTTAGGTTAGGTAGCCGAAAAAGTTAGGTTAGGTAGTCGAAAAACAATTAATTCATGAAAACTTGGCTTATCAGGCAAATTGGGCCTTGCATAATAGGCTGAGATGTGCGTTCTGGCTGCTAGGTACGACATATATATATATATATATATATATATATATATATATATATATATATATATATATATATATATATATATATATATATATATATATGCGAACAAGCCTGAATGGTCCCCAGGACAATATGCAACTGAAAACTCACACCCCAGAAGTGACTCGAACCCATACTCCCAGAAGCAACGCAACTGGTATGTACAAGACGCCTTAATCCACTTGACCATCACGACCGGACATAATGAGGTGATAGCCGAGGCTATTTGAACCACCCCACGCCGGCGGTGGGGTGGTTCAAATAGCCTCGGCTATCACCTCATTATGTCCGGTCGTGATGGTCAAGTGGATTAAGGCGTCTTGTACATACCAGTTGCGTTGCTTCTGGGAGTATGGGTTCGAGTCACTTCTGGGGTGTGAGTTTTCAGTTATATATATATATATATATATATATATATATATATATATATATATATATATATATATATATATATATATATATATATATATATATGTCGTACCTAGTAGCCAGAACGCACATCTCAGCCTATTATGCAAGGCCAGATTTGCCTAATAAGCCAAGTTTTCATGAATTAATTGCTTTTCGACTACCTAACCTTACCTAACTTTTTCCGCTAGTTATATATATATATATATATATATATATATATATATATATATATATATATATATATATATATATATATATATATATATATATATATATATATATATATATATATATATATATATATATATATATATATATATATATATATATATATATATATATATATATATATATATATATATATATAAATATATATATATATATATATATATATATATATGACCGAAAAAGTAAGATTAATACTTCTAACACGAATTTTCTCAATCTTTCTTATATTTCTTTTCACTGTTGATGATAACTGAAAAATCATTTCTCCAAAATTCATTTTTATTTGTAGTCTGATGCGGCACTTGAACGCGTTTCGTAAAACTTATTACATTTTCAAAGACTTGAGTTTACACACACACAACTATAACTAAACAGAGTTTAAACATCTTCGGTTTTATACCTACATTTGGGTGGGGTGATATGTTACAACAGTTTTGGATGAGGTGAAAACAAACTTTCAACACCAGACAGAACACGATACAATGGGTTTAATATTTTGTAAGTTAAAGGGAAGAATGGAATTAACTGCAAAGGGCCTATTGGCCCATATTTCTTGAGGCTTCTATATTGGTGCGGAGTCTTGAAGTGGGTAGAATATAGTTGTGCATTAATTGGCTGTTGATTGCTGGTGTCGACTTCTTAATGTGTAGTGCCTCGCCTGCCATCAAGTCGCCTGCTATCGCTGTATCTATCGATGATTTCCGTGTTTTTTGTTAAGACTTCTATGGTGATAGTCTGGTTGTGGGAAGAGATTATATGTTCCTTAATGGAGACCTGTTGCATATGCATCGTTAATCGCCTGGAAAGAGATGTTGTTGTCTTGCCTATATACTGAATTCTTTGAGGCCTACAGTCCCCAAGTGGGCATTTGAAGGCATAGACGGCATTGGTCTCTTATAAAGCGTTCTGTTTGGTGTCTGGCGAGTTTCTCATGAGTAGACTGGCCGTTTTTTTGGTTTTATAATAAATTATCAACTGCATTTTCTGAGACTTTCTGGATGTAGCAGTCACGGAAAGGAGCGGAGGCTTCCATACTGCAGTCTACACCAAAGAAACAAACATAGGAATGTGCCTCAATGCCAATAGTGACTGCACAGACAGGTACAAGAGGAGTGTGGTCAATACTTCCGTCGACTGTGCTCTAAGCCACAGCTCAGGATGGAAAGAAGTCGATGAAGAACTCTGTAGGGTAAGGCAAGTCCTAGTCAACATCGGCTTCTCTAACGGATTCGTTGAAGACATCATAAAAAGAAAGGTAAAACGCCATGCAACTTCTGAAGAGTCAACCAACACAACACTTCTACCCCCAAATAAACTATTTTACAGGAACTTCTTTTCAACGGCTCATAAACGGAGGAAAGGGTCCTGAAAGATATTGTTGATAGGAACGTCATCCCTACAGACAAAAATCAGAAAATACAAATGATAATTTATTATAAAATAAAAAAAAAGGCCAGTCTGCTCATGAAAAACTCGCCAGACACCAACCAGAACACTTTGAAGGAGACCAACATCGTCTATGCCTTTAAATGCCTACTTGGGGACTGTAAGCCCCAAAGTACTCAGTATATAGGCAAGACAACAATGTCTCTTTCTTGGCGATTAACAATGCATAAGTAACAGGGAGCCATCAAGGAACACATAATCTCTTCTCACAACCAGACAATCACCAGAGAAATGTTAACAAACAACACAGAAATCATTGATAGGTACGGCGATAGCAGGAGGCTTGACATCAGCGAGGCATTACACATCAAAAATTCAACACCAGCAATCAACAGCCAATTAATGCACAACTATATTCTACATACTTCAAGACTCCGAACCAATATGGAAGCAGTAAGAGGAAGTATGGGCCAATAGACCTTCTGCAGTTACTTCCATTCATATGTTCACTTATCCAATTTATACTCATTGTTTCGTGTTCTGTCTTGTGTTTGTCACCTCACCCAAAACTTTTGTACCATATCACCTCATCCAATAGAGTATATGTACGAAGAATTTGTGTGTAAATTAAGTCTTTGTAAATGTAATACGAATTACGAAACGCGTTCAGGCGTCAGACAATTAAAAAATAAATTTTGGAGAATTTTTATTTTTATTACCACCGAGAGTGAAGAAAAACGTAAGAAATATTGAGAATATTCGTGTTAGAATTATTAATCTTACCTTTTCGGTCATATTCAACAATATATGTTTTCAAGAAAGACTGCTTCCAAAATATACTGATATATATGTATATAATGTATGTATATATATATGTATATATATATATATACATATATATATATGTATATATATATACATATATATATGTATATATATATACATATATAAATGTATATATGTATATATATATATATATATATATATATATATATATATATATATATATGTATATATATATATATATATATATATATATATATATATATATATATATATATATATATATATATATATATATATATATATATATATATATATATATATATATATATATATATATATATATATATATATATATATATATATATGTCGTACCTAGTAGCCAGAACGCACTTCTCAGCCTACTATGCAAGGCCCGATTTGCCTAATAAGCCAAGTTTTCATGAATTAATTGTTTTTCGACTACCTAACCTACCTAACCTAACCTAACCTAACTTTTTCGGCCACCTAACCTAACCTAACCTATAAAGATAGGTTAGGTTAGGTAGGGTTGGTTAGGTTCGGTAATATATCTACGTTAATTTTAACTCTAATAAAAAAAAATGGCCTCATACATAATGAAATGGGTAGCTTTATCATTTCATAAGAAAAAAAATTGAGAAAATATATTAATTCAGGAAAACTTGGCTTATTAGGCAAATCGGGCCTTGAATAGTAGGCTGAGAAGTGCATTCTGGCTATTAGGTACGATACTAGTTGATTTTATACTATATAAAATCAACTAGTATTGTAAGATACTAATCTTACAATACTAGTTGATTTTATACCCGCATTAGGTCAGGTGATAATACAATGAAGGTGAAAAACATGGGGGGATACATAAGGGATAAACATAGGGGCTGCAGAAGGCTTATTGGCCCATACGAGGCATCTCCTATCTAAACACAAAGATTAATCCAGTGTAATTGGCCTGTTATGTTGGACATTGTCTTCTGTGTTGGCATCGATATGTTCTTGTCTTGTCCTTACTCTCATGGTGGGTAGAGTAAATAGTTCCGTGATTTGGGTGTTCATGGTAGGTCGCTCTATTCTTATGTGAATTGCCTCAAGAATTTGTAATCTTCTTGAATCTTGGGTTTTGTCTATTATGCAAGTATTCTTGTTCAACATTTCTCTTGTTAGAGTAATGTCATGGGCTTGTCTCATGTGATTCCTAGGGGCACCAGATTGAAGATGGCATGTCAAACGCCTCGTCAGCTTGGTCGACGTCATACCTATGTACTTACATTGAAGGTTACATCCTTCGTGGGGGCAAGTGTACATGTATACAACGCTTGACTGCTGTAGAGGGTTCTCCGTCGGCTTCGGGCTGTTTTTGATAAGGAGTTCGGAAGTCTTCTTGGTTTTGTAGAATATTATAAGGTTTATGTTTTGGTTAGGAGTAGTGCTTTTTACTCCTTTACGGATTATTTCTTTCATTATTCTTTCCTCTTTTATATGTTCACTGTGCATGGTTGATTTGTAATATAATTTTATTGGGGGTGTTGTGGTTTCTGTTCTAGGTTCTGAATTATACCAACGGTCCAAGTGTCTTCTTATAGCAGCGTTTATTTCCGCGTTGCTATATCCGTTGTTCACCAATACCTGAGTTACTCTTTCAAACTCTCTACTCACGTTGCTCCATTCAGAGCAGTGGGTAAGCGCTCGACGAATATAAGCATTGAGAACACTGGCTTTGTATCTTTGGGGGCACTCACTTCTACCGTTCAGGCATAATCCTATGTTGGTGGGCTTGGTATATACGTTGGTGCTTAAAGAGGTTCCTGTTTTTGTTATTAGTACATCCAAGAATGGCAGACTGTTATTTTCACTATTTTCATGTGTAAATCGGAGTACTGACTCTCTCTCTAGGTGTCTTTTTAGGTCAATTAGTTCATCTGAGTCTTTTACTATTACTCCTAACTCCATACACTCCAAGTAAGTTTAGTCTACAATCATCAGCAGATTTCCTAGAATTGATCAAATCTACCCAGCCCGATGGAATCATCGCTTCCCTGGACGTTGAATCCCTTTTTACCAACGTCCCAGTCGACACAACCATAGGAATGATACTGGACAGAGTATACAGAGACGAGAGCACCCCCAAATTAGACATACCTGAGCCACACTTGAAAAGTCTTCTCGAAGCATGTACAAAGGAAGCCCCTTTCATCAGTCCACAAGGAGACATGTATTTACAGATAGACGGAGTAGCAATGGGCTCCCCCTTAGGAGTTTTATTTGCTAATTTTTATATGGGAACCATCGAAGATAGGGTCTTCAGTAGCAGACAAAAACCAACTGTATACTGCCGTTATGTAGATGACATATTCGTAATAGTAAAAGACTCAGATGAACTAATTGACCTAAAAAGACACCTAGAGAGAGATTCAGTACTCCGATTTACACATGAAAATAGTGAAAATAACAGTCTGCCATTCTTGGATGTACTAATAACAAAAACAGGAACCTCTTTAAGCACCAACATATATACCAAGCCCACCAACATAGGATTATGCCTGAACGGTAGAAGTGAGTGCCCCCAAAGATACAAAGCCAGTGTTCTCAATGCTTATATTCGTCGAGCGCTTACCCACTGCTCTGAATGGAGCAACGTGAGTAGAGAGTTTGAAAGAGTAACTCAGGTATTGGTGAACAACGGATATAGCAACGCGGAAATAAACGCTGCTATAAGAAGACACTTGGACCGTTGGTATAATTCAGAACCTAGAACAGAAACCACAACACCCCTAATAAAATTATATTACAAATCAACCATGCACAGTGAACATATAAAAGAGGAAAGAATAATGAAAGAAATAATCCATAAAGGAGTAAAAAGCACTACTCCTAACCAAAACATAAACCTTATAATATTCTACAAAACCAAGAAGACTTCCGAACTCCTTATCAAAAACAGCCCGAAGCCGACGGAGAACCCTCTACAGCAGTCAAGCGTTGTATACATGTACACTTGCCCCCACGAAGGATGTAACCTTTAATGTAAGTACATAGGTATGACGTCGACCAAGCTGACGAGGCGTTTGACATGCCATCTTCAATCTGGTGCCCCTAGGAATCACATGAGACAAGCCCATGACATTACTCTAACAAGAGAAATGTTGAACAAGAATACTTGCATAATAGACAAAACCCAAGATTCAAGAAGATTACAAATTCTTGAGGCAATTCACATAAGAATAGAGCGACCTACCATGAACACCCAAATCACGGAACTATTTACTCTACCCACCATGAGAGTAAGGACAAGACAAGAACATATCGATGCCAACACAGAAGACAATGTCCAACATAACAGGCCAATTACACTGGATTAATCTTTGTGTTTAGATAGGAGATGCCTCGTATGGGCCAATAAGCCTTCTGCAGCCCCTATGTTTATCCCTTATGTATCCCCCCATGTTTTTCACCTTCATTGTATTATCACCTGACCTAATGCGGGTATAAAATCAACTAGTATTGTAAGATTGTTCACTTGAGAATGAACCATGGAGGTTCGAAACGTCGTGCAAATTATACAAATAAGTGTAATACACTCTATAGTAAATCACTTCTTTTCTTCACCTTAAAAGTACGAAAATGAGTTTTGGAGAACTCCTATTCCAATTAAGCCCTGATGCTAAGAAAATAGTTAGAGGGATAGAAGCCCTAAACCAGAAAATAATAAATACAGAATATGCGGTCATATTCAATGAAACATGTTTGAAAGAAAACCTGCTGCCAGTATACACCAATATAAACCCACATGACCCAGCAGTCCGCAATACAGAGTTTACCTATAGGTATAGGCAAGAGCTCATTCGGCATCAACTAAACAAGAAGAAGGAAGCCCTCCAAACCTTTATAGAGCAGGCGGAGCATCTGTTAAACAAATGGACCCAGTACGACATCCCTATCCAACTCAAGCAAACCATCAACAGTGAACTATTTAACCTGAAACAACAACATAAAACTCTTGTAGAAACAAAGACACTCCCTAAGTTAACATCCCTAAACGGTGGACAGCTAAAAATCCCTCGTCCTAAAGATGGCTACTTTAACCTGACTTCTTATGATCTTACCCAGGACCAACGAGACCTCTTAAATCTTGGTCTAAATTGTCAATTCTTATCTAAACCAAAGATGCATCAAAAACGCCTGGAAATCGAAATGCTTCTGGACGATATCCATAAGCTAGAAGACAACAAAAAAGTCATCACCACGGACACACTTCAAGCTGAACTACTTGCAGAAGCAGGGAAAAAACGAGGAACATATTCATCTACAATCTTAACCCCACGACTCAAAGAAGCAGCGAAACAACTAAAAAATCTGAAAGACATAACAATAAGAAAAGCCGACAAAACAGCAGCATATGTATTGATTCCTTCCCATGAATACATGAACAAAATTAGCGACATCCTAAGTGACGACTCCAAATTTCAACGAATCACGAGGAACCCCGTAGAAGACCTTAAGCGGAAAGTAAACAAAACAATTACAGCAATCAACGCAAAGAAAGGTAGTGTGCATTTCAATAAACTTCAAGGCGACTATGGCTTAGGATATGCCTACGGCAATGTTAAGACGCATAAACCAGGTAACCCACTACGCCCTATAATCAGCCAAATACCAACCCCAACTTATCACCTGGCAAAAAAACTCAATGAACTCCTAACTCCATACACTCCAAGTAAGTTTAGTCTACAATCATCAGCAGATTTCCTAGAATTGATCAAATCTACCCAGCCCGATGGAATCATCGCTTCCCTGGACGTTGAATCCCTTTTTACCAACGTCCCAGTCGACACAACCATAGGAATGATACTGGACAGAGTATACAGAGACGAGAGCACCCCCAAATTAGACATACCTGAGCCACACTTGAAAAGTCTTCTCGAAGCATGTACAAAGGAAGCCCCTTTCATCAGTCCACAAGGAGACATGTATTTACAGATAGACGGAGTAGCAATGGGCTCCCCCTTAGGAGTTTTATTTGCTAATTTTTATATGGGAACCATCGAAGATAGGGTCTTCAGTAGCAGACAAAAACCAACTGTATACTGCCGTTATGTAGATGACATATTCGTAATAGTAAAAGACTCAGATGAACTAATTGACCTAAAAAGACACCTAGAGAGAGAGTCAGTACTCCGATTTACACATGAACATAGTGAAAATAACAGTCTGCCATTCTTGGATGTACTAATAACAAAAACAGGAACCTCTTTAAGCACCAACGTATATACCAAGCCCACCAACATAGGATTATGCCTGAACGGTAGAAGTGAGTGCCCCCAAAGATACAAAGCCAGTGTTCTCAATGCTTATATTCGTCGAGCGCTTACCCACTGCTCTGAATGGAGCAACGTGAGTAGAGAGTTTGAAAGAGTAACTCAGGTATTGGTGAACAACGGATATAGCAACGCGGAAATAAACGCTGCTATAAGAAGACACTTGGACCGTTGGTATAATTCAGAACCTAGAACAGAAACCACAACACCCCCAATAAAATTATATTACAAATCAACCATGCACAGTGAACATATAAAAGAGGAAAGAATAATGAAAGAAATAATCCGTAAAGGAGTAAAAAGCACTACTCCTAACCAAAACATAAACCTTATAATATTCTACAAAACCAAGAAGACTTCCGAACTCCTTATCAAAAACAGCCCGAAGCCGACGGAGAACCCTCTACAGCAGTCAAGCGTTGTATACATGTACACTTGCCCCCACGAAGGATGTAACCTTTAATGTAAGTACATAGGTATGACGTCGACCAAGCTGACGAGGCGTTTGACATGCCATCTTCAATCTGGTGCCCCTAGGAATCACATGAGACAAGCCCATGACATTACTCTAACAAGAGAAATGTTGAACAAGAATACTTGCATAATAGACAAAACCCAAGATTCAAGAAGATTACAAATTCTTGAGGCAATTCACATAAGAATAGAGCGACCTACCATGAACACCCAAATCACGGAACTATTTACTCTACCCACCATGAGAGTAAGGACAAGACAAGAACATATCGATGCCAACACAGAAGACAATGTCCAACATAACAGGCCAATTACACTGGATTAATCTTTGTGTTTAGATAGGAGATGCCTCGTATGGGCCAATAAGCCTTCTGCAGCCCCTATGTTTATCCCTTATGTATCCCCCCATGTTTTTCACCTTCATTGTATTATCACCTGACCTAATGCGGGTATAAAATCAACTAGTATTGTAAGATTGTTCACTTGAGAATGAACCATGGAGGTTCGAAACGTCGTGCAAATTATACAAATAAGTGTAATACACTCTATAGTAAATCACTTCTTTTCTTCACCTTAAAAGTACGAAAATGAGTTTTGGAGAACTCCTATTCCAATTAAGCCCTGATGCTAAGAAAATAGTTAGAGGGATAGAAGCCCTAAACCAGAAAATAATAAATACAGAATATGCGGTCATATTCAATGAAACATGTTTGAAAGAAAACCTGATGCCAGTATACACCAATATAAACCCACATGACCCAGCAGTCCGCAATACAGAGTTTACCTATAGGTATAGGCAAGAGCTCATTCGGCATCAACTAAACAAGAAGAAGGAAGCCCTCCAAACCTTTATAGAGCAGGCGGAGCATCTGTTAAACAAATGGACCCAGTACGACATCCCTATCCAACTCAAGCAAACCATCAACAGTGATCTATTTAACCTGAAACAACAACATAAAACTCTTGTAGAAACAAAGACACTCCGTAAGTTAACATCCCTAAACGGTGGACAGCTAAAAATCCCTCGTCCTAAAGATGGCTACTTTAACCTGACTTCTTATGATCTTACCCAGGACCAACGAGACCTCTTAAATCTTGGTCTAAATTGTCAATTCTTATCTAAACCAAAGATGCATCAAAAACGCCTGGAAATCGAAATGCTTCTGGACGATATCCATAAGCTAGAAGACAACAAAAAAGTCATCACCACGGACACACTTCAAGCTGAACTACTTGCAGAAGCAGGGAAAAAACGAGGAACATATTCATCTACAATCTTAACCCCACGACTCAAAGAAGCAGCGAAACAACTAAAAAATCTGAAAGACATAACAATAAGAAAAGCCGACAAAACAGCAGCATATGTATTGATTCCTACCCATGAATACATGAACAAAATTAGCAACATCCTAAGTGACGACTCCAAATTTCAACGAATCACGAGGAACCCCGTAGAAGACCTTAAGCGGAAAGTAAACAAAACAATTACAGCAATCAACGCAAAGAAAGGTAGTGTGCATTTCAATAAACTTCAAGGCGACTATGGCTTAGGATATGCCTACGGCAATGTTAAGACGCATAAACCAGGTAACCCACTACGCCCTATAATCAGCCAAATACCAACCCCAACTCATCACCTGGCAAAAAAACTCAATGAACTCCTAACTCCATACACTCCAAGTAAGTTTAGTCTACAATCATCAGCAGATTTCCTAGAATTGATCAAATCTACCCAGCCCGATGGAATCATCGCTTCCCTGGACGTTGAATCCCTTTTTACCAACGTCCCAGTCGACACAACCATAGGAATGATACTGGACAGAGTATACAGAGACGAGAGCATCCCCAAATTAGACATACCTGAGCCACACTTGAAAAGTCTTCTCGAAGCATGTACAAAGGAAGCCCCTTTCATCAGTCCACAAGGAGACATGTATTTACAGATAGACGGAGTAGCAATGGGCTCCCCCTTAGGAGTTTTATTTGCTAATTTTTATATGGGAACCATCGAAGATAGGGTCTTCAGTAGCAGACAAAAACCAACTGTATACTGCCGTTATGTAGATGACATATTCGTAATAGTAAAAGACTCAGATGAACTAATTGACCTAAAAAGACACCTAGAGAGAGAGTCAGTACTCCGATTTACACATGAACATAGTGAAAATAACAGTCTGCCATTCTTGGATGTACTAATAACAAAAACAGGAACCTCTTTAAGCACCAACGTATATACCAAGCCCACCAACATAGGATTATGCCTGAACGGTAGAAGTGAGTGCCCCCAAAGATACAAAGCCAGTGTTCTCAATGCTTATATTCGTCGAGCGCTTACCCACTGCTCTGAATGGAGCAACGTGAGTAGAGAGTTTGAAAGAGTAACTCAGGTATTGGTGAACAACGGATATAGCAACGCGGAAATAAACGCTGCTATAAGAAGACACTTGGACCGTTGGTATAATTCAGAACCTAGAACAGAAACCACAACACCCCCAATAAAATTATATTACAAATCAACCATGCACAGTGAACATATAAAAGAGGAAAGAATAATGAAAGAAATAATCCGTAAAGGAGTAAAAAGCACTACTCCTAACCAAAACATAAACCTTATAATATTCTACAAAACCAAGAAGACTTCCGAACTCCTTATCAAAAACAGCCCGAAGCCGACGGAGAACCCTCTACAGCAGTCAAGCGTTGTATACATGTACACTTGCCCCCACGAAGGATGTAACCTTCAATGTAAGTACATAGGTATGACGTCGACCAAGCTGACGAGGCGTTTGACATGCCATCTTCAATCTGGTGCCCCTAGGAATCACATGAGACAAGCCCATGACATTACTCTAACAAGAGAAATGTTGAACAAGAATACTTGCATAATAGACAAAACCCAAGATTCAAGAAGATTACAAATTCTTGAGGCAATTCACATAAGAATAGAGCGACCTACCATGAACACCCAAATCACGGAACTATTTACTCTACCCACCATGAGAGTAAGGACAAGACAAGAACATATCGATGCCAACACAGAAGACAATGTCCAACATAACAGGCCAATTACACTGGATTAATCTTTGTGTTTAGATAGGAGATGCCTCGTATGGGCCAATAAGCCTTCTGCAGCCCCTATGTTTATCCCTTATGTATCCCCCCATGTTTTTCACCTTCATTGTATTATCACCTGACCTAATGCGGGTATAAAATCAACTAGTATTGTAAGATTGTTCACTTGAGAATGAACCATGGAGGTTCGAAACGTCGTGCAAATTATACAAATAAGTGTAATACACTCTATAGTAAATCACTTCTTTTCTAACACCTTAAAAGTACGAAAATGAGTTTTGGAGAACTCCTATTCCAATTAAGCCCTGATGCTAAGAAAATAGTTAGAGGGATAGAAGCCCTAAACCAGAAAATAATAAATACAGAATATGCGGTCATATTCAATGAAATATATATATATATATATATATATATATATATATATATATATATATATATATATATATATATATATATATATATATGTCGTACCTAGTAGCCAGAACGCACTCCTCGGCCTACTATGCAAGGCCCGACTTGCCTAATAAGCCACGTTTTCCTTAATTAATATATTTTCTCTAATTTTTTTCTTATGAAATGATAAAGCTGCCCATTTCATTATGTATGAGGTCAATTTTTTTTCATTGGAGTTAAAATTAACGTAGATGTATGACCAGACCTAACCAACCCTACCTAACCTAACCTAACCTATCTTTATAGGTTAGGTTAGGTTAGGTAGCCGAAAAAGTTAGGTTAGGTTAGGTAGGTTAGGTAGTCGAAAAACAATTAATTCATGAAAACTTGGCTTATTAGGCAAATTGGGCCTTGCATAGTAGGCATAGAAGTGAGTTCTGGCTACTAGGTACGACATATATATATTTATATATATATATATATATATATATATATATATATATATATATATATATATATATATATATATATATATATATATATATATATATATATATATATATATATATATATATATATATATATATATATATATATGTCGTACCTAGTAGCCAGAACTCACTTCTATATATATATAGTGACTATATATATATATATATATATATATATATATATATATATATATATATATATATATATATATATATATATATATATATATATATATATATATATATATATTTAAGGCACAACTCTCCTAAACACGAGAGTGAAGTATACAACTTTAGAAACCTTTCCCACCAGGAGACTCGAACCCTAGCCAGCACAGAAGCCTTCCAGCAACTGGCATAACAGGTACGCCTTAACCCGCTCCACCACCTGCTCAGACCCTTAAAAGAGATGGTAATTTCGGAGTATTTAAATACACCAAAGATCACCACCTCCCAAGAGCACTAGAGCAAGTGAGGGGTCATTTATACATTTATTTCATCAAGTCCCTGTTAATATGGGAAGACACAGTGTCTATGCTTAAGGCACAACTCTCCTAAACACGAGAGTGAAGTATACAACTTTAGAACGCTTTCCCACCAGGAGACTCGAACCCTAGCCAGCACAGAAGCCTTCCAGCAACTGGCATAACAGGTACGCCTTAACCCGCTCCACCACCTGCTCAGACCCTTAAAAGAGATGGTAATTTCGGAGTATTTAAATACACCAAAGATCACCACCTCCCAAGAGCACTAGAGCAAGTGCGGGGTCATTTATACGTTTATTTCATCAAGTCCCTGTTAATATGGGAAGACACAGTGTCTATGCTTAAGGCACAACTCTCCTAAACACGAGAGTGAAGTATACAACTTTAGAACACTTTCCCACCAGGAGACTCGAACCCTAGCCAGCACAGAAGCCTTCCAGCAACTGGCATAACAGGTACGCCTTAACCCGCTAGACCACCTGCTCAGACCCTTAAAAGAGATGGTAATTTCGGAGTATTTAAATACACCAAAGATCACCACCTCCCAAGAGCACCAGAGCAAGTGAGGGGTCATTTATACGTTTATTTCATCAAGTCCCTGTTAATATGGGAAGACACAGTGTCTATGCTTAAGGCACAACTCTCCTAAACACGAGAGTGAAGTATACAACTTTAGAACACTTTCCCACCAGGAGACTCGAACCCTAGCCAGCACAGAAGCCTTCCAGCAACTGGCATAACAGGTACACCTTAACCCGCTCCACCACCTGCTCAGACCCTTAAAAGAGATGGTAATTTCGGAGTATTTAAATACACCAAAGATCACCACCTCCCAAGAGCACTAGAGCAAGTGAGGGGTCATTTATACGTTTATTTCATCAAGTCCCTGTTAATATGGGAAGACACAGTGTCTATGCTTAAGGCACAACTCTCCTAAACACGAGAGTGAAGTATACAACTTTAGAACACTTTCCCACCAGGAGACTCGAACCCTAGCCAGCACAGAAGCCTTCCAGCAACTGGCATAACAGGTACACCTTAACCCGCTCCACCACCTGCTCAGACCCTTAAAAGAGATGGTAATTTCGGAGTATTTAAATACACCAAAGATCACCACCTCCCAAGAGCACTAGAGCAAGTGAGGGGTCATTTATACGTTTATTTCATCAAGTCCCTGTTAATATGGGAAGACACAGTGTCTATGCTTAAGGCACAACTCTCCTAAACACGAGAGTGAAGTATACAACTTTAGAACACTTTCCCACCAGGAGACTCGAACCCTAGCCAGCACAGAAGCCTTCCAGCAACTGGCATAACAGGTACACCTTAACCCGCTCCACAACCTGCTCAGACCCTTAAAAGAGATGGTAATTTCGGAGTATTTAAATACACCAAAGATCACCACCTCCCAAGAGCACTAGAGCAAGTGAGGGGTCATTTATACGTTTATTTCATCAAGTCCCTGTTAATATGGGAAGACACAGTGTCTATGCTTAAGGCACAACTCTCCTAAACACGAGAGTGAAGTATACAACTTTAGAACACTTTCCCACCAGGAGACTCGAACCCTAACCAGCACAGAAGCCTTCCAGCAACTGGCATAACAGGTACGCCTTAACCCGCTCCACCACCTGCTCAGACCCTTAAATGAGATGGAAAGTGTATATATATATATATATATATATATATATATATATATATATATATATATATATATATATATATATATATATATATATATATATATATATATATATATATATATATATATATATAATATATATATATATATATATATATATATATATATATATATATATATATATATATATATAAATATGACCGAAAAAGTAAGATTAATAATTTTAACACGAATTTTCTCAATCTTTCGTACATTTCTTTTCACTGTTGGAGGTAATTCAAAAATCAATTCTACAAAATTCATTTTTATTTCTAGTCTGACGCGACACGAGCGTGTTTCGTAAAACTTATTACATTTTCAAAGACTTTAGTTTACAAATACACAACTGAATAGAACTTACACATCTCCGATTTTGTTTATATCTACATTTGAGTGAGGTGGATGGGGTGAGGTGGCATTAATAGGGTATTAATTTCATCAACACAAGACAGAACAAGAGGTGGCATTAATAGGGTATTAATTTCATCAACACAAGACAGAACACGAAACAATGGGTATTGAAATGGAAGTGATTGTAGAAAGCCTATTGGTCCATATTTCTTGATGCTTCTATATTGGAGCGGAGTCTTGAGGTGGGTAGAATATAGTTGTGCATTAATTGGCTGTTGATTGCTGGTGTTGACTTCTTAATGTGTAGTGCCTCGCAAACGTCAAGCCGCCTGCTATCGCTGTATCTATCGATAATTTCTGTGTTGTTTACTAGGATTTCTCTGGCGATGGTTTGGTTGTGGGAAGAGATTATATGTTCCTTAATGGAGCCCTGTTGTTTATGCATCGTTAAACGCCTAGAAAGAGATGTTGTTGTCTTGCCTATATACTGGTTTTTTTGGAGCTTACAGTCCCCAAGTGGGCATTTGAAGGCATAGACGACGTTGGTCTCTTTTAAAGCGTTCTGCTTTGTGTCTGGAGAGTTTCACATGAGTAGGCTGGCCGTTTTTCTGGTTTTATAGTAAATCGTCAGTTGTATCCTCTGATTTTTGTCTGTAGGGATAACGTTTCTATTAACAATATCTTTCAGGACCCTTTCCTCTGTTTTATGAGCTGTGGAAAAGAAGTTCCTGTAAAATAGTCTAATAGGGGGTATAGGTGTTGTGTTAGTTGTATCTTCAGAGGTTGCATGGCGTTTCACTTTCCTTCTTATGATGTCTTCGACGAAACCATTGGAGAAGCCGTTGTTGACTAGGACCTGCCTTACCCTACTGAGTTCTTCGTCGACTAGCTTCCATTCTGAGCTGTGGCTTAGAGCACGGTCGACATATGCGTTAACAACACTCCTCTTGTACCTGTCTGGGCAGTCGCTGTTGGCATTTAGGCACATTCCTATGTTCGTTTCCTTAGTGTAGACTGCAGTGTGGAAACCTCCGCTCTTTTCCATGACTGTTACATCTAGAAAGGGCAGCTTCCCATCCTTTTCCATCTCGTAAGTGAAACGCAGCACGGAACTCTGCTCAAAGGCCTCCTTCAGCTCCTACAGATGTCTGACATCAGGTACCTGTGTAAAAATGTCGTCAACATACCTGCAGTATATGGCCGGTTTCAAGTTCATGTCGACTAAGACTTTTTGCTCGATGGTACCCATGTAGAAGTTTGCAAACAGGACACCTAGGGGAGAACCCATGGCGACCCCATCTACTTGCTTATACATGTGCCCATCCGGGCTCAAGAAGGGTGCCTCTTTAGTACAAGCTTGGAGTAGTTTCCTTAGAATATTTTCGGGTATGTCAAGAGGAGTACAGGCTGGATCACGATACACTCTGTCGGCTATCATCCCGATTGTCTCGTCCACAGGTACGTTGATAAACAGCGATTCTACGTCCAACGAGGCTCTTATCCCTGTGGCCCGTGTGCCCTGCAGTAAGTCAACAAATTCCTTTGGAGACTTCAGGCTGAAGGCGCAAGGAACATAAGGAGTCAGCAGGCCGTTGAGTCGCTTCGCCAGTCTGTACGTGGGTGTGGGTATCTGGCTAATGATTGG